>NC_140974.1:47108407-47225907 GCF_056783735.1 Eptatretus burgeri
TTTATTATCTTGCCAAAACGAAGGTTTTGCAAGATATGTTAGTCAGCTTGTATGTTTCTTTTTTTTTTTTGTCTGTAATCACGTATAAAAAATTCTGCAGAGCACAGTTATCATCAGAAATTATTGTAACTTCGCATATGAGAGGCCTATAGAGGTCCCTTTCAGTGCACAAAATTTTGATGGTCAAGGTCAAAGGTCAAGGTCACTTTGGTGCAAATCAGGGAGTCGACGAAACCCTTATTTTTTGAGTAATTTTGATCGGATCGTCTTCAAACTTCATGGGAATATAGTTCATGGTCTAGCGCTCAGCTGATTAATTTTTGGTGGCGATTGGCCTTGACCTTCATATGTTTTTATCTTGCCAAAACGAAGTTTTGCAAGATATGTGAGTCAGCTTGTATGTTTTTTTTATATATATTTTTGTCTGTAATCACGTATAAAAAATTCTGCAGAGCACAGTTATCGGAAATTTTTGTAACTTCGCATATCAGAGGCCTATAGAGATCCCTTTCAGTGCACAAAATTTTGAAGGTCAAGGTCAAAGGTCAAAGTCACTTTGGCGCAAATCAGGGGAGTCGACGAAACCCTTATTTTTTGAGTAATTTTGATCGGATCGTCGTCAAACTTCATGGGAATATAGTTCATGGTCTGGCGCTCAGCTGATTAATTTTTGGTGGCGATTGGCCTTGACCTTCATGGTTAGCGCCTGAGGTCAAACATATTTGACCCCAAGGTCAAATTTTCAAGTTTTAGGAACCATATCGTGTCGTACCTCAAATTGAACACCTCGATGAGTGCTTTCTAGATATGTCAAGCTTGAGACATTATGACGTCATTCCGTGACGTTATGAGTCAAACGCATATTTTTCATGGTTACTCTGTAGAACGATTCTCATCGGAATCTCTCGTAGGCAGATATTCCTCAAGGAGTCGCGCCTGGTGGATAGCAGCTCTGTTCACCTCAGTGTGACCTTAAAGAAGTCACACGTGGTCACCTTTTGGCAAGATATGGGTCACCCTGCGGGTGACATTGGTTTATATTGATTTTGGTATGTTTCGCGGAAAGAAGTGTTTTACGGTTGCCGAAATGCAAATCCTGCCACCAACCTCCTAAAAAAAAGTAACCCAACTGCAGGAGGACGTCCGCAGAGACAGTTGGGAATGAGATATGGATGGCCGTTGGCTTACAAAGTGATAGGGAAGGTGACATACAATGTGTGTGTCATCCATCTGATAGATGTTAAACTGGGTGCCACGTGTGCTGACATTTTTTTGGTGTGCGTGAAAGATTCCAGGGTGTCTTTCCTGAAGAGTTATCGCCGGCCGGAACCAATTATTGCACCCTTCGTTGAGAATCCTGCATTGGAGTGGTGTCTCCATATGTGAGTTGCAGAGGGTGGATGGAAGCCCTCCCAGGTCTCAAATATTCACCTCCGTGTGTGTGTGTGTGTGTGTGTGTATGTGTGTGTATGTGTGTGTGTGCGTGCGTGTGCTTTCAACATGCAGATAGAGCACCTTACAATAAAAATGTGCTTTAAGAACATTCTCATCATTATCCAACAGAACATCGGAAGCACATAGTCACTATCATGACAAACAGAATGTCAAACTAGTACAGTACACTCAAGGCCAAGCCAACACACAGCTAAAATGGACATTTAAATTCCTATTTTCAGCTCATGTTTCCCAAAATAATTTGCTTAGTGAAGCACTCAGTTCACCACTTCAGTTCTATAAATTAATCTTCTTCTTCTTTAATGGCAAAAAATTTTCCCACGTTATTGTGGGGTTAGCCAAGGAAATTTTTGGCCCATGTCCTTCATGAACTCGCTTGTACGACCTGACATTCGACTAAGTAGTTAGGGCAGGAATTTGGAAGTTGGCCATGGTGCTGGTGATAGCAAACCTACTCTTTGCAAAGGATACCATGGGATCTTTAACTTCCACCAACTATTGCCGCTAGATGGGACAACCAGTTTATCAGACCATTTCTGCCAGCCCAATTCTATGACTGAATTAAATTATTATACCCACGTTCCTTTACAGCAGTAACCTTTTGAAAAATGAGTGTCAAATGTAGTTTTCAGCATTAAAGTAATCAGGAATGAACCACAGAAACAAATAGAACAGGCATAGTGATTAAGAAAGTACCTGTTGCCACATTTGGCATTACGTATAGTTGATAGTTATTTATTACTTATATTGCCACACATTACGTATAGTTATACGTATAATCATGGTCTGATTGCTATTACAGAAAACTATTAATCTGGCAGGAAATAAATAAATACCACAGAGGTTTGAAAGAGGGCAAAGGATAGTAATCATACATTGTTTGAGATAAGGGAAGGGATATATTGTTATGTTTGTGGGGTAGTTGGAGGAATTTCATCGGAAAGATAGGAGTGAAGAGAGTAGCTTGGTCCGTGGACGTGTAGGAGACATCTCAATATAAATTAAGTAAGGAAACTGTGAGTTTAAGTGGTAGATGTCACCACACGGGGGGGGGGGGGTGGTGCTGTGTTAATTAGGTCAGGCTTAAGGATAATATCTCCCAGTATGTGATTGTCTCCTGTGACCTTTTCCTATGTCTTTGCCTTTTCAAGACGGGCAATAAAAAGGGATCACATTCTTAAACCAACAACAGAACTGCACATCCAAGCAGGCAAGAAACCCCGCCTCCAGGAGTGACAACTCACGAACCACGCCCCCGGAGTGGATGATTGATCGGCGTGACATCAGAGTGGAGGAGCGTTAGGTTAGGAGGAGAGTCTCGCATTGTGTGACAAGAAGGCAGTCGGGACAAGAGGTTCGGAGTGGGACAGAAGCGAGAGAGGCAGGATCAGTGGTTGAAAGAGAAGGAAATTATGGCTGCCTTCCCCTTGACACGGTGAAAGAGACTGCGCAATTGTTGTGTTCGGGTTGAGGCGAATTGGCTCGTGTGTGTGGTGTCCGGTGATTAGTGAGGCACATAGAGTCGTGAGGGTTGCCGTAACTCTGTTTATTGCGTATCCGGATGTGCACCACTGTAGACTACCACACGCCTCTAGCGGCGCGAACACCTATATGCCTTGCGGACACGTGACTACCAAAACCACTCCTCCACGCCCCCACAACGCTCCCTGCATTGTGCCTTGCCCGCGTATGCCAATACACCACAGTGTGGTGGAGCAAAATGCTGGCCATTGACTGCTGGCTGGATCGTGTAAGACCAGCCTCGAAGCCTTGTGTTGTGCCATCGGGGGAAGAGACGGCGCCATTCTGAAAAGCAGCGGCATCGGCAAGTGTGATCGACAAAAGAAGTTGCATGGTGATTTGTGAGCCATGGTGTTGAGTATCGCTGCCCGAAATGCCTCCTGTACGTTTCCAGCCCAGAGAGCGGCTGGGCACCATTTTGGGCACGTATTCCCACGCAGTGACAAAGCGGTTTGGCGACCTTCAAGTTTCCAGAAACAAATTTCTGTGCACACAGCTCAGTGCCGGGATAAAGGAGGGATTTAACTTTTATTTATTCTGTTCCCTTGTCTGTATTAAAGTCTGTGTGGAGGCGCCTCGGAATTAGATTTAGTTTACCTCACGTTCCATTATTATTACACGATGAATTATTATCATTGTAAATGTACGATTTCTTTTCATTAAAACCAATATATTATTTAAGTTGCTTGTGTTGTCGGTATGCCGTGGGTTCGAGTATAAACCCCTGTGCTGTGCTTCCGTCAGCTACGTGCTTTTGCCGCCCTCCCTTTCCCGCACGCGGCATAATCTCCCGAGAATATTGGCTGTTCACCTCCAAAGGAAAAATCACTCGGCTACCTGTCCAGGTAAGGGCAAACCTACTGAACACGACAATAGTATGGAGATACATTTCACTCGTGCACAGTCATGCGTCCAGCAACACCATCATGGTGTGACGATGGTCAGCAACAGTACGGTCAGTTGTTTCATATGCACCTGTGGCTGCTGGTTGCATCATTGCTGGGAGCACGGCTGTGCCACTGATGCAATGCCCCTGTTACCAGCAAGCTGGAACTCATTTAGCCAACTTCGGAAGGATGACAAGCTCAGTCAACCCACCTGGTATTAATGATATGACAGCGGCTCAAACCCAAGACCATAAGATCTTAAGACGACCACTTTAACCGTAAAGCCAACACCAGGCTTTTGAGTACGTGTAACAAACCGCAATATCCATGTCGAGGAAATACACCTGCACATGTTTGAACTTGAGGCTTCACCCTTACCCAAAGTCAGCATGGACTGAGCACCACGGTGAAAGGTTTCTGTCACCTTGCCTTATCTTTTTAAAGTTTGGGGCATTTGGGGCTATCTCCATATTATGTACAAAATAATAAGAATTTGTTAACCTCCCCCCACTGCACCCCGACACATTTTATTTTTTGCCACTATTGCATTTACCCTTCATAATCTCCTCTCCCTCCTTTTTCCATCCACCCCCAAATCCACCTCACCCACGCATCGAATTTGTTAAAACCGCAAAACCAGCCAAGATGGTAGAAGTATGAGTGGGAGGGGGGGCTGCATTGTGGATCATGCAGTTATTAAACGAGGGGGTGCTGTATTGTGGATCACGCAGTTATTAAACGAGGGGTGCTGCATTGTGGATCACGCAGTTATTAAACGAGGGGTGCTGCATTGTGGATCACGCAGTTATTAAACGAGGGGTGCTGCATTGTGGATCACGCAGTTATTAAACGAGGGGTGCTGCATTGTGGATCACGCAGTTATTAAACGAGGGGTGCTGCATTGTGGATCACGCAGTTATTAAACGAGGGGTGCTGCATCGTGGATCACGCAGTTATTAAACGAGGGGGACGGGGATGGCGGGATGTGAAGCGAGCTGTTCCCATGAAATGATAAAGATAATTTCAGCTGTCTCACAACTCTCAATAATAAAATTCTGTCTAGCTGTTCAAGTTGCATCAAGCGGGTCTCACAGCTGTCCGAAAATGACTTCACCGTATCCAGTCACTGACCAAGCAACTCTGGTGTTTCAATGACAACACTTGAACGAAATGTTTTATCCATTGCAACGCGATATTTTTTTTACCCATCATTGTTACCTCAGCCATAGCAATATCTTCAGATGAAAGAAGCAATTACAATGAGCATAAACTAACCTTGTTTCTCAGCCATTACACTTTTTTTGTTACGTTGCCCTGCACGCCATGAAACGGCCTCTCAGCGTCCACATAGTCTCTTTCCTTATAGCGGGATCTTCTTCCTCCTTCAAGTCCCGTCGATATCGCGAGACTGACTGCTCGCGCCGCACGTTCGGCAACGAGCCGTATAGCGGGATCTTCTTCCTCCTTAGAGTCCCGTCGATATCGCGAGACTGACTGCTCGCGCCGCACGTTCCGCAACGAGCCGTATAGCGGGATCTTCTTCCTCCTTACAGTCCCGTCGATATCGCGAGATTGACTGCCGCGCGCGCCTTCCGCAACGAGCCATCGTGGAATTACGCCACCAGGGTTTCACACATCGTCGTGTTTTTTTTCGTACATGGGGGGGGGGGGGAAGATTTGCCCCCTCAGCCATCAACTTCATCGGTTGAGTTCTCTTTGTAATAACAAGGAAATTAGACGTAGGAGGAGGCCGTTCGACCCATCACGCCTGCGCAACGCCAACACCAAATTAAATAAATCCGTCAAAAGGACTTCATTTAATTGGGGAACATTTCATGATTGGCGGTGAATGGGGATGAGGAACTTCAAAAGTGCGGCACGCTCCATTATACCACCGAGTACGACTCACGGAGGACCTTTATTGGCTTGAACGAACTCGCTTCATTCGGCATTTTGGATTACGGTTTGAACGTGGAACAAAAGATGTCTCCACAGAGCGAGACTTTCAGATTCCGACTCAATTATTTATTAAACCGTCACCCCCCCTGCCGGGAAACCCCGTTAAACCAAAGCTAATAAAGCGTATTCACATATTACGTAAACAAAGGCAAAATGACAATACAACAGGTATTGCATTGTGTTCATACTGTTCTGTCGGCAAGGTACGAATAATATGCATACAATGTTGTGGAATTCGATGTTGACTGTTCATGTCAAAATAATATGTAATAGGCAAAGCCTCGAAACGAACGTAGAATTCTTCTTACATTCGCTTCTGACTTTCCCTATAACTTGTTCACAACTGTATACTTACCAACTACATCGGGTACTGGTGCTTCGTGATTTATGCGTGGTACGTGTAAGCACCGCACAGCTGATGATTTTGACGCAATTTCCGGTTACTTCGGCCTGGATTCGAGATCAGCGATCAAATAATGTAAATGACAATTAAAAATTATTTTTTGATGGTGCGGGAGATATCTTTATTAAAATTAACTTTGGGAAAAAATAATTGAATAAATAAACAATCACTTCTGGTCAAGAATAAAAGAAATTAAAAGTTCCAGAAAGAGTTTCAAAATCACTCCCGGTAATGTTAAATACAAAATAAACACTTCGTGTCATGAAAAAAAAATCACTTTCGGAAGAATAAAATTAACTTTGGGAAAAAAAATTATTGAATAAACAAATAAACACTTCCGGTCATGATCTCCCGGCATGCATCATTCCCCATGACAAAAACCGGAAACAAAAAAAAAAAAACCAAAAACAAAAATGGAAGCAAAAGGGTCATAGCCAACGACACAGATTCACAATTGCCAGGGTATTGTGTTGTTTTTGTTGTTTCTGTGATGAATTAAAGGATGTGACGCGTGATCACGTGTCGAGCGGCTCGCACACGAGACAGATAAAACTGCGCGGTCGGTGGGATTGTTCCCGGGGCATTGTCATTTATGGTGGTGGTTCACTTGGTGCTCGTTGAATGGTGAGAATTGAGAGTATACCGGACTCCGTGCTTATGCTGGCTAATTGCTGATTTATTTTGTGGTGATCGACTGCACATGTATTCCTTGCTGCACATGTATTCCTTGCTGCACATGTATTCCTCGCTGCACATGTATTCCTTTATGTGTCTGTAGAATCGGCTTCAATCAAGTGAAATAAAGCCTTACACTCCGAAGGTTTTTTCCTCGCATTCACTACAATTTATTTCACTTGATCCCTTCGGCTACCTCAACCGACTATGGACAAGATCTACAAGCCGGAGAGGTTCGATGCGGACCCCAACGCTACTGACTCGGAAATGAAGTGGTCGCATTGGTACCGTTCCTTCTCACACTATCTGACCATCATTGAAGAGGGAGCCGACAAACTGGCCGAACTTGTAAACCATGTCTCGCCCAGTGTATTCAGGCTCTTCTCGGAGTGTGACACCTACGACGCAGCGATCGACGTGCTGCGGGCGCTCTACGTGAAGCGCAAGAACGAGGTATACATACGACATCTTCTCAACACACGCAGGCAAGCAGCCGGGGAGGCAATCGATCAGTTCCTGCAAGCTCTGAGGAAGTTGGGCAAAGACTGCAGTTTCCGGGCTGTAACCGCCGAGGAACATCGAGATGAAGCGACCCGGGAGGCGTTCATCCAGGGGCTCTGGTCAGCCCCCATTCGGCAACGCTTACTGGAAAAAGCACAACCCACTCTTGAAATGGTAGCTGACCAGGCCCGAGCTATGGATACGGCTCAGCAGCAATCTGAGTCATATGGGACACCGGTGTTGCTAATGAACGCTGCGATGGCGGAAACTCAAGGAACCCCCCCGGGACACCTCCGACACTGAGGATGGAGATAAACCCGAGGAATCGGATACCCAGACCTCGTCAAACTCCTCAGCAACTACTTCGGTTGGTAAATGCTTCTTTTGTGGGTATAAAAGACACCCCCGCAACAAATGCACCGCCAGGGATGCCACATGCATGAATTGTGACAATAAAGGGCATTATGCCAGGGTATGCAAATCTACTCTTAGAAGAAATAAACCCACTTCTGCGGCTCTCTACTCACAAAAGAAAGTAACAGCAGCTTCACCGGTGAATCTATCCAAAGTTATCATCAACGTACGAATTAATGGGCATATGGCTGAGGCTCTGATTGATACCGGTGGCTCTGAAAGTTTCGTCAACAGCTCATTCGCGAAGGGCAGGAAATGGAAGATCCACCCGACAGATAATACGGTATGCATGGCCGCCACATCACTACAGTCCCGCGTACGAGGGTACTGCAATGTTGAATTGGACGTAAAAGGGTACACGCATCGGGATGTAAGGGTACTGGTGCTTCGTGATTTATGCGCAGATGTAATTCTGGGTCATAATGTCCTCAAGCAGCACACGAGCATCGAAATACCCTTTGGAGGAAGCAAACCTCGTCTAATTCTAAATGCTCTGACCACCGCAGAGGTATCGTCCCCCCAGCTGTTTGCTAACTTGTCGCCGGACTGTAAACCGATAGCGATCAAATCGCGACGATACACCGCCGTCGACATGGACTTCATCGCTTCCGAGATCAAGCGATTGCTGGAAGAAGGTATTATAGAACCGAGCGATTCGCCATGGCGCGCGCAGGTGTTGGTGACTACCAGTCAGAACCATAAGAAACGAATGGTTGTCGATTACTCTCAAACGGTCAATCGCTTCACCCATCTCGATGCCTACCCTTTGCCGCGCATAGACGAGATGGTCAAACGCGTGGCCAATTACAAAATATTCAGCACCATCGATTTGCGAAGCGCCTATCATCAAATTCCCATTCGAGAGGAAGACAAACCTTACATCGCGTTCGAGGCAGGTAGACGCCTCTATCAATTTAGGAGGATTCCGTTCGGTGTCACTAATGGAGTAACTTGCTTCCAACGAGTTATGGACGACATCATCTCGGATGAAAACCTCAAAGACACTTTTGTTTACGTGGACAATGTCACGGTGTGCGGTAAGGATCGGGGGGAACATGATATGAATCTGGACAGATTCTTGAGCATTGCTAGAAAATATAATCTGACTCTTAACTACGAGAAATGCGTATTCTCGGCAAGGTCAAATAATCTTCTCGGCTACACAATAGCCGACGGCACGATTAAGCCCGATCCTGAAAGATTGCGCCCTCTCCGTGAGCTACCCCCACCTCAGGACCTGCAGACAATGCGTCGGGTGATTGGAATGTTCACTTACTACGCTAGATGGATTCCCCAATATTCCGAGAAAATACATCCCCTGGTGCATTGCAAAAACTTCCCGCCAGATGCCGCTGTTGTAAAAGCTTTCCACAGCCTCAAAGACTATATCAGTAATTCCGTGGTATTATTATCGATCGACAGCACGGTGCTGTTCGTGGTGGAAACGGACGCTTCCGATCACGCGATCGCCGCGACGCTCAATCAGTCGGGACGACCCGTCGCGTTCTTCTCGAGAACTCTCTCAGGAAGCGAGCAGAGACACTCGGCGATAGAGAAGGAGGCGTACGCTATTGTCGAAGCCCTACGTAAATGGAGACATTATTTACTGGGCAACCACTTCACACTCGTCACGGACCAGCGATCCGTTGCCTTCATGTTTGATGGGAAAAATAACGGGAAAATTAAGAACGAGAAAATAATGAGATGGCGGATAGATCTATCTTGTTATAGTTACGACATTGTTTATCGGCCCGGGCGGGAAAACCCTGCTGCAGACACCTTCTCTCGGGTCTACTGTTCGGCGACAATCGGTCGGGCTTTGCAAGACCTCCATGAGTCTCTGTGCCACCCAGGAGTAACCAGAATGGCACATTTCGTGCGCAGACAAAACCTTCCCTATTCTATCGACGATATAAAACAAATGAATGCTTCTTGCCCTGTTTGTGCTGAACTAAAACCCAGATTCTATGGCGCCACTCCCGGCAGATTGATCAAGGCCACTTCCCCCTTCGAGAGACTAAATATCGACTTCAAAGGGCCCTTGCCGACCGAGACAGACAACAGATACATACTCACTGTTGTTGATGAATACTCAAGGTTCCCATTCGCATTCCCGTGCTCGGATATGACCTCGGGCACTGTCGTGAAATGTCTCTCTGACCTCTTTGCCATGTTTGGGAAACCGTCGTACATACATTCAGATAGAGGGCCGTGTTTCATGTCGGTCGAGCTCAAACAGTTCCTATATGAACACGGCATAGCAACTAGTCGAACGACGGGTTACAACCCACAGGGTAATGGGCAGGTGGAACGGTATAATGGAGTCATTTGGAAAGCCGTAACTCTGGCACTGAAATCGAGAGGACTGGGCCCCGAGCGGTGGGAGGTTACCCTTCCTGATGCCCTGAATTCCATACGCTCTTTGCTCTGTACGTCCACCAATGCAACTCCTCACGAACGAATGTTTACTAACCAACGACGTTATGTTGACGGCCAATCGGTGCCCAACTGGTTAACCTATCCCGGAACAGTGTTCATGAAGCGCCCGGTACGACAAAGCAAGTATGAACCAATGGTGGAGGAGGTCAAACTCATCGATGCTAATCCTGAGTATGCTCATGTTAGACTTCCTGATGGCAGGGAGACCATTGTGTCGGTTCACCATCTGGCTCCCGCAAGTACTCCTCCTGCAGGAACTCCTCCATCTGGTACTCCTCCCTCTGACATTCCCTCCCCAGGTGTTTCCCCCCCAGGAACTCCACCCGAGAATGGTGGCGACGGAGCGACCGCATTCCACCCGAGAGCGATCGAGCAGTCATCCCCGGCACGAGTCGAGGCTCCCCAAGAGGATCGGAAGCCTCCCTCAAGTGAAACCACCATTTACTCCTGGAGAGGTCGACGGATAAAACCCCCTCGCCGACTCGATCTGTAGAGGGGATTATCAGCATCCTCGATGGCACCTTACCATGCTCCTATAACTCAAAATAATCCTCACTGCTTGGCATGTATGCTTCTGTAGTTAAATAGTTTGCGCTGCTTGAAATGTATACTCCTATAGCGTTGAAGTAACCATGGTGCGTTAGTTGAGCCTCTAGTTACATTTTAAAGACGGGGAGAATGTGATGAATTAAAGGATGTGACGCGTGATCACGTGTCGCGCGGCTCGCACACGAGACAGATAAAACTGCGCGGTCGGGGGGATTGTCCCTGGGGCATTGTCATTTACGGCGGTGGTTCACTTGGTGCTCGTTGAATGGTGAGAATTGAGAGTATACCGGACTCCGTGCTTATGCTGGCTAATTGCTGATTTATTTTGTGGTGATCGACTGCACGTGTATTCCTTGCTGCACATGTATTCCTCGCTGCACATGTATTCCTTTATGTGTCTGTAGAATCGGCTTCAATCAAGTGAAATAAAGCCTTACACTCCGAAGGTTTTTCCCTCACATTCATTTCAGTTTCCTAGTCTCTCATGTGCACGCGTTAAGTAATATTCACAAGATAGAAATAAAACCCAATCGTGTTTATACACCGCACAGCGTTTAACAACAACCGGAAGCAAAAGGTGATAGCTAACGACACGGATTCCAAATAGCCAGGGGTATTGTGTTGTTGTTGTTGTTGTTGTTGTTTCCTATTCTCACGTGCACGCGTTAAATATGAAGCTCACTGCGTTCGCTATAAGTCACAGCAACGAGAAATGGTCAACAACAAGCAAAATGCATTCTCATCGATATCGTGCTGGGAAGTGCACATGACGTCCAGAGCGAGTTGTTGGCTACACGATGGTAACGGTATTGTTGTGGACTCTGTGGTAGGCGTCGTGAACAGGCCGGTGCAAAGTTGGTAATAGGCCCAGGCCAGATGGGAAATGTAGGCCCCCATTTCAAACTGCTCATTAAGTATTTTTGTAATCGGTGCTAAATGCATAATTATGATTTATGTATCAGTATATATACATGCACAATGCACATGCAGTGAACATAATGCACTGCTGTAGATGGAAACTGTATTGTTGTGGACTTTGTGGTAGGTGTCGTGAACAGGTCGGTGCAAAGCTGGTAATAGGCCCAGGCCAGATGGGAAATGTCGGCCCCCATTTCAAACTGCTCATGAAGTATTTTTGTAATCGGTGCTAAATGCATAATTATGATTTATGTATAGGTATATACATGCACATGCAGTGTACATGATGTACTTACAAGTAACAGAACAGAATAAAATAACTCGAACGATTTATACAAACAAGCTCAAATGAGCTAAGATCCTCGTCCTCTTAATGACGTTATAAAAACGAATATGACGTCATTGTGATGTATCAGGTTTGCGATGAATTATCCGTGCTAATGCCCGGCTTGATTCCCGCAAACAAAATTCAAACAGCTTGCCTAGTTTCGGAGATAATGGTATCGGCGATTTCCATTAGCGGCAATATTATGACGTCAAGTATTTTTCTAGGAAGAATTTCCAAATTCGGAGATGGTTACTGCCTGTGCGTGGGCTTTCTGCATATACATGGCAAGTTTCACGAAGATCCGATGAAAACTCTGGGTTGTGAAACAAAAAATGTCAAAAAATAGGAATGACGTCATAAAAATTGATATGACGTCATAGTGATGTATCTTCAATGCGTGGGTGAGGTGGATTTGTGCGGTAATTCATCTCTGCTAATGCCCTGTTCGATTCCCGCAAACAGAATTCAATTAGCTTGCCGAGTTTCGGAGATAATTTTTTAGGCGATTTCCATTAGCGGAGATATTTTGACGTCATAACTTTTTTCTCGGAGGAATTTTCAAAATCGGAGATGGTTAGTGTCTGCGCAGGGTATTTTTTACACAAAAATGCCAAGTTTCAGGAAGTTTCGATGAAAACTGTAGGCTGTGAAACAAAAAAGTTCACAAGAAGAAGATGAAGAACAACAACGTGAGTAAGACTTAGAGATCCTCCACGAGGATCTAAAAAGGTAATGGCAAGCAATTTTATTCAAAATTCAAAGTGTATGTAACACAATAGAGTACAGTACTGTAATAAGAAGTCAGTAAATGCTGTTACGGCTGTGGAAATTCGCATTACACCATGAAGGGCCCGTAGGTGAGATATCTCTAAGTACATGTGTAGTTAGCCCAAAATCCGTTGTCTCGAGGGAATTTATGTGATTCATTCGGGCTGCGACGCTTTGAGATAGCCGTTTTTCTGTTCTGTCTTTATTTTGAACCAACCACGTCTCAACCGCCATCACACAACAACCACCTTAACCACCACGCCAGCCATCGTCACCAACTACAACCACGCTCCAACCCTCAGACAACAACAACAACAACGCCAACAGCCATGACCTTTACCTTCACAACTCAATCCCGCAAACATCGCATCACCGTCATTCCCAAACGGCACCATAACCATCAAACCACAACCGATAAACCCTCCACCACCCTCACCTCTCTCCTTCTATGGCCATTCCCGCACCACCTGTGAACAGTGAGCGTCGGGCTGTCTTGGGCTCGTTCAGCGATAGCACCGAGCCGCGAGTGCAAATAGCGGCCTTTCCGAGGGAGAATTCGGATCAAGAACGCTACACGCCCACTTCTGATCCGTCCAATTAGCAAGCGCGGAGCGGCTTGGCCCCGTCTCCAGGCACGTCTGTGTGAAATCGATATATGCAAATTCTAGGATCAGGGGAGGTTCACGCCCACTTTTCCTCCATCCAATTGGCGAGCGTGGCTCCGCCTCTGAGGTCATCCTGATCCGGATATTTGCAAATTGTTTTCTCCTGCCGGCCTATAAAACGCCGAGTGCAAGGCGAATTGGGGAGAGTGTGGCAGTCGCAGTGTGTGTCTGCAGGGCAGAGTGAGTCGAGTCATCGGTGTGGCAGAGAGTGGAGTCGGGTGGCGAAGTCATCGGTGTGTCATCGAGTTGGGTTCTGCAGTCGGCTGAGGAGAGTTGCGAGAAGAGGCCAAGGAGCTCGGGTCCGAGGCGAGAAGGACGCGGTCGGTGACGAGGTCGCGGTGTAAGATCGCTCGTCGCGGGACCCAAGCCAGCCAGCCATTCTCCTCCCCAGGGCATCAACAATTCCCCCTTTCCCCCGCGCTGAGATAGTGCAAAAAGGGGGCCCTGTTCCCACCCCACTCCAAACGTCGTGCCAACGAAACCCACCAAGGAGCACGGAGTCGGGGCACAGCCACGCGGCCACATCTGCGGCTCGTCTGCCAACGCGTCACGAGGACGCGGGTAGGACCCCCCCCCCCCGCCCCGGTCTCGCGGGCCTGGCCGCTCCTTCAGGTCACGCGCGCATATTGGCCTACAGGCCTGTCTGCCCCCTTGTCTATGAGGGTGGCTTCTTTCCTTTGCTTTTGAGTAAATGTGTGTTGGCGCCGTCTGTAAAGTAGAACTGTATAAATGTTGCCGTGTGTGCACGTAGTCGGTAGTAACTCTGCGTAATTGTTTCCTTTGTTTTAACTGCTATATGTGCATTTTGACTGTTTGACTGTATATGTGTGCTTTCCGTGTGTCGCGTAATAAATGTGCATTGTGTGAACTGTTTTCCCATTTCGCTTCGTCTTTTCTTTATTGACCCTCCATCCTGCTTCATGTAAAGGGTTCGTAGTGGGCTTACTACGCCCGGTAATTAATCTGAACCGTCCAGGTCGGCGATAACACCGCTCGGTTATCCCGATAGCACGGAACGAGCCGCCCAAGCGGCCCGTGTCCGGAGTCGACCTGCGGCGAGGTGCGATCGCCCAGTCGACCATTCGCGCAGGTACTGAGGTAGATTGAATTTGGCGAGCGACCCTATCCTGCGCGGGTGGGCAATTGGCACGATCGTGGTGAGGTTAACCCCCACCCGTGACTTGCTCCCGGCTTTGGTCCGAGAGGGTCACGACTGAATTGTCCGTCCGGTGGGCGACGTGCCGCGATCCGAGTTACGTGGCCGTCCGCACGCCGGAGGGTGCGAATTCGCAACAATACAATAGTACATTCATGTTTATTGTGTGTTCGGAATTTCAGATCAGAAATGGTCATCACTTCTACACATTCAGAAATGCTTTCCATGCTTTTCTTTGGGCAAATTCATCAATTACACCAGAAAAATCGAGCAATTTTGCCTTGTCGCTGTTGATGTTCAAAAAATGCTAATCCATTTAAACGTTCTTGTACCATTGTGGACCGAAAGTATGACTTCATTCGTTTTAGGACACTGAAGCTCTCTCATTAGAGGCCACTGTTGCTGACAATGACAGAAAAATGGGCAACATGATGAGGACATTTGGGAAAACATTGCCCAATCTCAAGTTCAATATACAATATAATATTGGTAGTAATATTTTGATATTAACCAATAAAACAAGAATCAATGTAAGTGTGTATTTTTTTTGTTCCTTTACTTGTTTAACATTAGGCCCCCTTAAAATCGTAGGCCCATGACAACTGGTCCACCTGCTCTCTCCCCCCCCCCCATCCCCCTGTTCTGGCATGGGTGTCGACCGCTTGGTCAGTGGGAGTGTCGGCTCTGGTGCTGTGAAGAAAAGCTGGCTTCAAGAGATCTATGGAGACTGTCTCAAGACCACTGTTAATATCGAATATGAAGGTCTTCTCGGAACTTTGTGAGGTACGTCATATGGTTGCTGCAAGGGTTTACGGAAAGCGTCACACCGGACGAATACGTGGGTGCACATAGAAAATTCCTGGGAAATATAAACCGCACGTGACAAAGGTGTACGTGTCGGTGTCGACCGGAGGCTGTGCCTGATTGGCATAATTGGTGGTGTCGGGCAAGGTGTCATTGGACGCAGAGAAGAATTATCTTTGGAGACGAAGTGGTACATGTACACCGTACACTAGCTCTGCAGTGGAGCATCCAAGGTCGTCTTTTAGAGCAGCTGGCATACCTAGGAGGACCATAGATAGGTCCGACGTCCATCCATTGCATGGAGTTGTCAAGTGCTTTCAAGGAAGTTGAGTAGGTGGTGGAAATGCCCCACCATTCCATTCGCTGCTGGGTGGTGAGCAGTGGTTCGCACACGGTCGGTACCCAGAAGTTGATTCAGCTTGTAAAATAGAGCCAATTCAAACTGGCTACCACTATCCATTGTGATGGTTGATGGAACACCACACCGAAACGTACGATCCAGGTGTAGAGAAAGGCCTTGACGATGGTAGGTGCGGTGATGTCAGCAATCGGTGTAACCTCTGGCCAACAGGTGAAGCGGTCAACACAAGTCAGTAAATAGCAGTGCCCGTTTGAAGGTGGTAGGGGACTGACAAGATCTGCATGGACCCTGGCAAAATGCCTTTCTGGTGTTGAAAAGCTGTGGAGTGGTGCGATAGAAATGACATTGGATCTTGAAGCATTGACATTGAAGACATTGCTTGGCCCAATAGCGATGCGTGGCCAGGTGTAGCATGTGATGAATCGTTGCATTGCACAAACACCTGGGTGTGTGAGTGAGTGAAAAGTGTCGAAGACTGTACGACGGAATGCCACAGAAATTAAAGGGCATGACTGTCCCATCGATGTATCACACTCGAGGGTAGTGTTTGTCCCAGGGAGTGGTACCTCGCGAAATGTAAGCGAACCTGCTGTAGACTGTAGCCGGTGGAACTCCGTGTGCTGCCATTGTGCTGCTGAAGGTGCATGACGAGGTGTAAAGCGAGTAATTCACGATGGACGGCGGTGTACTTGCGCTTTGTTGGTTTCAGCGTTTCAGAGAAGAAGTCCAGTCAGTCAGCAATGATGAACTGGTGGAGGGTCGCACCTACTGAGACCTCATATGTGTCTCCTATCAGGCATGTTGGCACCTCTGGCTTCAGCTGAATCAGGAGTGAGGCATTGGCCAGTGCGTCTTTGATGGTGCGGAAGGCTGACAAGGTTGGCTTTGACCATCGGAACACTCGAGGGTGCTTACCAGTTACGAGTAACTCATTCAGCAGCTGCAGTGTTGTGGCTGCATTCGGAATAAATTGATAGTAAAAGCTGAAGAGGCCCAGAAACTCTTATAGTTTGCGATAACATTATGGTAACTGGAAATCCCGAATAATCTGCACCTTCTCCTCGAGCGGAGGGATGCCTGAGCAGTGAACACTGTCGCCGAAGAAATTCAACTCTGGAATGCTGATTCTATATACTTTGTGGGATTGATGACGATGCTGAAGTCCTGCAAACGGGTGAAGAGTAGACAAACGCGTTCCAGATGTTTTCTGCAGTTCCATTGACGACTACAATATCATCTATATGTACATGTAGCAGAATTGTAATAATCGGAGCACCTGATCAATAAAATCTTGAAAAGTTTGTGCGGCATTGCATAGGCTGAACAGCATCCGAAGGAATTCAAACAGGCCAAAAGGTGTGGTGACTGCTGTCATTGCGATGCCACCTGGATCCATGGGAATTTGATGGTGTGCATTAACGAGGTCGAGCTTGCAGAAGATGGTAGCACCATGGAGTGCAGCGATAAAATCCCGAATGTCTGGAATGCGGTAATGGTCTGGAACAGTCTCGTTGTTTTAGGACCGGTAATCCCCACAAGGACACCAATCCCCTGGTATCTTTTTGGGTACCATGTGCAATGGTGAAGCTCAACTGCTGGACGATGGTCTGATGATTCCCCTGTTGTAACATGTATGCAAACTCCTGGCGGGCGATACATAATTTATCAGGTGCTAGTTGAGCAGAACACATGAAAAGAGAGGGTCCCATGGTCTTGATGTGATGTGTGATCTGGTGTTTGATGGCCTGGATTGTCACCAATGGGTGCATTATCGATGTGACATCTAAAGTACTTTCTCAAAACAGCATGTGGCCATGAATGGAAGACACGTGATATTCAGTGACGAAACGGTGGATGTTTACTGAGAATACTAACCTGTGTAGAGGCATCCAGTAGATAGTGATGCTTGTTGTCGACTTGGAGACTGAAATAACACAAAAAATCTGGACCAAGGATGGAGTATCTGGTGTTGGCAATATTAAATATCCACGGAAATGAGCAATGTAAACCCAAATCAAGCTGGAGGAGATGTTCTCCGAAAGTAGCAATAGCACTGTTGTTAGTGTCATGTCATGGATATTCCTGTCAATTTTTCCATTCGGTGGCAGACGGTGGCAAAATGCTCACCATCTATCGGGATCATACTCTGTGCAGAGCATTGATGCTGCCTAAGCAGTCTCCTTGGCTATTGGGTACAATCCTGGACGGATCAACACTCCGACACAGGACACCAGCAAGCTGGCACTCATTTTGCTAACCTCAGAAGGATGACTGGCAGTCAACCCCACCTGGTATTAATTCAACAGCAAAGCAGGATTTGAACTCAGGATCCTAGGATCCCAAGCCAACTACCATAACCATTAAGCCAACACACCAGCCATTGATTTTAATGCATTAGTATTGCTTACGTTTTGCGAACTGCTCCCAGGTACAAACACTGCCCTCGTTTGTGATACACTGACCGGACACTCATGCCATTTTGCTCCTGCTGCATACTGCCACACAGTCTTCAACACTTTTCATTCATTCTCGTACCCGGGTATCCAAGCAACCCAGTGATCCATCACCACGCACGCGATGCCTGCCCCCAAACAATAGTTTGGCCAAGCATTGTCTTCAATGTCAATACTCTAATATCCAGCGTCATACTGTCGCACCACTCGGTAGCTTTTCAACACCAGATAGGTGTTTCAACAGTGTCCACATGGATCTTGTCAGTCCTCTACCACCTTCAAACGGACACCGCTATTTACTGACTTGTATTGACAGCTTCACCCTTTGACCGAAGGCTACACCGATAGCTGACATCACCACACTGACAATCGCTGGGGCCTTTTTCCACACCTGGATCACATATTTCGGTGTTCCATCAACCATCACTATGGATCAAGGTAGCTAGTTCGAATCGGCTCTATTTTGCGAGCTGACTCAACTCCTCGGTACCGACCATGTGCAAACCATTGCTTACCATCCAGCAGTGAATGGTATGGTGAAGCATTTCCACCACCAACTCAAGTCTTCCCTGAAAGCGCATGATAACTCCACACACTGGACGGATGGTGTACTCATGGCCCTGCTTGGTATGTGAGCTGCTCTAAAAGATGATCTTGGATGCGCCACTGCCGAGCCAGTGTACGGTGCACCCACTTCGTCTCCCAGGAGAAAATAGGTTCGAAAATCAGCATTTGTAATGTATTATACAATCAATAAGTGAGTTCAAGTACACAGTGTTCACTAACCTGACTTAGGCTTTCAATTTCCTCTTCAATGCAGCAACAGCAGCACTTGTTTCTTCCCCTCAGGCCCAGTTGAAAATGAAAGTATATGTTACTTCAAAGCAATTGATGGTCGTTCCCTGTGTTCCCTGTCATGGCTAGGTTAGAATGATTGTATAATACATTACAAATGCTGATTTTCGAACCTATATGCCAAACGTACATGTACATTATTGCTCATATCTCAGAAACTATTGGAGTGCCCATCACAAAATTTATGTGGAAGCTTCTTGACATCATAAGGTACCTCTGGGATGAATTTGAGGAAATTTGAAGGATACATTTTTTGGGGATTCACGATTGAAGTATATATTTTGTGATAACTTTTTTGTGGTTGGAGGTAGGAAAATGTTGTCCAGACAAATTCATAGGGCATGAAAATACCTTTAAAATGACACCAAAATGACAGCTCTCTAGGTGTTATACTTTTAGAGATATGGCCATTTGAATTCGCGACGTCGTGCTAATTAGTCCAAAGTTCGTTAGTCTGTATCTCACTAATTAAGAGGCTGTTAGCAAAAATATTTGAGTTCTTGCCGTTTTTCATGGGTCCCAATTGGTTCCCAAAGTTTTACAAAAATCTGAGAGATGACGGCAGATTCTTTGATGATTTGACATGGAATGACCCTAAAGCGGAGTTGCTGCTAACACTCTTGCTTCTCATGTTCCACTGCACCTCGTACACCTCAAAAGTGATAGCACCAGAGCACCACCAGCAAGGATGCCTAATACAGTATGTGACAGAAACCACTGAAACTACCATTGAAGACAAGGACAAGGTCAGCAGAAGCCCTGGATTCTAGGCTTGTCTCGCATTGTAGCATATAACCATACAATCCTCTTGCCTATAATAATGTTGCTGTTTTGGCTCCTGGGGGCAAAAGAGAGATCCTCACAAAGTATAAACCTAGTCATTTTGTCGTATGTTGTTTAGCTAAGTGTCTCATGATTATGTGAGCAGTTTTGCATTGCAAATATGTATATCGACAGATATCCGATACATGTTCTTTTCTGCTTCTACAGCCTGGTCTACATATATTCCCTCCAATATACAGAACACCCTTTGCAGCAGTCGCCTACTCCCTGCCTTCACCGCTGTAGTCTCACCCTCTGTACCAAACCTCCTAGTTAAGCCTCCCCCACCCCTGAAACCGCCTCAAACTGGCTGGTGGGCACTGGGTCAAGGACCGGGCACCAGGTGGCCCCATCAATCATTGTTGGGATGATAGGGCACTAAAACATTTCCAAACTTCGTACCATGCCCAACCAATGAGGAACCAATCCCAGATTGTCCATGGGCAGAAGGTAGTCCATGGGCCCAGGCATATATCGGTACCATCTGAGGAAACCAAACTTTAGGGCTACTAAGTTATTGGTAGGGACTATATGATTATTTCAATATGTGATAACCGTTTCAGAAGAGCAGCTTAGTGTATGTATTTTGAATTTTTACCATTTTACCATTCTGAGATATTGACGTTTTGGGGGAATATCCCAAAAAAACAAAAAAAAACAAGGGCCACTGGAAGGAAGTGGCAGAGCTGAAGTCCACGCAGGAGGAAGCAGACACCCGAATGCTTCTGCATGCAGCAGAGGCTGGGTACAAGGCTGTGGTGATCACTGCCGAAGATACAGATGTCCTCGTGCTGTGTCTGTCCTTCAATAAGGACATCCCATGCCTCGTGTATTAGAAGTGTGGTACGCAAACCTGCACACGGTTCCTCGACATTGACAAGCTTGCTAGATCGATGGGAGACAGTGTCTGTGATGCCCTGGTTGGACTGCACGTGTTCTCCGGTTGTGATACAGTCAGTGCCTTTGCAGGCCGGGGAAAGATGGGCACCCTGAAGCAAATGAAGTCGGATAAGACCTACCAAGAGACCGTCAGTCAGCTCGGTCATTCATGGGAAGTATCCACCGAGCTCTTTCAGAAGCTGCAAGAGGTCACCTGCCACATGTACGTGCTGTCTACCAACACCACGAAAGTCAATGAACTCCGACATCAACTCTTCTGTGCCAGACGGGGAGAGATAGAGTCCAGTCAGCTTCCACCATGTGAAGACTGCCTCTTCATGCACGTCCTTCGTGCAAACTACCAGGCTGCTATTTGGAGGCGCTGTCTGCAATGCCAACCCTATGTTCCAAGTCCCAAGGGTTGTGGATGGACCACTGATGATGACGGGAAGCTGGCCATAGAGTGGATGCAGGGTTCTCCAGCACCGGATGCAGTGTTGCAACTGCTTTCCTGCAAGTGTGGACGGTCGTGCAAACTCCCAGACTGCACGTGCCTTGCCAATAGCCTGAAGTGCACTGACATGTGCAAGTTGCGAACCTGCAGCAACCAGCCCGCTGATGTCGAGGAAGAGGTTGTAGACCTCGAGGACTCTGATGCTGATAACAGTGATGAAGACTAGACTATTGATCCATGGTGTGAATGTTCTGGCACAATCACAAGGACATTCATGGTTACAAATATGCATGAGTAAAACATAGTACATAAACATGCCACAGTAGCTTGGTGAAATTTGGGTTATCCGTAAATTTCACATTTTGGACGCTTGTTGGAACTAGGGTAGGGGAAGGGCAATTCCTTTAACTTTGGTAAACACTTGTAAAATGTTCATTAATGTTTTCCTCATTCAACATGTGCATGTTGTGGGCTACTGCGGTTCAGTAGCACAACCCAGGGAACTTGTATGACAATATTATAAATTAAAATGTACTGAAAATCACAAATCAGCAACATTTTGATAGGCCCTATTGTTCGCCCCTTTCTGCCATAAAACAAATTCTGCCTTCAGGAATGACAGAAAGGATTATTCGGATGGTAGAAATAAAGCATTTCAGACATGTATTTGTGGTTTGCAGTTCATTCTAGCCCCATGTGGAAACAGCAATTGCATCATTAGTGAATGTTTCTGAGTTTGCCTTTTCGCTTTCATTATGCGGAGGGTGGGTACATTCCAGAGATGATAACTACCAATAATCTGCCAGTCTGCAATGGTTATCACATCAAAATATGATATATATATATATATACACCAATTCAAAAATCATAACTAGGATTGGTTTCCTTAGATGGTTCCAACAAGTGGAATATCTGGCCTGGGCCCATGGACTAAGGGAAGCAAAGGTGCTAATCAGGTGCAGAGGAGAGGTGCACTCTGGGCCAATAAGCCACCAATGACGGTGGTGGGGGATCGTGTGGGGAGGGCAAGTGAAGAATAAAAGAGGGACACATGAGTCAGGCAGAAGAGGAGTCTTGAGTCTTGCTTCAAGTTCAGTTCAGTTCTGCAGTCTTGTTCAAAGTTCTTGCGTCTTCGTTTTGGAATCAAGCAGTCTGGGCTTCCACCCACCTGGCTTCATCTGTTTCTTCAGTATGTTCCCTTGCACATTTCGTTTTCGCTTCTCTTTTTGTTCTTTTACTTTCGTTCTTTATCTTTCACTTTCCCTTTTGTTCTTTGTCTCTGTCCCTTCACTTTCCTCACTCAATTTTCACCTTCTGCTCTTGCACGCCTTCACCTTTGCTACACCCGAGTTAACTGACTCCATCACCAGGCCCCCTTCACCGCATTATTGGCCAGGCATTCCTGCCAAAATCCACACTGAGGTCGTGCTGTGAGAGTGACACCACTGGGCCCGTGGAGAGGACCACTGCAGTTTCCATGCAGAGAGTGGGACCAGAGTAGAATGTGGGGGATTCTGGACCACTTGTTAGTTGGAGCCAGAATTTTGAGTGGCACTAACTCGATTGAGTTAGCGCAAGGTGTGCAGAGGCTCGTCTTGTCTCAATCTTCCTTTTTCTTTCATCATCTCACATCTCCATCTTGTCCCTCAACCATCTCTCTCTTCAGATCAGATGCATGTTTGGCACCAAGTCACGTAGAGTGCAAAGTAGCAGAATATGGATCCGATGGTGCGGGTTTCACTTTGGGTGTAAGTGGGAATTGTGTGCATGCCTGTAGATATCACTGTAAACTGCTTGTGAATTTGCCTGTACGCACATACAACAATTTTCTTGTGCGTTGCTTCAGTAACAACCCTGTTTGGAAAGTACTTGTATCCTGACTTATCCTGCCCATTTTGAAGGCGATGCAAGGCGGTTGCCGGTGATTTACCAGCTTAATTGGCTTGTAGATTGCAGATGCAGTTAAGCAACATTGGTTATGCTCGGCCATCTAATTAAGATCTGTTTCATGACTGCCAGCATTATACTTGCTCACACTCGGGCTTCTTTATATGGTAACACGACTCTGGGTGTGGTAGCCTGCTGGAAGTTCTGGGGCTACTGGCTATCGTGGTCTTTAAAGATGTGCCATCCTCTTGGAGTTATCCGGAGGTAACACCCACCACACTGGTGTCAGGAGTGGGGTTGTTGTGGTTTTGGCTCCTTGGGGAGCTGGTGTCAGGAAGTGTCCATCACACCGGTATCAGGAGTTTTGGATCAATGGTATTGTTTGAGTCAAGACGATTTTGGCTCAATAATATTGTTTGAGTTAAGACAAACAAGATTGGAATGGCTCCTTAGCTTTTTAACCCCTGTCGGACTTCACCCGAAACGGGGGCTTATGGATTTGGTCTTGATTTTGTGTGTGTGTGTGTGTGTGTGTGTGTGTGTGTGTGTGTGTGTGTGTGTGTGTGTGTGTGTGTGTGTGTGTGTGTGTGCTCGCGCGCGCGCGCGCGCGCGCGTCCTCAACCATATCTCAGACATATATGGATGAATTTTATTCATACTTGGCACAAAGCCAATACATGATGGTATATATATATATATATATATATATATATATATATATATATATATATATATATATATATATATATATATATATATATATATATATATATATATATATATATATATTGTTACGGGGCCGGGTGGTCGACCGCGAGCCGACCGCTCCGACAGAGCCGCAAGTCGAGTCGGCCCGACTGATCGCCCGGAATATAGATCGTCGCCCCGGATAAGTCCGGAGTCGACGGGTCCTTGTGCAAGAACCATGAAGGGCCAATGTTTCTACCACGTGGTACAGGGTTGTTTGCCAATTCTTCAAAATAACTAGAGACCACGTGGCGATCTACCGAGCCTCCACACCCCCAACGGAACTCGTTACGAAACAAGCTGCTTAAGTGAGCCTGCCCCGTGCGCGATTCTGAGCGGCTTAATCACCGAGAACTGTCGGTCCGAATGTCCCCTTCCCGCGGCCCAACGGCCTTCTAATTCCTAACACACGACATGCTCAGTCAATGAAAGAATCGACACGATGAGCTGAAAACATTTAACAATTGGGGTTTATTTATACAGTAATAATGGGGAACTAGGGAACACAAAGAGCAGGACTATACAAAATGCAATGCAATCATTTACAGCACACAAAGCACTTAACAGTTCTCTACTTGTTAGACGGGCCCACAGACACACTTACGCACACGCACACCCAAGAAATGGTGGCTGATGCCTTTAATAAGGACTTCAGCTAGGAGGGACAGATGAGCTGAAACCCAGAACCTATCTCGAACCTCTCCACCTCGTGTGGTCTTCAAGCTGTTCGGACCTGGGCTCCAGTGAGGGTGAGCTGGATCCAATCGCCGTGAGCCGCGATCCTTCCCGAGCTCCAGCGGATCCCCTCACGCTCCGGACCACGTGCTGGTGAGACGAAACACCGAGCCTTCCCGAAGATGCGTTGCTTTCCAAGTAGAGCCAACCGAACTAAGATGAGGCCACGAAGCAGAACAAAGGCCGAACCAGAACAACTCAGAACCAGCACGACCCTCTGAACCACCGACTGCACAGCCAACTCAAAGAAGCACCAGCAGAACAACAACCTCAAACCAACTCGACCACCCTTGAACCAGGCCGACACTCCTCGACCACCAGGCCGAAGAAGAACCACGACAACCCGAACCAACTCCTCCGATGAACAACTCTCCGATCAACCAGCTCCTCCGATGAACCACCAACAACCAGCCTGAACTCTCCCTTGAACAACTCTCGACGAACTCACGACAACCAACCAGCCACAACCCACTCGAGCTGAGCAGAGGGTCCCATTATTATTCTTCTCAGCCCCCCCTTCCCCCGCTCCCGGCGTGACTCATGCCCTCGTGCGCCATCCCCCGCAACCGCGGGTGGGTGCTTTTACCTTGCCGACTCTCGTGACGACCCGTCCCAACCCCCCGTCATTCCCGTTTACGCTGCTGAGTTAACTGTTGAATCAAGGGACACTGTTGAATGTTGAATCATGGGACGGGAGGGTTCTTCTTTGTCTTTGCGGGGGAGGGTCGTTCTTCTTTGTGTTTTTCTGACCTAACTATTAAAATAAATCACAGCGCATTTACATCAATTAACCCATTAAACAATGGAAGGTGAGCTAACAATGGAAGGTGAGCTGTCTATGGAACACTACTTAACGAGATAACTGAGCTAAAGGACCTGAATGATGAGTGCGATAATGGTTTCCAGATTCGCAACAATATATATATATATATATATATATATATATATATATATATATATATATATATATATATATATATATATATATATATATATATATCATTTTATTTTGCGATGTGATCAAAGATGGCCGACTCACAGCCATTTTAGTTGAAAAATAACCCAGTATCGAACACGTCCTTAACCATTTCTCAGACAAGCATTTACTGATCTTATTCAAACCTGGCACACAGATAATGAATGATGGCTTACATAAGTACGTCATTTGTTTTTCGAGGTCAGATCAAAGATAGCTGACTGGCGGCCTTGTTACTTAAATGTCTCTCCAACCATTACTCAGACATACATGGTCAGATTTTATATTTAAAAAAAAAAAAACATGGCAAAAGCATATTACATGATGGCATACATGGGCATGTTTCTTGATTTTGCAATCTGATCAAAGATGGACGACTGGCGGCTGTTTTAGTTGTAAAAAACAACTCGGTATCGAACACGTCCTCACCCATTTCTCGGACCTGCATTTCCCGATCTTGTTCAAACTTGGCAAACAGATAATGAATGATGGCTTACATAAGTGAGTAATTTTGTTTCGATATCAGATCCAAGATGGCCAAACTGGGAGCCATTTTAGTTGAAAAAACTCGATGCTGAACACGTGCTCAACCATTTATCGCACATGCATTTACCGAGGTTGTTCAAACTTGGCAAGCAGATAATGAATGATAGGGTACATATGCATATTATTTTGTTCCGAGAGCAGATCCACTTAATCTGACGACTGGCGGCTATTTTAGTTGTAAAAAAAAATCTGATGTTGAACATGTCCTCAACCATTTCTCGAACATGCCTTTACCGATGTTAATCAAACTTCGCAAACAGATAATGAATGGTGGCTTACATAAGTGAGTCATTTTATTTTTCTAGATCAGATCCAAGATGGCTGACTGGTGGCCATTTTAGTTGTAAAAAACCTGATGCTATTCTGCAGCCCAGCACACCATCTGGGTTCGTGCAATTATTGGAACAGGTGGGTGTTTCATTGGTAGTCAGGCCTTTGCATCCCTCGATTCCTGCCTGTTCCACCTTTGTTGCACCATCTCGAGTAGTTGCATGAGTAAATGTAGTTTTACACCAATGAGTACCATGTCTTTCAATCCTGGTAAGTTTCACGTTTTCACCATATTGCTTCAGAAAAATTGTCAAATGCACAGACCTATCACTTACCAGCCACTCGAAGAAATTCATTCTCTTGAACTTACGACCTTTCCTGGGCTAACCATATAGAAAAGCTGGCCTCAAAAGCCAACCACAGACTTGACATTCTCTATCATTCCAAGTCATTCCTCAAAATCAAAAGTATTCAGAGTTTGCAAGGCTTTGTTCCATAGCTCAATTGAGAGTATGGCTTACCTTATAGGCTGGCATCATCCACACCAGTAACCCGAAAGTAAGAGGGTTGGGTTATGTAGAGTTAATGGGAGTTGAACGGAGTGGGTATGGATGGAGGGGTGACATGAACATGACAGAACTTATCTATATTTTTCCTGGTGAACTCCTACTATACAAACTTTGTTAGGTTTCTTTACAAATGGACACACTGATTTAGCTGCATGGTTTCATACTTCTCCTTTTAAACTCCCATGCATCATAAACGTTTGACCTCAAGTTGTGACCTTGACTTTTGACTCACTCAGACGATAAATTAAACGGTTTCATTCTTCACTAAGGTTGAACCCATGCGCTAAGTGTCATCAAAACCAGAGACTTATTTATGAGATAATTTGTTAAACAGTACACAGACCAGACACATTGCAATTAGTACCCTGGCTCCATTACTATCTTTATTATTGGGGTGTGAATAAATAATGAGACTTTTCTGTAAATTCAGAGTGGTAACACTCGACAGGTATTTCTATATATGGCATTACATTTTCTCTTGATAACAGAGCATTTTGTTGCATTGTTTCCCTCAATCTATGTGGTCCGGCAAGCCACACACCTACGGATGTCAGCGTGCCCACATGGAGTCGACCTCATTGGAACACTTGTTTCCGTTCACCTGAAACGACTTAAAGCAAAGGCAAAATGTCTGCATGGTTTCGGCTAAGGCTTATGGAGAAGCTAGTCCATGTATGATGTGCAGCACAAGGACATTCAGATACATCGGGCCACTTTTATATGAATAATATTTGGAGAGAACGGAAAAATTGATACAATACTGTTTAATGGTATTTGAATTGTGATCGTTGTCACAGTGATATCGCCCCTTGACGAGACCCCTACCAACAGCACTCTGTACACATGCACACAATCACCCATCAATGCGCAAGCTACCTAAAAGTCCTGTCAATATCCCTTTACCCCTCTATCTCCATAACTTCCAGGTACCTCTCTAATTCCAATGTAGACTTATCTACTGTTTCTGATGCCACTACCTTTCCAGGGAGACCATTCTATGCATCAACTACTCTCTGAGTAAAAGACCCCTGCCTCACTACCATCTTAACTCTCCTCTTCTTTACTCTCAAGCTATGGCCCCTGGTTCTTATACTTTCTACTCTGCTGAATAATTCATCTGCACTTATTATGCAGGGGCAGATCCAAAAACTTTTGTAGGGGGGGGGGTTGACTTCAGGTTAACGTGTTCCCATATTGTGAAATATACCACCAATACTTATTCAAGTCAATGTAATCGTTTGGGAAAATTTGGGAATATCGAGCGACTTGACGAAAAGGCCTCAGACCTGTCACTAACTGATTCAAAAGAAAAGCTGAAGATTTTGGAATCATTACGATGGATCTTTACAACAACAATGTAAATACACAAAATGTTTCCAATACAAATCAATGAAAATATTAGACGGACAAGCACAAAATGTGGCGAAGTGACCCCGAGCACTAAACCTAAACTCGCCAATGCGGATCATCAGATCATCGATCTATAATTCCAGCAATGTGTGTGTGTGTGTGTGTGTGTGTGTGTGTGTGTGTGTGACCACTGTTTCTTGACAACCACTGGTCCAATCTCATTGAAACTTGCCAGCTATATTGCTGGGGACCTGAGGATGTGCCTTTTCAAGGTTTGATATTAATCGGACAAGTGCTTCCCAAGTTATGGCCATTTATTTACCAACCAATGACACGACACGTTGCTGCTGCCATTTATTTACCAACCAATGACATGACACGTTGCTGCGTAGGCCGGTGCGCAGCCGGCCAACGATGACGTCACGGGCCGTGCCGGTTAAATGGCAGCAAATGTCATGGCAAGCAGACAGGGAGGTAAACTTGATTTTAATTTTGATTTAAATTAACTCTGTGTGTGGAAGTGTGGTTGTCACGATAATGCGAGAGCGAAGGAACGGCCTGTGTGGTTGTTGTTTCTGGCTCGCGGTTTGAAAGTTTTTTTTTTTTTGCCGGGAGGGCACGTGAGAGCGAAGGAACGGCCTGTGTGGTTGTTGTTTCTGGCTCGCGGTTTGAAAGTTTTTTTTTTTTTGCCGGGAGGGCACGTGAGAGCGAAGGAACGGCCTGTGTGGTTGTTGTTTCTGGCACGCGGTTTGAAAGTTTTTTTGTTTGTTTTTGTTTGCACCTACGGGCACGCACTAGTTAATTATAATCATGGACGATGTAGCCGCTGAAACTTTGAATCATCTGGTGAAATAGTTCAGGATTGTCTTGCGCTTTGCTATAGGACACGATCTCGAAAATGTTGCCTTTCTCTTCAGAGCCATAACTGATCACTGAGTCACAGGGATTAACACACAACCAGCAGAGAAACGTATCGTGGCTCGGATTAATTGCCGAGTGAAAGCAAAAGATGTGCAATTGGCGATTGTCCTGTGATACAGTATCTCGCACGACGATCATGTGACCTAATTGTAAGGGCGGAAGGGGGAGGGTTCACATGCACCTGGTGAACCCCCCTGAATCCACCATTGTTATGTCTATACCCTTCATTATGTAAAACATCTCCATCATATCTCCTCGTAACCACCTCCTTTCTAGTGAATAAAGTCCTGTCTCCTTCAGCCGCTCCTCATAGCTGAGTCCAGCTAGGCCTGGAATCAATCTAGTCACCCTGTGCTGAACCCTCTCCATGGCATCTATGTTCTTCCTGAGTTGTGGAGACCAGAACTGCACACAACATTCTAGATGTGGCCCTCACTAAATTCCTGCACAATGTTAACACCACCTCTTTTGATTTATAATTGACCCCCTCTGAAAACAACCTAAAATCCTATTTGCTTTACCTTTAGCTGCCTGACATTGTGCTTCCTGCTTACCTCCTGTATCTATTACCACTCCCAGATCCTTCTCCTGTAATTACCCCTTGCATCCTGTAATCTCTATTTTCATTGTTCTTTCCCATCCCCAACACCTTACCACTTGCTCAGGTTAAATTCCATCTGCCAATCTTTTGCCAAATCTATACAAGTATCAAAACTTTCCTGTATCTGATCTCCACCCCCCTCTGCTATCCACCTCACCTCCAACTTTTGTGTCGTCTGCAAATTTGGAAAGCCTATTATTTACCCCATTATCCAAATCATTGATGGAGATAATGAAGAGTCCTGATCCCTGAGGTACCCCACGACTTACATCCTCCCAGCAAGACATCCTCCCACTCACAACCATTCTTTGCTTCCTACCACGAAGCCAGTTTGCAATCCAATTATCTACCTGACCAGCCACTCCACAAGTCCTCACTTTGGCTAACAACCTCCGATGTGGTACCGCATCAAATGCCTTCTTAAAGTCTAGTATACTATATCCACTGCCTTTCCATCACCCCCCCCCCCCAATCAAACACTGCTTCATAGAACTCTAAAATATTTGTTAGACAGGTGCTAATTTTGGTAAACCCATGCTGACTACCTTTAATTAGTTTGTACTTATTGAAATGGTTCCTCATCTGATCGCGAATTGATGTCTTCAACACCTTCCCCACAACTGAAGTCAAACTAACAGGTCCATCGTTTCCCAATTCTTCTCTGGATCCTTTCTTAAATCATGGTGTTACATTTGCTACTCTCCAATCCTCCGTTACCTGTCGTGACTCCAGTGAACTATTGAAAATATCCGTTAACGTCTCGCTTACCTGCTCAGCCACCTTCCTCAATACTCTACTGTGCATATCATTGAGCCCCAGAGCCTATCTACTCTTCGATTTCCTAGCTGTTCCTTTACCTCCTCCACTCCAACCTGGATGTTCTGTAAAAGCCCTTCCTCACCTCCTCCATAGATACTCTCAACTATTGGCAATTCTCCTGACTGTTGTTGTGTAAAAGTTGAAGCAAAATACCTGCTTAATAAGCCTGCCATCTCACTTTTAACACTGACCACTCTCCCGGTGCTATTCCTCAAAGGGCCCACACTGTGCCGCTGATGCAGTGCTCTATTGGTTAGATTGGTTAGACTCTAACTCTATTAGAGTTAGATCTAACTCTATTGGTTAGAGCATGAATTTGGAATTTTTTTTCAGGGTGCCGGCGATAGCTCACTGACTCTTCATGAATGACACCGTGGGATCTATACATAAGGTCCACCAACTGATTATGGCAAATAGGACCCCAAGTTTAACGTCCATTCGAGGAATCACGCACAAGGATGCCTTGCTTGCCAGTGAAACACCAGGACGGTAGTTTATAGCTGGTGTTGTAATGGGGCGTCAGGAGGAGCACCTAGACCTGGTGCGTCCCGAGCACTCACACCCACTTAATCTCACAATTCCGAATCCACTTTTCCATAAAACGATGTATTTTAACAAATAAAGAGCAGTTTTTAGCTCACCTGGAGCTAAAACCTTGAGCTTGTGTGATTGAGTAGTGCCAAACAGGTAAGTCAGTTAGTTAGTGAGCCAGTGAGTCTGCAAAAACTTCAGTCATTATCGCTTGAACCAAACATACAATTTTGATGAAGCTTGGCCACAAGTTTCATTCATATCTGATGCCTAACGAAGGTGTACTGACCGCATCAAAATCTGCACTCATTAAGGGGTCGACATGAAAGTTATTTGGCCCCCCCAAAGTAGGTATTTTCTTTCTTCTCCAAAACTACACACACGATTTCGATGAAACTTGACCACAACCTTCATCACCTGTGGGGTGCCAAACTTTGTTCACGGCATTAAAAAAATCAGGATCGGGGTGGGAGGTGCTGGAGGGGGTGGGGGGGGCATGGTCTGCGTGACTGTTGCTCCTGATCCAGGTGAGCTTCAGGACCTGGCCCTGTTTTATACCACATGTTAAGGGCTGGCAGGATGGCCGAGAGGTATTCACACCAGACTCTAACCTATTCCTGTCTGATCTCAATTCAACCTCCAACTCAGCAATAAATTGTAAACTATGAGCTGTAATCTTTGTCAATGTGTGTGTGCGTGCCATCCTTTGGATGGACATTAAACTCGGTGTCCTGTTAGTTCTTTAGTTGTCTTTAATATCCGTTTTTTGTCTTTCTTGGAGTTGACAAAAGATGATAAAGTTTTGCGGCCGGATAACATCCGAGAGTGTTAAAGAAAATGGCAGAGCAGATTTAAAAAAATTTGTATACATAGTCGAGGCTCATGGAAGAGCTACTACAAGTACACTGTTTGGATCAGGAGGCAACAGAACAAAAGGAACCATTGAGAGAGGGGGGAAACACCAACAACAGAGCAGGCTAAGACAGAAAGATGCGGACAAACAATGGGTGTGGGGAGGGATGGGGGCAGGAGAGGATGCATGAGAGTGGATGCACTCTTCAGAGGGAAAACTGGAAATTTGGAAGCAGGAGGGATTGGGGTGGGGTGAGGGGTTAACACGATAGAAAAGATCATGGTTTCGAATTGGGGACGATCTGAGATGGTGGTGAGCAGATGGCTTGAAGATCTGGAGGGATGAATGAGATTGAAGAGGATGTGGAAGTGGTTACACAGGAGAGAAAAAGTGGAACAATTGAGTGGAGGTAAGCAGTGATCCTGGATTTCGGTGGAGTTTCACCAGAATGGGTTGATGGTGGGGACATTCTGCCATTGACCAGATAAAGAAGGTCAGGTATGAGAGCATGCACAGCAGCATCATATCACCACGTCCACTTTGCAATGGTACTTGAGGTGTCTCTGTCTGGCCATCCTCTCGGCAGATGCCCCGCCCATCCCCATCTTCTTGAGATACCGATCAACCTGCTGCAAGCACAAGGCATGTGGTCAGCTCAATGACCTCCACCACTCACGATCGGCTCCCCTCTCTGAGAGAATCTGGTAGGCAGGATCAGCATCAGGAAAATGAGCCACATGTCAATACAGCTGCAGCTGATGCTCACGGACGATGCAGGTAACAAATCTCATCTGAGTCTCTCTCAGAAACCGCTCGTTGGCCACAAAGTCTGACCAGCGATAGCCAAGGATTCTCCGAAAAGACCTGGTTCCGAAGGTGTTAAGTCTTTGTTTCAGATTCCTGGTCAGAGTCCAAGTCTCACATCTGTAGAGCAAGGCTGGAAGCACCAAGCACTTAAAGACTCCGACTTTTGTCTTCCTGCATTGGTACTTACAGTGACATGAATATCACAGCCAAGGTAAATGAATCTCTGTATGACCTCAACATTCTCACCACAGACAGGTACAGACAAGATAGCAGCATCCAAGGTGTCATTAAAAACCTGGATTTTAGTCTTGAACCAGGAGACCTGTGATCCCAGACAACTCATTCAGGACATTGAAGGTCCCCAAAAGGATATAGAGCGTCTCCACAAAGATAACTACATCATCTGTGAAATCAAGGTCAGAGAACTCGACATTCCAAATGATGCACTGCAGCTTGATCTCTCTGACATCCTCCCCAGAATCCAGTCTATCCAAGCACTGAAAAGTGTGGGGGGCCAATACACACCCCTGACAAACTCTAGCAACAACTGGAAATATGTCAGAGATGGAACCATCACACCTCACAGCACTCTCAGTTCCAGAGTATAGTTCAGAAATCAGATTGACCAGTTTTGGTGACACCCGATGAAGACCGAGGATCCTCCAGATGGCATCCTGATTCACTGAATCAAACGCTTTGTGGAGATCAACATAAGCTAGAAGCAGCCCCTGCTAAAACTCTTGCCTGCATTAGGAGAGCAATCAATAAGCAAGGATACGATTAATCGATGACCTCCTCAGCATAAAGCCAGACTGCTCTGGTCACTGGTGCTCAAGCAGATGATGGCGAACCTATCAATACTTATCCAAGCAAAGACCTTGCCCGGCACTGAGAGCAGCGTCACAGTCAGTTGGGATTATGCCTGTGCTCCAAACAAAGCACAGAACTGCATGCAATGACACAAGTACAACACTTCTACAAGCTTTGAGAAGTCCAGCATGGATGACACAGATCCAAGGAGCTTTGCCCCATTTTAAATGGTTCACCGCAGCCTGTGTTTTCACAAACGAAGGTGGTTCACAGTTGATTGAATGGTCAGCAATAGGGATAGTAACACGCTTCACATCAAACTCAACAGCTTGTGCATCAGGTAAATCCACTCAAAGAAATCAGCCCAGCAGGCCTTCACTTGAGTCTCCTCTTTCAAGAGCCCACCACCATCTACTCCAGCTGCAGTGCACTGAGGGATAGACTTGGAGGAATGCAATGCATAGATTCCTCTGTAAGCAGGACAAGAACCATCTGACACATAGAGACCTCTTTACACTTCACTTTTGGAGTATCTTCTCGCACGTTCTTTTCTGTTTCCAACTCCCCTTGATCCACATCTTTACTCCTTCGTCTCCGCACTTCACCCACATATCACTGCACCCTTCCGCTGATCATGCACCATAAACACCCTCAGTTTTCCTCCCCGCTTCCCCCTCCTTAGCGACTGGTTTTGCATTGGTCCTTCGACCGCGCCTTGAAAACAGAGGTTGCAAACACCTCATACTGTCCGTTATCTTTCTTTACTATCTAATTTATTCAGGGAATGATTCTGATGGTGCTTGTTTTGTAAGCATAATTAACATTGTAGAAGATTTTGGATCGGGGTAACTCTGCCTATTGTAATTTGTAAATATTTGTTTTTCTTTTATTGCACCTCACCAATCCTTTCTTTTCCTGCTGTACAGTTCTTTTGTATTAAACCCATTGCTTATTGTACACATACCTTTCCTTACCCTTACTTTAAATAAATTATTTGTTCTTGTAATCTACCCAGTTTGTAGTGTCTTTTCCTCCCTTGCTCCAGCATAGTCCACAAGTAGTATCAGCCGGGAAGTTACACCCCACGTGATTTGTCTCCACATGGCCTCCACCCAAAATGGATGGTCTCCACACAGCCCCGACCTCAATCTGCTGGATTTTTTCCTCTGGGGAGCTTGTAAGGATAACATCTCCAAGGAATACCCCAGATCTGAACCTGATCTGAAGGCAGCAGTTGAGGCTTATACTGTATGCAGACAGTAACCATTACAACTTGCAGAAACATCATTGAAAACTTCACAATTCGTGTGAATGCATGTTATGTACGTCGGGGTGTTCACATTGAACACCTCAACTAAAAGCGCTTCAATGCATTATGAGCTTCATTTCTCCATGATTTGGTTTCCATTTTCCAAGTTAATTTTTTGTTTTATTACCCTTGCCAAAGGAGAGGATATTGCATTTGGGTGCGTTTGTTTTTCTGTTTATCTGTTAGGGAGATGGCTCTGATTTCATCTCTGGCATTAAGGACCTCCATCCATTGTTGGGAGAGCAGAAGCAGCATATCCATGGTAGAGTGACCTGGTCTGAAACCAAATTGATGATCGGAAATCAAGCCATTGGAGAAGAGGAAGGATTTAATGTCTGAAGGATGATGGATTCCATAACCTGGCTGATTATTGGGAGAAGGCTGATTGGTCTGTAATTGTAGGGATCTGTTTTTGCATCTTTTTTATGCAGGGTGGTAATGTTTGCTTATTTTTAGGGGAAATGTCAGCACAAGATATCATAGTAAAATATGCAATTTGGTGTCTGTCTCTGTCGTTGGGTGGAATGGATGGGGTTTTTCCCTTCTTGAGCAAACACTGTGTTAACATGTATAAATAGGTTATCGTAGCATTTTGTGGGGCACCCCTACCAGAGGTAAAAAAAAATAAACCACAAACATATATGATTACCTTTTAAAACAGTCCCGACTGCTGCTTAACACTAAATTGAAAGGGAGGAAACCCGACGTTTTTAAGGCATTATCTGCTTATCGTGTCCATCACACACAAACGGACCTGAGCCTAGATTTTTCTGTTATCCATATACCCCAGGTAAGATAAAATGACCCTCCTGCTGCTCCCTAGATCTCTCCGAGTTATGTATATATATATATATATATATATATATATATATATATATATATATATATATATATATATATATATATATAATGGATTGACAACGTACAGCTCTGTATCGGGGAAAAAAACCCAACCCGGGTAATGTGCATGAAGCAAAATCATACCTGATGCTTATCACTGCACTTGAAAACGTTGAGACAGGAATACTGGACCCTAAATGGGGGAGACTTGTAATACCCTCGACCACCTGGAAGTGGCGCTACACAATACGCATTTACATAGAAAATTTGCATCCCCCCCCCCCCCCACCCCATCAAGACCATGGCAGAGATAAAAACACACAGATACATTAATTGGGGTCATGCTGATCCTCTGCAGCAAGTATGGATGTAATTGGCCCCCAACTGAAGGAGGAGTAGCGTAACAAATAAACAAACTCACAAAGCCACAAACTAACACACAAACACCAGTCCGTGAATTATAGGAAGGATAATGCAAAATATTATACCATACAACCATCCACCAGGTTATATTTACAGCATTTACTTAATTCAGAAAACAATTTAGATATTCCAACCACATGAAGGGTGGGTAAACTGCTAGACAGTCATGGATGCCAACGACACAAGAGGGAGACATTCCTCTTGGAATTGTATTTATTTTAGTCAATCATACTTTCAACTCCCTCGTTGCTCAATAAGAAATAAAAACAATACTCTTATTTCAGTCAAGCTAAATTCAATAGACACAAGTCAGGAAAAGAACATTAAAACAATGAAAAACATGTCAGGATGGAATCCCCCCCCCCGCCCCCCAAAAAACACAAACCCCAACCAAAGTTGGAATGACACCACAATACATCTGAAAGACCTTATAAATATAACATCAATGCAGTTAGGATGTGATGAGAGAACATCTTCAAATACATCCTAACCCTCCTCAATTAAAGACCTTCATAACCCCCAACTTCTGGCAATTTTTTTTCAGTAGAAATGTAACATAGTTGCACTTAATGAAGCGCACATAAACCGAAACTTGACATTTGAATGGACTCTGCAATCAACATCCAAAAGTCGATACAGTGAAATCAGTAGCATGATAAATCAATAAATGGTACAACAGAGGCAAACTACAACGTAACGTCAGATATATATATATATATATATATATATATATATATATATATATATATATATATATATATATATATATATATATATATATATATATATATATATATATATATATATATATATATATATACTAGGTGAATGCACCCGGCGCTGCCCAGGTTCTTTTTGAATGAATTTAATCTTCTATACATATGTCTGATGCGAGCACAGTATCAGTTCCCTATTGGGCCATGGCAGTCATAGGCTGATGGGGTTGGTGAGGGGGAAACACACCCCTCCCCCCCCCAGCCGAGGGGCCTTTCCTCATCGCCAAGAACCTTCCCGTGGCCCATCCCAACATTTTTTGTTTCAATGTTTAGCTCCTATCTTTCACCTTTCAGGAGATTAGCGCGTGCAGACAAACAAACAAACAGACAAACAAAAACTTAAAATCATATGTTAGATATATTGTATATGGCGTTGGCCCCATGTCAATCGGCTGAACTTGAAAAATAAACGTTACGAAATCAGGTGATGACGTCATAATTCGGAAACCTGAAGTCAGAAGTACAATTCTTTTACATCGGGACACTCCCGGGTACATGTTCTGTCAGCATGTGAAGTTTCATGAGGATCAGTCCAGTACTTTTCGCGTGCATAGGTCACAGAGAAACACACACACAGACACACTTTCAACTATATATATATATATATATATATATATATATATATATATATATATATATATATATATATATATATGTATACATATACATGTATACATATATATATGTATATGTATATGTATATATATATATATATGTATATGTATATATATATATATATATATATGTATATATATATATGTATATATATATATATATATATATATATATATATATATATATATATGTAATTTTAAGTTTTTGTTTGATTGTTTTTTTGTTTGTTTGTCTGCACGCGCTAATCTCCTGGACGGTGAAAGATAGGAGGAATCTTCTGGAGCAAAAAATGTTATGACAGGCTCTGGGAAGGTTATAGGCTTGGTGGCGAGGCCCCTCGGCCGGGGTCGGGGGGGGAGGTGAGGGTGTTTCCCCCTCACCAACCCCCTTAGGCTATGACGTCCGTGGCCCAATGAGGTACTGATACTGGGCTCACATCAGACCGATGTACAGTAGATTAAATTCCTTCAATTAAAGAACATCTTCTTCTTCTTTCCCCCATCCTAACCAGCCCCCAACCCAGCGCCCTGACAGTCAGTCAACAAGACAGGTCAGCAACCCATTGGCGGAGAGCGGCTGCAAACTCGAACGATGGACCAATCACGTGTCCCCGGAGGCGGTCGGTAAGGCCCACCCCGAAAGGCAAGAGGAACTGATTTTGAGTCGGTTGGCGATCTGCTTCGTGAGGAGTGACTCGACGAGCTGTTCCTCCTCGGCCATGGATCCAGCCTGCAGGACCTCCACAGGTTCATCCTGAGTCCAGTCACGGAGCCTCTGACTGTCCTGACTCCCTGCACGGCTTAACACGTCTTTTCATCCCATTGATCCACCTGCAGAGCCCAACACCTGAGATTTGGCCTTGCCTGGTGTACGGGCCAAGCCTGGATTCGCATACTGGACCTTGTAAGAAACCAGCTGGAACACACCATAGATCTTTCTCTCCTGTGCCATCGACCTTACGGGGGCTGGACGCGCTGAGGCTGGTGCGTGAACTGTGCCGATTGGAGTATGAGCGCAATCTTGCCACGCTGCGTGCGTGAGCTGTGTCAATAGGAGTACGCGTGCCATCTTTGCCACGCGGCATGCTCCAGCTGAGCGCTCGAATCCGACACCATCGGCTTGTCACAAGCCGCATTCTTGCCTTCGACACTTTTGCTCTCGTCCATGAGGCATCACCAAGTACTCGATGTCTTGTCTGCATGTTGGCCAGGCCGAAGGTTTATTTCGCTAGGGCTCCCTTCGAAACCCGTATCCGTAGCTCCCTAGATAAGAGCGGGTTATAGGTTAATTATCACATTGTCGTGAATGCTTTGCTTGTATCGTGTTTCCCCGATGTGTCCCCAATAAATCTGGCTGATTCATGTGAAAGTTGCCGCCTTGAATTTATTCGTGCTGCGCTGAGGAACAATCGCTAGATTTGTATGTAAAACCAAAAATGGTTACGGACTGGCAAACTTCGCTCGGTCTCTGACAAACCCAGTCTGCAGCCGGGGTCTATATCCCCAACTCGTACGGCCCAGCGGTACGTTGGTATCATGATCTGAGGCACGTGACCCGAGACCTGTGCCAAACTAGCCGACATTATAACCCCTGAGACGGCGGTGCTGTTAAGTGCCGCCGAATCTATAACATCTGTTGTCAGGAGTGGGGTGCGAAAACCTCCACCGCCGAATCCATAACACTGGTGTTCAGGAGTCGGATGCGAATCCCTCCACCTCCATAAATTTGCAGGACACTGATTCAACAAAATCTGGTGTCATTCGCACCCCGAACATTGGTTACGAGAGATGCGGGGGGGGGGGGGGGGACGTCGCTCACAAATTCCAATTTGGGTTTGATTTTATTTTGAGCGGATTGGGTGTAAAACTTCGAAATTATAAAGAAAGATGGAGTCGCAAAATGGTGGCGAGGCTCCACCTCAGCGTGACACGAAGCAGGAGAGGGTTGGTATGAACAGCGCAACGAACCGCACAGCAGGAAGAAAAGGCTCTCACCCACCGGTTCAAACCACGTGGTCACAGCATGCATCATGGCAAACAAAGCAGGATGACGAAGTGTACATTGACGAGATTCATGCACGATCGGCGGAAACCTCAGAGCAGAGGAGGTGTGATGGGAATTATATTGAGGAGTTCAATGCAGGCAGACGAGGTTCAGGAAATTATGTGCACAGGGAATCACAAGAATTGGCCGATGCACAGGAACGAATTCGGTGGCTGGAAAATGACAGCCCATGCAGTCGATGAACTACATGGAGAAAGGAGGAAAGTAGAGTGGAATACCGGTAATGTGGAGTGGTTTACCCGTAGGTTGGAACATGAGAAGAGCGACCTGAACAAAATAATAGAGGAAGAGCAAATTAGTAACTCCCGGGATAGGAAGAGTTTGGAGGAAGAATGGAAAACAAAGCTGGAAAAAGGAAACACGGGATCACAATTTGGAATTGAAACAACTGAAGGAAGAGGTAAGATCAGGCAATCAGATAAGGGAAAGCCTACAACAGAAGATAAAAAGAGGAGAGAAATATCTGGAGAAAAGGAAGGAAGAATTGTTGGAAAAGTCAGGACAGTTTTGGAAATCAGCGTACAGGGGAAATGTACTGGCACGTCAACTGGAAATTAGCAAGGAATATGGTAAGTGTCCAATATAAGAATATGGTAAGCAGCCCACGTGTCCTCAAAGCCTGCTCTTCTGCTCTTGCTCACCCTCGCTCTGTTCTATTCACCCTCTCATTTGCTCAAGGCCATCTGCCATCTGCTTGGAAATCTGCTAACATCACTGCCCTGCACAAAAAGGTGCAAAAACAGATCCCTGCAACTACAGACCAATCAGCCTTCTCCCAATCATCAGCAAGGTTATGGAATCCATCATCGCTTCAGACATTAAATCCTTCCTCTTCTCCAATGGCTTGATTTCTCATCATCAATTTGGTTTCAGACCAGGTCACTCTACCCTGGACATGCTGCTTCTGCTCTCCCAACAATGGATGGAGGTCCTCAATGCCAGACATGAAATCCGAGCCGTATCCCTGGATATATCACGTGCTTTTGACACAGTCTGGCACCCTGCCCTGCTCACCAAACTCTGTTCTTATGGTATCCAAGGACATCTCCACTCATGGCTCGCAGACTTCCTCTCCTGTCGCAGTCAATGTGTGGCCCTAAATGGAGTTCTTTCATCCCCTCTTCCTGTCCAGGTTGGAGTTCCTTAAGGTAGCGTTCTGGGCCCTGTTCTTTTTCTGGTTTTCATCAATGATCTCGCCGACTCTCTGCAAAATCCTTTATATCTCTTTGCTGATGACTCCACCCTCTGCCGTACCATCGGTCATCCCTCAGACCGGCAAGCAGCAGCTTCTTCGCTCACTGCTGATCTGGATAAAATCACAAACTGGTCCAACACGTGGAACATGTCTTTCAATCCGGACAAATCTCACACTCTCACTGTGTCTCTTCGAAAGAACTGCTTCGAACCCCCCCCCCATCCACTTCCTCAACGATCCTCTGGAAGAAGTCCTTTCTTTCAAGCTTCTGGGTCTCACTATCTGCCATGACCTTTCGTGGGAAAGCCACATTTCAAACCTCGCCTCCAAAGCCAGTCGCCGACTGGGAATCCTCCGTCGTGCAAGGTCCTTCCTCGGCCCACCTGAGCTCCTGACCACTTACAAAGCTTTTGTCCGCAGCCTGATGGAGTACTGCTCTCCCCTCTGGGCTGGTGCTCCTGCCTCCCACCTTTCTCGGCTTCACGCTGTAGAAACCAGGGCATTTCCGATCATTGGCATCTCCCGCAATGAGGCTGAGTCTTTGGGCCTCTCACTCAATCACCGCAGGTTGTTTGGTGGTCTTTCTGTCTTCTACCGTTTCCTCTCCAGCCTGCCCCCCCTGCTCTCTCTCTGCGATTTGTCCCCACCACATTTCCTTAGGGCACTCAAGGTCCGCCAACAACCCCATTTTCGTAAAACTACTAAAATCACGAATCACTGCTCACCTTCACTTTAATTCCTCTTTTTTCTCGCCTTTGGAATAAACTTCCTCACTCTATTCAATCCCATTCTTCCCTCCAGGCCTTCAAAACAGCTGTTCACCACCACCTCTTATCATCCCCCATCCAAATCCTCGATCTTTTCTACCCCCGATAATCCACCCAAGCCCACCTCCTTCAAATTCCCTGCTTTCCTTCCTGAAAGTCCATGTAATGTCCATCTTCTATTCCCCATGTTCCCCGTCCCATCCCTCTCCCTTCCACAGATCTCCAAATATCTCTGTTCCCCACTATTTTGTCCTTCCCACTCCCTCCCCTCCTGTCTCATGCCCCCCTTTATGTGCATTGTGTGTTAGCTCTCATACGAGCCTCGACAAGGTATACGAAAAAAAGAGAATGTACAAATGAGGGAGGAAGCATGCGAAAGAGGTGCTGAGATGAGAAAGGAATTAGGGGAAAAAGCTTCAGAGTTACAGAAACACCAAAACAAAGAGAGGGAATTACAAAACACGCTGAGGATGTTAAGTGAGGAGAGAGAACGGAGAATGAAACGTTAAGGAACCACACTGTGCATATTGAACAGTTTGAAGCCAAAGCAAGATTAATGAATGAGATGGAAGAAAGAGTAGTGAAAGAACAACGAATGAAGCAGGAAAGGGAAATCAATCAATTGAGAGAAACGACGAGATTGGAGAATGAAGAACAAGAGAGACGGTGGGATGGGAAACAGAAAGAATATGAATTTGAAACTGACCAACTAAAGAAGAGAGCAAGGTTGGAGTACGCGGAGATGAAAAAACTCCGGAAAGATAACGAACAACGAAAAAGGCTCAGAGAGGAAGAACAACTCAAATGGAAAGGAAAATGGAGCCAGGAAGTAGGACAGCACAATAATGTGGGATGTGTGACCACCACAGGGAGGATTGTTAGTGGTGCGGGACTTGATTGCCATCACTCATCGGATGAAAGCACAATTAGAGCAAACCCTGGTGGAGGAGACTTTGAGGGAGCATACGGGGTTGTTGACGAATGAAACACATTTGAGCAGGTCCAGCATGTGGAGCTGACAGCCCCAGAGGAGTGTGGCGAACCGATGATGAGTAACCTGCTGGAGAGACGCGACCGGACCGAGGTGACTGTGGAACGAAGCAGGTACGTGGGTACATGCATACATGGTGCGGACGATGAGCTTAAGTGAGGAATTGGATTTTATGTTAATGAGGAGACTCTGTCCAATGGGGTGCACGTATGCGTGACCCCTGAATGTGTGTGTGGAGTGCCTGTGAATGAATGCGGTGAGCCCACAGTCCAGACTACTGCACCGGTGTGTGCTGCCAAGGCCGAAACGTGTGTGGGTACTCACGTGGTGGTCGAGAATGTAGCCCTGGAGTGAGAGGCGGTTGGTCAGTACGCAGGCAAGGTTGAATGTGTGGAACGTGAACACATAACCTTGGAATGTGTGGAGCCTGATTTGTGTGGGAGTCTTGAGCGTGGAATGAGTGGTGACGTAGGAACTAGGTTGGAGGTGCAAGGGGAAATAGAAATGCCACCAGGACAGAACTTGACACAGGAGACAAAAACCATAATGTACAGCTCCGCATGGGTTCTTGTAGAGTTAGAGGTGCTGCATCCAGGAGCAGGCTGTATAAATTGGATTTTAATTTCTCTCTCGGCCTCACAGGAACTCTGGGGTAGAGCGCAGATGGGTCGCAAGTGTCACTGGCATGTGTCACTTGGTCTTCAAACCTCTCTGAGGACACGAGGGGTTCGGCTAGCTGATTGGGGTTAACCTGCTTTCCACGAACACTGGAGAAAAGGGGGAGGCCGCTTCCCCAATTGGGGTTTACCTGATTTCCACGGACCCTGGAGAAGAGGAGGGGGTGGACCACAACCCCAATTGAGACGTGACCCCTTTGAGCCGTGGCGGAAAGGCGGCGGGGTCATGTAATGGGTAATGAGGGATTCCTTCCCCCACTCCCCTTCCAATGAGACAAAGAAGCAGGCCATATTGGGATGTAAAAATTTTGATTGAAAATTATATCAAGAGTGATTGCAAATTGAGAGATGACACAAGAGATAAGAGTGGCACAAGTGGATTTGGGTGATTATTAAAGAAAAAAAATAGTGGAGACATCACACGCAGAGCGTTAAACACACCTGAAACAAGTGGATGACAAAGAGTGGCTTGTTTGAGGAAAGACTGAAATGCCTGGTTGGAACCATGCAGAGGTTCCATGGGGCTGGTGAAGAGATTTTGATGTTTTGTGTAACTTGTTGGAAATAAACGATTAGGGCAGTATGGAGGAGGCCAGCGGACGACGGACGTGGTGACAAATTGATTGGGGTTTGATAAAAAAAAAGTGTATCAGTTAAATTTGATGACCAAGTGGGATCTGAGGGACTGGTGTGTTTTTGTTTTAACATAAAAGTGAAAGGTGTTGGATGGTGTTGTGGACTGGGTGGGTGGCACTGTGGAATGAATGACTGAAGTGTTTGGGTGATTGGTGTGTTTGTGCGAATGAGGAGAGTGAGTGCGAACAACGTACCCTGTCGGTAGGAGTCTCCTAACCAAGTTAGTCTAGGTTAGGGGGACTTAGAGGATTTGACATGGATTCTGGCTGCTGTTCCATCGTGCAGGCGGACTGCTTGGCGTAGGTGCAGGCCAAGGTATGGTGGTACTGGCTGGGAGTGTGACATGGTATTGGAAGTTGGTGAGTCGGGAAATTGGGCACCAGGGCTTCGGGGGCTCCTGGCAGGTGAAGGCTGGCAGAGTTGCCAGGAGAGCACAGTAGTTTTAGTGCTAGGAGAGCACAGTATGGGGGCTAGAGAGCCAACCCTTAGTTAGGAGCGCCAGAAGCACGCTCAGGTGAACCCCGAGGTCGCTGGGTGTCCCCCACCCCCGATTGGAAGCAGGCAAAGAGGCCGAGTGGTAGTCACACTCCCCAGCCAGCAAGTTATGCCTGGCACCACCAAATGAAAAAAAAGACAAATAAGGGCCTTGCCCAGCTTTAAAAGAATGGAACAGTGTGCCAGGTTGGAAAAAAATTGGTCATTAGGATCATTCTAGCCATAGCAGGGTTTGTTGCATTGCTTAAAGCTAAAAGTAAATGGTTAGGTTCGATGAACTCTCCTCCGCACCATTCATGTGTGACACCTGGTACGAGTAGTGTTGATGGGAAAATTTGTTAACAAGGGCCAGGCTAGGTCACCCTCTCTAAGTGCCAGAGAGGCCACCAGTGTGTCAGGAGCACACACACACACGAAGATAACATTTGAGTAAGAAACACACCATCCTGTCTGCTAAAAAAAGAAAAAAAAGTGAAGGAACGTATTAAGAAGACCATACCAAAACAAGTCCTGCCAAAACAATCAGGCAAGGAAGGTTAAGGGTACACGCCATCTCACCTGGTCTGAGGTCATCACACCCACTTGCCTCCTCAAGAACGCCTCCAAACTGCATTTGCTTACCATCGATATCACCATGCCACCATTGCTGTGCCACCTGATGTCCAATGCAGGGCTTGTTGCCTGCTGCTGTTCGTGAGTAGGCCATTGCGACCGAGAAGTCATTTTGTGGGCCATATGGGCCGAAGTCATTTTGCGGGCCATATGGGCCGAATAATTTTTGTGGGCCATTGAGGCCAAAGTGCTTTTGTGGGCCGTTGCTGCCGAAGATTCATGCCATTTTGTGGGCTCAGTGGGCCGAATAACTCTCTGTGAGATTAGGTCACTGGGCCGACTGATCTCACCTGGTGAGAGGCCAATAGGGCCACGAAGTGAGGAAACACTCAGGGGTGAATAGACAATACTGCCGGGAGGGGGCATGAAGGAGCGAACACACTAGGGAACTTTGAACCTTTGAATGTCCTGCTCCTATGCAAATATTGGTGTTAAAAGTAAAATTGAATGCCCTCCCGTTCAAATCCATAATTAGAATGTTAAGTAGTGTGCATAGAGTGTGAATGTGTTTGTTAGATTAGTGATCCGACACACTAATCAGGATAGGGACATGCCAATCTTACTGTGACACTTTGGTTTTTGAAGTTAAGTGCTTCCCATATTGTGGGTTAGAGTAAATGGGAGATCTGTGCTGCATGTTAAACAGGGCCATTACCGTGGGCTGCCCCAGATGGAGGCTCGGGAGAAAGCTGGGGGTAGTGTTGCGGAAATGGGCCCTTAGTGGGTTATTCAATATAGGATTACCCCAGATCCCCCCTTAAATGCATGTTTAGCCAGGTTTTTTGGTAATCGGATGTTACATGTGTGTCGGGAGATGTAGCAGGCTGTCCATTGTTCATACAGTGGTGGTGTACCGAGAGGTGTCTTCTTCTTCTTTCCCCCATCCTAACCAGCCCCCAACCCAGCGCCCTGACAGTCAGTCAACAAGACGTGTCAGCAACCCATTGGCGGAGAGCGGCTGCAAACTCGAACGATGGACCAATCACGTGTCCCCAGAGGCGGTCGGTAAGGTCCGCCACGAAAGGCAAGAGGAACTGCTTTTGAGTCGGTTGGCGATCTACTTCGTGAGGAGTGACTCGACGAGCTGTTCCTCCTCGGCCATAGATCCAGCCTTTAGGACGTCCACAGGTTCATCCTGAGTCCAGTCACGGAGCCTCTGACTGTCCTGACACGTCTTTCCATCCCATAGATCCACCTGCAGAGTCCAACACCCAGATTTGGCCTAGTCTGGTGTATGGGCCAGGCCTGGATTCGCATACTGGACCTTGTGAGAAACCAGCTGGAACACACCATAGATCTTTCTCTCCTGTGACGTCGACCTTATGGGGGCTGGACGTGCTGAGACTGGTGCGTGAGCTGTGCCGATGGTAGTACGAGCATCTTTTTTGCCACGCGGCATGCTTGAGCTTGGCGCTCGAATCTGACACTATTGACTTGTCATGAGCCGCATTCGTGCCTTCGACACTTTTCCTCTCGTCCATGAGGCATCACCAAGTACTCCGTGTCTTGTCTGCAATGTTGGCCAGGCCTAAGGTTTATTTCGCTAGGGCTCTCTTCGAAACCCGTATCCGTAGCTCCCTAGATAAGAGCGGGTTATAGGTTAATTATCACATTGTTGTGAATGCTTTGCTTGTGTCATGTTTCGCCGAGGTGTCCCCAATAATATATGAATGTTGCCGTCTTCATATGAAGATTCGTGTTGTCTGATTCATATGAAAGTTGCCGTCTTGAATTTATTCGTGCCGCACTGAGGAACAATCGCTGGATTTGTATATAAAACCAAAATGGTTACGGACTGGCAGACTTCACTCGGTCTCTGACAAACCCAGTCTGTTGCCGGGGTCTATATCCCCAACTGGTACGGCACAGGTATACATCGCTATCGTGATCTGAGGCACGTGACCCGAGACCTGTGCCGAACTAACCGGCGTTATAACCCCTGAGATGGCGGTGCTGTGAAGTGCCGCCGAATCTATAACAATATATGCTAATAAAAGGCTGTGTGTGTGTGTGTGTGTGTGTGTGTGTGTGTGTGTGTGTGTGTGTGTGTGTGTGTGTGTGTGTGTATGTGTGTATGTGTATGTGTATGTGTATGTGTGTGTGTGTGTGTGTCTCCTCCATAACTCCAAAACCATAAGACCTAGCAGCCTGAAACTTTGCATGCATACAAAGAAAACTCCAAGGAAGTGCAATAGTGAAACTTGGGGTGTATGGGTTAATTAGAACACACCTTTTCAAGATAATTAACGGCCATATTTAATTATATCCTTCATCAGGCGATCCTCGGCCACCTCACTGTCTGGGGTGTTACGGAATTTCCTGGTTAACCTCGTTGGGATCTGAAGCCGCCATGTTTTTTTTGTCCTGCTCAACCATGCCTCGACTTGGAACAGGCCGCAACGATTTCTTCATGATAAAGTTTGTTGTTTTGTTTTTTCGCTTTCCTCACTCATGTTATCGAATGCCTGTTCATCATAGCCACGAATTGCTGGGTATATTGCAATGCTTGTAAACGCCTGGAGACGCCAGCGTTCGTGGTTTTATTACATTTGCACATATGAATAACCGGGACAATCTCCAAAGCTAAACATTATTATAAAATGTAAGCTCCAGGGTTGAAAGTAACAGTAGCTCCGACTCCCTAACAAAAAGTGTTGATTTGTCCAATTCGGACATTGCACGGACGTTTCCGGGTGCATTGTTGCATCGACGGCCATTGGTAATTAAATAAGAACAGAGTTCAATTTGTTCGACCACTTTATTAGCGTGGAACGACAATAATCAAACAAGTATTGAACAGGTTGAAACGCCCACAACATCCCTGGCTCCGGCTCAGGCTGCGCATGCGCACTGGCACAGGGGACCGTCGATATGTAGAAGTACCGTAAAGTACAATGTTCTCTATCTCCCTCCGAGTCTTTATTATGTTAATAGATAAAGGCTGAGAAAATATTAAGTTTAATGAATGAACAAAAGTTTATATCGCCCATCGTGTGACTATTCCATGGAGTAGTCCTTGTGCCAGGCAGGCACGCTGGTCGCTCTGGTGGATCGGCGTTGACCTATTGCTGGTGCTGGTGGTGTCACATCGGGCCCCAGTGGAGATGGGGCTCTCGGGGTTTCAGGGGCCGATGGTGGCGTCTGAAGGATCGCGCGCCTCGGTGTGCCTCGTCCTGGTGCTGCTGGCGTGTCTGAAACGGGTGTCGTCTTGCGCTGGGGTGTGCATACTGACGTCAGTGCCGGCGTGGGCCCCGTTGGCGTCGCAGATGTCACGGGTTCGCTGTCGAGGTCAGGCAGTTGCGGTGTTACAACGGGTGCAGGTACAGTGATGCGGGTTGCTGGATCATCATAGATAGACCGGGGTGGCAGCTGGTCATTGCGAACTGGGCTAAACTTGCGCAGGAATTTCCTGTTCCGAAGTGTCACTCTGCCCGAGCCGTCGATCTTGATCACGTATTGGTCGTGTTGGCGTACCTCCACGATATTGCCTGTCTTGTCCCATTTTTTTTGGGTGGAATCCTGTCTGGTTCTGTACGCGGACTAGGTCCCCTACAGCAAGTGGCGGAAGGCGTTTGGTGTGTTCTGCCCAGGTGTCGGCTGTGCGGATATGACGTTTGCGCAGGGCCTCCTCCCTCGCTTTCAGGGTCTCATGCCAAGTGTCGTGCGGTCTGTACTTCCCGGGGATAATTGGGATGAAATCGCGTATCGGGCGGCCGAAGACACACATTGCCGGGGAGATCTTCGTGTCAGGGTCAGGCGTGTTACGATATTGTAGTATCGCTCTCTGCACAGCGTCAGTGTCAAGTTCTCCCTGCGGGCTGGTGTTGTCCGTGATAAGTCGTTTCATTGTCTTAACTCCAATCTCCGCGCGACAGTTGCTGTGAGGGAAGGCCACCGATGACAAGCGGTGGTGTACGCCCCATCTGTGCAGGAATGACCTGGTCTCGCTGGAGGTGAACTCCGGTCCCCCATCCGACGCGAGCTCTTCTGGTGTCCCGTACGTCACGAAGGCGCGACGTAAGTGGTTTATGAGTCCGGCGGCGCCACCCGTCGACTTTGAGATGATCGGCCAGTTCGAGTATCTGTCCACCGTCACAAGGTAGTGTGCACCCCTGTGTACAAAGAAGTCCGAGCACACTGCCTGAAAGGGGTAAACGACCGGAATAGGTGGAGTTGGTGGCGCTCCAGGCTGTGATGGTGCCATCCGGTGGCAGTGTTCGCAGTTTTTCCGAGTGGCGCTGATGTCGGCTGACATGCCTGGCCAGAATACAGAGGATTCTGCGCGGGCGGTCATCATTGATACGCCCTGGTGGGCAGCGTGTAGGGCGCTCAGCACATTGCCGCGGAGTGAGGGTGGTATGACTACTCGGTCCTTGTATAGGATCTCTCCATCTGTCGATGTAATGTTCTCGCGGTACTGGTGATAGTCGCGAATTGTCTCTGGCATCTCGATTTTTGAGTCGGGGATGCCGTTCATTGTCATTCCCTCCAATATGTGCATATCGCCATCGCTGCTGGTGGCTTCCCTGACGCGATCCCATGTTACTGATCGCAATGATTCGAGGCCCGCGGCACACCATGCCAGGTTGTCCTCCTCGACGTCGTCGTCATACTCTGGCTCAATTTGGCGTAGGAGGGACAGGACGTCGGTGTGCGTGCTTGGTTGGAGGTGGGTCGCTATGGTGGCATTGTCATCTGGAAGGTTCATGAGTGGAGGTCGCGTGGTGCCAACCGGCCTGCGCGACATGGCATCTGCCGCCTTGTTCTTCATGCCCGGGATATGTATGATGCGGAAGCGATAACGCAGGGTCTTCTCCTTGAGGTTCCTGAGGCGGGGGTTGGGTATGTCGTCAAGTGCTCTGTCCGAAAGTAGTTTCAGCAGTGGTTTGTGGTCTACCGCAACGATCAGGTTCTCGCAGCCCAGTACTAAGTAGCGCGCCTTGTCCAAGGCGTCCGCGACTGCGAGAGCCTCGCCCTCTATGGGCGCGTATCTGGATTCTGCCGCGTGTGTAAATCTGCTGCCGACCAGGGTTATTTTCCATCCATCAGTGCAGCAGAATGGTCTAACTGGCACGCATCGGCAGTGCTTTTGAAGCAACCAGAATCCGATTCCCTCCTTCGACCAGTCCGTGGCGATGCATGTTGGCTTAGTTTTGGCAAATATGCGGACACCGTGTTCGATTTCTTGTACGATCACGTCTTTCGACTCGCGGAATATGTCCTCTAACTCCATGGACCACTGGAAGCGTTCTCCACTTTTCAGGAGCTTCCGGAATGGCTGCATTCGTTCGGCCATACTAAAGGCGTATGCCACCTGGTTGACAAGCCCGAACCACGATCTGACGTCGGTGATGTTACGCGGTTGTGGGAAATCGTGGATTGCTTCCAGGTAGCGGCTGCACGGTCGCACGTCGGTCATGGTGATGGTGAAGCCCGCGAAGTCCACCGTGGGTGCGCTGAAGACAAACTTCTCCGGGTTGAGGATGATTCCATTCCGGCCGCATATATCCAGCCATTGGACCGCCATGGAAGTAGCTCCCCTCAATCGTGTCTGACCATAGTAGCGTGTCATCTACGCACTTGGTCTTGTTACCAATGTCCGCGACGATCTCATCGTATCGTCGTGAGTAACCGTCCCCCGATGCCATATACCCTTGTGGGGCAGATAGGTACCGGTAGCGCCCCCATGGAGTGATGAAGGTCATCTTGTGGCGGTCGTCCTCGTGTAGGCGGACGCTATGGTAACCGTTCCATGCGTCGAATACTGTCTTGCGCTTCCCGTTAGGTACGCGTCTCGCCTGGTGGAACGGGGATTGGGTGTGGTGGGTCTCGCGGAACGCATGCTTGTTCAAGGCCTGAAAGTCGACGGTGCGTCGCGGCTTGCCATTCTTTTTTGCGCAAATTACCATGCGGTGACACCATGTCACCGGCGTGCCGACGGGTACTTCCTCCAACACGCCGAGACGAACGTCCTGGTCGAGGCCTGCTTTTACCTCATCTTGCCAATGTATGGCCACGGAGATGGGAGTGTGATGGGCAACCGGTGTCGCGTTCTCACTGAGCATAAGACGTAGTGGCGGGCCGGTCATTCTCGGTAGTGGCTGGTGTGGGCACGTGTTGAATGTGCTCTGAGCATACATCCTGAGTAAATGTGACTGTAGTGCTTCTCTGTTGGCCTCGGTCACTGGCATGGGGAGTGCGGTCGGCTTGGTCGGCGGCTCCGCGCGTCGCGGGCAGTCGCACAATTCCGAGGTCGTCAGATTCACCTCTCCGAGTGTCGGGAATCTGTCCGAGATCATTCCCAGGTCCATGCAGGCCGCGCGGGAGAGGAATATGCGGTCTGAAGAGTCCGTCACGTACGCGATTTGGCGCGTCTCCAATCTCCGAGCGTTGTCACTGTTACCGGCGAATCTGACTACCACGGCTCCGAGGATACGAATTCCTCTGTTGTTTGCGGCCTTCATGGTCATGGATACAGGTATGAGGTCCTCGGTACTCAGGCCCATTTGTTGGACGACTTTAATGCCGATCAGGCAGCTCTGGCACCCCGTGTCTGCCATAGCGGGTAGGGTTACCGCGCGGGTGTGTTTCAGGAGGTTAAAACCCAGCGCTTTGTAATCCTCGCGCTTGTTGGTGAGAGTGAGGTTGACGTATGGCTGCGGGTCGGATATGCGTTTCATCCACTTATCACACATATCATCGTACAGGTGGTGAGCGAGGGGAAGGGCACGCATTTCGTCCTCTGTGCTGGCCATGGTGACCGTGCATAGCTCGACAAAGGCTGCCGTCTGCTCGTCGTACATCCCGTCGGTCTCCTTAGATGGGGGTCTTGCCGATCGGCCGCCCAGGCACGCCTTGTCGAGGTGATTCTGGCGGTCACACTTCCGGCACTTTTTACCGTATCCGGGGCATTCGGCGCGTCTGGCGCGCCATTGAGGCGTTTTGCCGTGGCCCACCTCGCCGCAGTAGATGCATACTCCTTCGGGCTTGGCCTTCCGTTTTTCCGGCCTGGCTCCTACTCTGGCGCGGACGTCCTGTCGCTTTCCCCGCCGATACGAACTACTGATCGCGTCCGTGCTCTGAGTGTCAAGCAGGCGCGATGCCGAGCGTTTTCCAGACTCTTTGGCCTCGATATACTCTATCATGTCCTTTAATGGCATGTCCTGGTTCTTCTCACCGAGTAGGTCAAGTTGTATTGCTGGGTCCGCGATGCCACGGGCAACCACGTTGCGCAATATCTCTTCCGTGAAGTCGTTGACCTGATCGCACCCCGCCTTGGTGCACTTCATTTCATACTTGCACGTGTCCGCCTGCCCCTTGATGCGGGCGTGGAACGACCGCATGGGCTCCTCGTGTCCCTGCCGCATGTTAGACAGGGCCACTCGAGCTACCATCGTGTTCTCCGTCCGGACGGTGAGCGCCTTCATGGCGGCGAGGACGTCTTCTTCATCGCTGCCCACGAGGCTCCTACCCGCCGCGCGAGTGAGGTCCTTTCTCAGCTCCTCCTCACAGCACTCCAGTAGCTGCGCGACTATGTCGGGTCCGACAAGTTTAGTACCTGTTTTGTATTCGCCCCAGCGGGTTATGGAGTACGACCAGGCCTCGCCCGTTCCGGCCAGTGCTATGGAGGGACGCTTGAGTTTCTCCATCTTGGCATTCGAGCTCGCCGCCCTGGGGGCGGCGACGTGCACAGTGGCGTGTATACTCAACATGGCGGCCACCACTGCCGCCTCTGCGTGTGTAGCCATATAGTCACAACCCTCGATCGGGCACTCTGCTTCCACCGGCGCCATAGGAACAGTTATTCTGGAGTAAACGTTCTATTTTCGGTGATGCACACGTGTGTACAGTGTCCTGGGGGCGAAGATTGGGTACAGTACCCGAGAAATCCAAACTCACTGTCGACGTTCTCGTGGTCCGTTTTCACCCAGTCGTGTCCTCCTCAGCACCGACGATCTTTACTCGACTGCATCAAGTTGTTTGATTATAAATAAGAACAGAGTTCAATTTGTTCGACCACCTTATTAGCGTGGAACGACAATAATCAAACAAGTATTGAACAGGTTGAAACACCCACAACATCCCTGGCTCCGGGTCAGGCTGCGCATGCGCACTGGCACAGGGGACCGTCGATATGTAGAAGTACCGTAAAGTACAATGTTCTCTAGTAATCGCTTACCAAGCCTGGCGTTCCGTTGGAGTGATTGAGTGCTTAAGCCACTTACTGAGCTGTGCAGTACAATTCGTGTCCGATTGGGATGTACAGTCGACAGTTACTACAAGGAAGAAAGAAGTACGTTTACAGCACACACGGACATGGTACATATGGGTAGATTTGGATCTGTACGGACTCTCCGGGGGTGTGTGGACATGCCATGCCTGTTACGGGTGTCATGGTGGCAAACTTTCATCCCGGATCGAATGGAGGTTCTTTCATGTTTTCCTTCGTCCTCGTGCCTGTTTATAAAGCATTTGGTTATCCGATTCGCTTTACAAACGTTGTATGGTTTCTCTGTGAGTTCCAAAGCAAAATATATTTGCAGTATTCACGTATTTTATGAATTACCGAGACAATTTTTTTTTTCCTCACCCGACACACGCAGTTGTTTATGAAGATTAATGTTTGTGATCATATCCCTGAAACTTCTACATAAATGTAACATTGTTTTTTAGTGAAAGCTACTCAAGGTTTCTGGGTTGTGTACAGTGAGTACCAGAGTTGGTAATCTAATCACACTGACTTGAACTTGAGGATTTCCGAAAAATTGCCGGTATTGTGTGTGTGTGTGTGTCTATGTCTGTGTGTTTGTGTGTGTGTCTGTGTGTGTACACGTATGTTGGAGTTGCTGTCGCCGCCTGCTATATCCACATGTAGGTGGGGTTCATCAGGAGGTGAAACAGAGACCAACCAGGTCTCACAGTGTGTGTGTGTGTGTATGTGTGTGTGTGTGTGTGTGTGTTTGTGTGTGTCTCTGTATCTGTGTGTGTGTGTTTGCTTGTCTGTCTGTGTGTGTATCTGTCTGTGTACACGTACGTTGGAGTTGCTGTCGCCGCCTACTATATCCACATGTAGGTGGGGTTCTTCAGGAGGTGAAACAGAGACCTACCAGGTGTGTGTGTGTGTATGTGTATGTGTGTGTGTGTGTGTGTGTGTGTGTGTGTGTGTGTGTGTGTGTGTGTGTGTGTGTGTGTGTGTGTGTGTATATGGGGTTTCAGAATGTAGACTGGAGTCCTCCCAGGGCAGGCTCAAAGTATCCATCTTCATTTCGCTAAGGGGTCACGATTCATGGACCAAGCTGTGAAGTTTTCTGTTCTCAAAGTTTTGTGCCGAGGACTCGCTTCAGGATCGTCGCTGAGCCCCGGACAGCTTCCAACTGTAGTTTGTTTGTAATAATATTCCCAGGGATGGTTTTTTAGCTCACCTGTAAAGTCATTCCGGGGAGCTTATTGGATGGCGCATCGTCCACCCTCCACAAATACTTGCAACTTCTTCTCAGAAACTACACATACGATTTCAATCAAATTTGACCACAATCTTCACCACCCGTGATGTACTAAAGTTTGTTCACAACATTAAAAAAATTGGGGTCTAGGAGGGTCTATGGGGAGAGGGGGGTTGCCCTGCAAAATATTTATTTGCTTTCTTTTCTGAAACCGCACACACAATTTCAATGAAACTTGACCACAACCTTTATCACCTGTGATGTACCAAGGTTTGTTCATGGCATGAACAAAAAAATCCATTGGTATTTACTTTCTTCTCAATTATCTATTTTGTGTGTCATCGATGCCTACCAGTGGTTGCCTGGTTACCTTACCCAGCTGCTACCAGGTGAGCCCCTATGTTTAATATCTCTGTGAGATGTTTTGTCCTCATTCCTGTGGCTCCAGCTATCACTGGTGCATCTTTGGCATTCTTCAGCTTCCAGGATCTTTTCACTTCATTCTTGAGGTCTTGGTGTTTGTTTATTTTCTTGATTTCTGCATCGTTTAGTCCAAAATCACTGGTGTTAATTAACACCTCAATCAGCAATTCCTTTTTCTCCTTTTTTTGTACCAAAGTAAGATATCTGGTCACAACGCTTTGTTTTTTATGTTCACGCTCGATGGGATCATTGGGTCAAATGTGAGTGGTCGGTACTTCCATGTTTTCAGTGATTACACTGAACAACAAATTTCAAAAATTTTTTTTTACTGGAGATGTGTAAAGTGATTAAGACTAATTTGGGTACGCTGATTTCAAAAATCATAATCGTTTCGCTGTATCACGTCAGGATTTTCAGGAACAGAAATATTCCCATTGCCTAGAAGTCAGGATTTCAATGAAATTTACATATGTCTTTAACATGTCTATTTCGTACAATTGTTGTTAACTTGTGTTATATTTCTTTCTTTCAGATAAAGATGAGTAGGCGTTCCTGTACCAATCATCCTGACAACTTCTGTTATGTCTGTGGTCGGTATACCAAAAAAGATCAACAGCGAAGTATATCTACAGCAGTGAAAATGAAGGCCGCCTACTTTCACTACTTCGGGTGTAAGGTGGGGGACCAAGAACAGAGCTGGGCACCACACATCTGCTGCACAAGCTGTCACACAACCTTGACTCAGTGGTTGGTGGGCAAGCGCGCGAGCATGCCATTTGCGGTGCCCATGATATGGCGTGAGCCGCAGAATCATCATGATGATTGTTATTTCTGCTGCACAAGCATCGCCGGCTTCAACAAGAAGAATAAAGGTCACATCAAGTACGCCGACTGCGTCTCTGCTCGTAAACCTGTGCCTCATGATGACGAGAACCCTGTTCCAACACCTCCAGCTGATCAGAACATAGCTGTAAGCAGTGGTGAAGAGGATGGTGATGATGAACCTTTTGAACCCGACACTCAAGAATCACACCTTCTGAACCAGGGAGACTTAAATGATCTTGTAAGAGATCTCTTGCTGTCAAAGGCGAAGGCAGAGCTGCTTGGATCAAGGCTGCAGCAGTGGAATCTACTTGAATCTAACACCAAGATATCCTTGTTCAGAGCACGTCACAGAGACATGGCTGAGTTCTTTGAGATGGAAGACACGATGACATTCTGCAGTGACATCAACGGTCTGTTGAAAGAACTTGGGTGTGATCACGATCCTGCAGACTGGCGCCTCTTCATCGACTCGGGGAAGAACAGCTTGAAGGCTGTTTTGCTCCACAATGGCAACGAGAAACCATCAGTCCCACTGGCTCACGCGTTCGGCATGACAGAGACCTATGAGACTATGCGGCAGCTGCTTGATTCCATCAAGTACAATGACTTCAACTGGCACATCTGCGGAGACTTGAAAGTGGTGGCGCTGTTGTTAGGGCTGCAGTCAGGCTACACGAAATACATGTGCTTCCTTTGTCTCTGGGATAGCAGAGACGACAAGAATCACTGGACGAAGAAAGATTGGGAAGAGCGAAAAGAGCATGTACCTGGTCGACACAACGTGAAGCATGTCGCCCTTGTCGACCCAGCCAAGGTTTTCCTTCCACCACTCCACATAAAGCTCGGCTTGATGAAAAGTTTTGTACGGGCAATGGATCTGAATGGGCGTGGGTTTTTATATATATACCTCAAGGAAAAGTTTGGCAACACCTTGTCGGAGGCCAAGATCAAGGCTGGTGTCTTTGTTGGACAGCAAATCCGACAGATTATGAAGGACGAAACTTTTCCGACAACTCTAAACCCCAAAGAGCTGGCAGCATGGAGGAGCTTCAAAGCTGTGACGGACAACTTCTTGGGGAACGAGCGCACGGACAACTATGAAGATATAGTGCAGCAGCTGCTGGAGTCCTTCAGGAAACTTGGCTCCAGGATGTCCCTGAAAATCCATTTCCTACACCAGCACCTCAACTTCTTCCCTGACAACTTGGGAGCAGTCTCGGACGAGCACGGCGAGCGATTCCACCAAGAGATTTCACTCATGGAGACGCGTTACCAAGGGCGGCACAACCCGAACATGATGGGCGATTTCTGCTGGTTCCTGCATCGTGAAACTGACACAGAGCAGCACAAACGCAAAGCCAAATGCCTAAAGCATTTTTAATTACATTCTAGTGGAGTTTTTCTGTAATTTCTATAATTTTGAAGCATTCATGATGAAATAAATGAATAAATGAATTTTTGTAAATTTCATTGAAATCCTGACTTCTAGGCAATGGGAATATTTCTGTTACTGAAACTCCTGACGTGATACAGCAAAACGGTTATGATTTTTGAAATCAGCGTACCCAAATTAGTCTAAATCACTTTACATATCTCCAGTAAAAAATTTTTGTTGTTCAGTGTTACTTATGGTTCATGTTCTCACAAATTTTCTGGAACTGGGACATCAAAGTTTTTGCAGATGTGCCAGTGGATTACATTATAAACTCTGTTGTGTCATTGTGTGTACAGCTGTTCTGACATGAGGTTTTTTTTGTGTGTGTTTGGTCATTAAGCATATAACATATCATTATCTTTACTAACCCCACCTGTACCCCCTCACCTTTCTCTCTTCTTTTTTTTTCATTCTCCTCTCTCTCTCTCTCTCTCTCTCTCTCTCTCTCTCTCTCTCTCTCTCTCTCTCTCTCTCTCTCTCTCTCTCTCTCTCTCTCTCTCTCTCTCTCTCTCTCTCTCTCTCTCTCTGCCTCAGGGGGGCAACGGGCTGACCACGTGCCTCATGGTTGCAACAGGTTCATCGGCATCTCAAGGAGATGGGGATGTGCCAGTCATCTGCCTTGGGGATGGCCAGATGGAGGCCCCTGGAGTACCAGCGGAAAGTGGAGGCAGCGGTGAGATACTCCAGTGCATGCTCACTGAAATGAAAGCGAGAGAAGAACCTTCAGAGTGTAGGCTTTATTCCATTTGATTGAAGCCGCTTCTACGGGCACACCAGGGAATACAGGCGCAGCAAGGAGTACATAAGCAGTAAGGTATACACGCGCAACTAATCACCGCAAAATAAATCAGTATAAGCCCGGAGCCCGATATACTCTCAATTCTCACCATTCAACGAGCACCAAGTGAACCGCCGCCGTAAACGACAATGCCCCTGGGACAATCACCCCCGACCGAGCCAAACCTCAGCTTTATCTATTCCGTGCTCGAGCCGTGCAACATGTGATCACACGTCACGACCTTCCATTCACCACATTTTCCCCGTCTTTAAAATGTAACTAGAGGCCCAACTAACGCACCATGATTACTTCAGCGCTATAGGAGTATACATTTCAAGCAACGCGAACTATCTAAACTACAGAAGCATACATGCCAAGCAGTGAGGATTATTTTGAGTTGTAGGAGCATGGTCATGAGCATCGATATATTACGTAACGAGCATATAGGAGCATGAGCATCGAGGATGCCGATAATCCCCCTTACAGATTGAGTCGGCGAGGGGGTATTATCCGTCGACCTCTCCGGGAGTAAATGGCGGTTTCACTTGAGGGAGGCTTCCGATCCTCTTGGTGAGCCTCGACTCGTACCGGGGATGACTCCCCGATCGCTCTCGGGTGGAACGCGGCAGCTCCGTCGCCACCATTCTCGGGTGGAGTTCCTGGGGGGGGGAACACCTGGGGAGGGGATGTCAGAGGGAGGAGCGCCAGATGGTGGTGTACCTGAGGGAGCCAAATGGCGAACCGACACAGTGGTCTCCCTGCCATCCGGGAGCCTGACATGAGCATACTCTGGATTAGTATCGATGAGTTCGACCTCTTCCACCATGGGTTCATACTTGCTTTGTCGTACCGGGCGTTTCATGAACACTGTTCCAGGATGGGTTAGCCAGTTGGGCACCGATTGGCCGTCAACATAACGCCGCTGGTGAGTAAACATTCGTTCGTGAGGAGTTGCATTGGTGGACGTGCAGAGCAAAGAGCGTATGGAATTCAGAGCGTCCAGAAGGGTAACCTCCCACTGCTCGGGCCCCAGTCCTCTCGATTTCAGCGCCAGAGTTACGGCTTTCCAAATAACTCCATTATATCGTTCCACCTGCCCATTACCCTGTGGGTTGTAACCCGTCGTTCGACTAGTTGCTATGCCGTGCTCTAATAGGAATTGTTTTAGCCCGGCCGACATGAAACACGGCCCTCTGTCTGAATGTATGTACGAAGGTTTCCCAAACATAGCGAAGAGGTCAGACAGACATTTCACGACAGTGCCCGAGGTCATATCCGAGCACGGAAATGCGAAAGGGAACCTTGAATATTCATCAACAACAGTGAATATGTATCTGTTGTCTGTCTCGGTCGGCAGGGGCCCTTTGAAGTCAATGTTTAGTCTCTCGAAGGGAGAAGTGGCCTTGATCAATCTGCCAGAAGCCGCGCCATAGAATCTGGGTTTTAGTTCAGCACAAACAGGGCATGAAGCATTCATTTGTTTAATATCTTCAATAGAATAGGGAAGGTTTTGTCTGCGCACGAAATGTGCCATTCTCGTTACCCCCGGGTGGCACAGAGACACATGGAGGTCTTGCAAAGCCCGACTGATTGTCGCCGAACAGTAGACCCGAGAGAAGGTGTCTGCAGCAGGGTTTTCCCTCCCGGGCCGGTAAACTATGTCTTAACTATAGCAGGCTAGGTCTATCCGCCATCTCATAATTTTTTCATTCTTAATTTTCCCCTTATTTTTCCCATCAAACATGAATGCCACGGATCGTTGGTCCGTAACGAGCGTGAAATGGTTTCCCAGTAAATAGTGTCTCCATTTACGTAGGGCTTCGACAATGGCGTACGCTTCCTTCTCTATTGCCGAGTGTCTCTGCTCGCTTCCAGAGAGAGTTCTCGAGAAGAACGTGACGGGCCGCCCAGACTGATTAAGCGTAGCAGCTATCGCGTGATCAGAAGCATCTGTTTCCACCACGAAGGGCACCGAGCTATCGATCGATAATACCACCGAATTACTGATATCATCTTTGAGGCTGTGGAAAGCTTTTACAACAGCGGCATCTGGTGGGAAGTTTTTGCAATGCACTAGGGGATGTATTTTCTCGGAGTATTGGGAAATCCATCTCGCATAGTAAGCGAACATGCCGATCACCCGGCGCATTGTCTGCAGGTCCTGAGGTGGGGGTAGCTCACGAAGTGGGCGCAATCGTTCAGGATCAGGCTTAATCGTGCTGTCGGCTATCGTGTAGCCGAGAAGGTCAATTGACCTTGCCGAGAATACGCATTTCTCGTAGTTGAGGGTCAGATTATATTTTCTAGCAATGCTCAAGAATCTGTCCAGATTCATATCATGTTCCCCCTGATCCCTACCGCACACTGTGACATTGTCCACGTAAACAAAAGTGTCTTTGAGGTTTTCATCTGAGATGATGTCATCCATAACTCGTTGGAAGCAAGCTACTCCATTCGTGACACCGAACGGAATTCTCCTGAATTGGTAGAGGCGTCTACCTGCCTGGAATGCAGTGTAAGGTTTGTCTTCCTCTCGGATGGGAATTTGATGATAGGCGCTTCGCAAATCGATGGCGCTGAATATCTTATAATTGGCCACGCGTTCGACCATCTCGTCTATGCGCGGCAAAGGGTAGGCATCGAGTTGGGTGAAACGATTGACCGTTTGGGAATAATCGACAACCATTCGTTTCTTATGATTCTGATTGGCGGTGACCAACACCTGTGCGCGCCATGGCGAATCGCTCGGTTCTATAATTCCTTCTTCCAGTAATCGCTTGGTCTCTGAAGTGATGAAGTTCATATCAGCAGTGGTATATCGCCGCGATTTGATCGCTATCGGTTTACAGACCGGCGACAAGTTAGCAAACAGCTGGGGGACGTTACCTCTGCGGTGGTCAAAGCATTTAAAATTAGACGAGGTTTGCTTCCTCCAAAGGGTATTTCGACGCTCGTGTGCTGCTTGAGGACATTATGACCCAGAATTACGTCTGCGCATAAATCACGAAGCACCAGTACCCTTACATCCCGATGCGTGTACCCTTTTACGTCCAATTCAACATTGCAGTACCCTCGTACGCGGGACTGTAGTGATGTGGCGGCCATGCATACCGTATTGTCTGTCGGGTGGATCTTCCATTTCCTGCCCTTCACTAGCGAGCTGTTGACGAAACTTTCAGAGCTACCGGTATCAATCAGAGCCTCAGCCATATGCCCGTTAATTCGTACGTTGATGATAGCCTTGGATAGATTCCCCGGTGAGACTGCAGTTAGTTTCTTTTGTGAGTAGAGAGCCGCAGAAGTGGGTTTATTTCTCCTTAGAGTAGATTTACATACCCTGGCATAATGCCCTTTCTTGTCACAATTCATGCATGTGGCATCTCTGGCGGAGAATTTGTGGCGGAGGTGTCTTTTGTACCCACAAAAGAAGCATTTACCAACCGGAGTAGTTGCTGAGGAGTTTGACGAGGTCTGGGTATCCGACTCCTCGGGTTTTTCTCCATCCCCTGTGTCAGGCTGTGTCTGTGTCTGTGGGGTTCCTTGAGTTTCCACCGTAGCGGCGTTCATTAGCAGCATCGGTGTCCCAAATGACTCAGATTGCTGCTGAGCCATATCCATCGCTCGAGCCTGATCGACTACCTTTTCAAGAGTGGGTTGCGCTTTCTCTAGTAAGCGTTGCCGTATGTGGGCTGATCTGAGTCCTTGGATAAATGCCTCCCGGGTCGCTTCATTTCGGTGTTCCTCGGCGTTTACGGCCCGGAAGCTGCCGTCTTTTCCCAGCTGTTTCAGAGCTTGCAGGAACTGATCGATTGTCTCCCCGGCTGCTTGCTTGCGTGTGTTGAGAAGATGTCGTATGTATACCTCGTTCTTGCGCTTCACGTAGAGCGCCTGCAGCACGTCGATCGCTGCTTCGTAGGTGTCACACTCCGAGAAGAGCCTGTATACGCTGGGCGAGACATGATTCACAAGGGCGGCCAATTTGTCGGCTCCCTCTTCAATGATGGTCAGATAGTGTGAGAAGGAACGGAACCAATGCGACCATTTCATTTCTGAGTCAGTCGCGTTTGGGTCTGCGTCGAACCTCTCTGGTTTGTAGATCTTGTCCATCGTTGGTTGAGAGAGCCGAGAAAACCAAATGGAATAAATTGAAATGAAAACGAGAGAAGAACCTTCAGAGTGTAGGCTTTATTCCATTTGATTGAAGCCGCTTCTACGGGCACACCAGGGAATACAGGCGCAGCAAGGAGTACATAAGCAGTAAGGTACACACGTGCAACTAATCACCGCAAAATAAATCAGTATAAGCCCGGAGCCCGATATACTCTCAATTCTCACCATTCAACGAGCACCAAGTGAACCGCCGCCGTAAACGACAATGCCCCTGGGACAATCACCCCCGACCGAGCCGAACCTCAGCTTTATCTAGTCCGTGCTCGAGCCGTGCAACATGTGATCACACGTCACGACTTTCAATTCACCACACTCACATTCCTGACCTGACCTGTGTGAATGTATGTAGGCCAATGTATCATCTACTCCTCCGAAAGGATTTGACCTGGGAAGCTGAAACTTTCAAGGGTTAATGAGGGTACCCTGAAGTTGTGCCTGAGCAAGTTTTCTTTGATTCCATCAAGGTTTGAATTTTTTTTTCACCCATCTTGGCATTTTCTCCCTTTTTGGAGGGAGTTACAATTGGAATTAATTATCTCAGTTGTATAACCATGATGTATTAATATATATATATATATATATATATATATATATATATATATATATATATATATATATATATATATATATATATATTCACACATGCATACTAATATAGAAGCAGATAAGCAGTGCACATGTTTTTGCTTCATATACGTAACGTGGAATATTTTTATTTTTGTAAGCAATTGAGGCAGCAGTCTGTTGTATCCACTCAGCCCAAATAAAGGGGCATGTCAGTGGAACGTGTTGCACGCTTGGAAGAAGTTCTCCCATCGGGTGGGTACTCTGCTAGTATCACCAGTGGATGTTTTGAATTCTCCTTGAAACAGGATAAACAGCGTATTGGAATCAATGTGGAAAGGTACACCTAAGCAGTTTGGATCCAGTTATCTGTTTGTGGAAATTAAGCATTGGTGGAATCAGGATGGTCAACTTCCTATCAGATTCATAACTTACTGGACTGCAATGTAGGAGTTTATAGGGTGCAGTCTGGCATCTATCACATTGGAGAGGAAACTGCACACATCAGGGATATGTCTTTTACATCTCCTCACATCTCCACTCTGTTTAGACTCATTTGAACAGAGTATATGAGCATCTGTGCATTCATCCACATGAAATGGTGCAACATACAAGGAAACTTGAGCACCAGAGGAGGCCTTTTTTGTTTGTATGCAGCCTGTGGCTGCTTGGCTGCATCATTTTCTGGGGGTATGGCTGTGCCGCTGCTGTTACCAGCATGCTGGTACTCATTTGGCCAACCTCAGAAGAATGTCAGTCTGAGTCAACCCACCTGGTGTTAATTCAACGATAATAGCGGCTTGAACACAATATCCTAAAATCTTAAGCCAACCACCCTAACAGTTAAGCCAATACAAGGCTTCAGAGGAGGTCAATTAGTCCATCATACCTGTGCTATAACTACGCCCCGGCACTCCCACCTACGAAAGGTTATGCAAATAATAAAGTTAACCCCATGGACGGGATTTAACCAGGGTGCCCACAAACTTTGATTTCCTCTTTTAAAAACGTATGTCCACAACATTGAAAATGCAGATGTAGCATCTAGCTTTATGATGACATCAAAGGGACAGCAAGCTCCAAAATGCATCACTTCCAGCACAATACTTGCATTAAATCTGATACAAATATAATCCTCAATGGCAAGAACGTTACCAAAAACTATTCTGCCACTGCATCGGTTTTCCTATCGAGCACATAACTCAGTGATTCATTGGTTGAATGGGTAAGGCCTCGTTGTATTAGCCTTGCTGTTGTGGGTTCAATTTCCATGGCTGATGAGCAAGGCTGGCAATGGCAAACCACTCGGTGCATTCCTTGTTTGGAAATAGCTTTGGCAAAATATTGTGACGTCCACGGGACTTGAACAGTCCCGCTAATGTAGAATGAGCCGAAACGATGGAGGCGGTTTATTTTTTACAACCCAAAGATGGCGGTTCTAATCGCTCTACTGCAAACGGGACGAGGAAGGTGGCACGAGTCGCTTTTCACTGAGTTGATAACGTTTATTCCTCTAACCAGAAATAACAAGACTTGGCAAGAAGAGGGATCCGGGGCGATTCGACGGGATGGTGGTGTGGGTTCGGGCGTGGGGAAAACACAGACAATTCCAATGAATATACAAATCTCAAACCCTCTAAGGCGCCAGGTACACACACACACACACACACACACACACACACACACACACACACACACACACACACACACACACACACACACACACACACACACACACACACACACACACACACACACCGTAGCTGGTCCTGGTGGTCAGGCTGGCCTGTGGTGTGGACGCAACAGTCCCTGGATTGGCGTTGGACGAGCTGGCCTTGCTCTCGTCCGGGGGGCAGGAGAAACCATGGTGCTGTCGACCTCCTGGTCTTGGCCCAAGTCCGCTCACAGCCGCCAGGGAACCAGTTCTGGCGCCAAATTGCGAGCAGGAGAGGGAGGCAGGTCCACCCGCCGTTCGACCCCGTACTCCGAGCCAGCAGAACCCCAGAGCCAACCGAGGTGAGGCACGAGGCTCAACAAGGCTACAAGACACAATGAAACCAGGGCCGAATCGGCGCAACAACACAGCACGCTCCCAGCACAACAGCCTCCCCCAGAACAGTTTTTCTGTCCCGATCTTCTTCCTCTTCCTTTTCGACCCCGAACAGAACCTTTTTATCCTCCCGTCCTCGTCACTTCCAATCGAGCCGTTTTATTGGCCCTGCGCCGTCGTCTTCCGCCAATCGTGATCACGGGGCGGAGCCATCCGCAGCACTGTCCTGTGACGTCACGGCAAGCCTCCAGATAATACTAAAAGGGGTTTACGCAGACACACTTACCCTATCCCGTATCCCTATCTAATTACGTGACAATTATCATTTCCCCCTTGAAGAAATGGACATTTACTAGACAACTTATCACCACTGAATTGCTACTTATTACATCGAGATCCTGGTACACTCGAACAGCATGGCATACCTAATTAAACATCCTAATTACCCTTTGAATGCATACCCCCCCCTCAAACGTAACAATATGGTATATGGATGGGGGTATGAAATTCCTTCAATGTGAGTTTTTTTTATCATAAATGTTCAGAGCCATTCGACCAAAACCATGCGCTGCCTTGCTTGTTCATCTCCCAGCACCTGCCAATGTAAACATTCAGCAAATTTATTATAAGTAGTATGAGTTACAGTCTACTTCCACTTTCCATTTCCCCGTGTGTGTGTGTGTGTGTGTGTGTGTGTGTGTGTGTGTGTGTGTGTGCGTGCGTGCGTGCGTGCGTGCGTGCGTGCGTGCGTGCGTGTGTGTGTGGTGTGTGTGTGTTGTGCATGATTTAATACATTATAATGGAATGTGTGATGTGAGTTGTAACTATGTGATAAGGCATTAAATCCTCTGTGTGAAGTCTCTTTGGTGATGTTGCATTGATGGGTTGACTGACTGCATGGGAAGCAACTGATGTTGTGGATCTACTGATGGAGGTAATCTACTGATGGAGGTAATCTACTGATATAGATAATCAACTGATGGAGGTAATCTATTGATGCAGATAATCTACTGATGTGGACCTGTGACCAGGGTTATGGATCGGCCATTTGGAGAGGTTCTGGGCTGAAAGGATCAAAACCTCGAGGAAGAACGGTGCCCAGCTGATGATCCGTGCAGTCGAGAAAGTGTGTGTGTGTTTGTTTTGTGTGTGTGTGTGTGTGTGTGTGTGTGTGTGTGTGTGTGTGTGTGTGTGTGTGTGTGTGTGTTGTGCATGATTTAATACATTATAATATAATGGAATGTGTGATGTGTGTTGTAACTACGTGATAAGACATTAAATCCTCTATGTAAAGTCTCTTTAGTGATGTTGCATTGATGGGTTCACTGACTGCATGGACGCAACTGAGGTTGTCGATCTACTGATGGAGGTAATCTGCTGATGTAGATAATCTACTGATGGAGTTAATCTAATGATGTGGGTCATCTACTGATGGAGGTAATCTCCTGATGTAGGTTATCGACTGATGGAAGTAATCTACTGATGTAGGTAATCTACTGATGTTGGTAATCTACTGATGTGGGTCATCTACTGATGTAGGTAATCTACTGTTGTGGGTCATCTACTGATGTGGGTCATCTACTGATGGAAGTAATCTACTGATGGAAGTAATCTACTGATGGAAGTAATCTACTGATGTAGGTAATCTACTGATGTGGGTCATCTACTGATGGAGGTAATCGCCTGATGTGGGTCATCTACTGATGGAAGTAATCTACTGATGTAGATAATCTACTGATGTAGGTTATCTACTGATGGAGGTAATCGCCTGATGTGGGTCATCTACTGATGGAAGTAATCTACTGATGTAGATAATCTACTGATGTAGGTTATCTACTGATGGAGGTAATCTACTGATATAGATAATCTACTGATGTGGACCTGTGACCAGGGTTATGGATCCGCCGTTTGGAGAGGTTCTGGGCTGAAAGGATCAAAACCTCAGGAAGAAAGTTGCCCAGCTGATGATCCGTGCAGTCGAGAAAGTGTGTGTGTGTGTGTGTGTGTGTGTGTGTGTGTGTGTGTGTGTGTGTGTGTGTGTGTGTGTGTGTGTGCGCTTGTGTGTGTTTGTCTTTTGTTTTGTTAATTTATTTGTGTGTGTGTGTGTGTGTGTGTGTGTGCTTGTGTGTGTTTGTCTTTTGTTTTGTTAATTTATGTGTGTGTGTGTGTGTGTGTGTGTGTGTGTTTTTGCGTGGCTGAGGCACCAAAGCCAAATGGCTGCATCTACAAACATAAACAAGTCATAGATATCCACTGGTACATTTAAATTTGTAATCTGAGCACATTTCACTCAAATTACTGCTCCGATTTACGTGGCAGCTGCAGGTGGTCTCAGTCCAGAACGATATCAGGATTCCAGTGGGAAACCTTAGCAGATGGTGCAAGCAGGATGGATCCTGACATGCAACACACAAACCAAGGCAAAAATCACCTGTTGGGTGGCTGGGACAGAAATCTCACTTGGAACCCAAAATGATTCACGTTGTGTTCCAACATCCTCGGCAATGTAGCAGAAAGTGTTCCATACCAAATCGTAAAGCTACCACTTCAAGTTATTGCTCAGGATGCTCGAATGTCTCAGATAGGCAAATAGATGTCATGGCTGTGAGAAATGATCACTCACCACCCTGAAAACTAGCCACCCATTAACAAGAGCAATGGCTACTTTGAGATAGGGGCAAGCCAACTTCGGCTTGTGATGTGTGTTGGTTGAGTCGCTGGTTGTAGTACAAGAGAAGATTGCACAAACACCTTGATTCTGGTAAAGTTAGCACAGATTCCTTTGGTCGATTGTAATCTTGCTTTAAATCTCAGGAAAAAAAAACTTTTGGAGAATGTGAAACTCACTGTATTTTGTGCAGGCATATCTGACCTTGTGAACTATTCTTCATGGTCTTGCAACAGTTTTGGACATTTCAAAGTTCCATGTCGTATTGTTAAAAAACAACAACCCCCACAAATATCAGAATCTGAGGTTTGCTTGGTTCGTCAAAAGCATACATAAGATGAGAAGTTGAGGATGGGGAGGTGTGTTGCAACGGGTTCCTGGAGTTCATTTGACACAGTTTCTCATGTTGATGGAAACGTCGATAAAATCAGTGGAAATAAGGCAACAGAGAAAAAGATTACAGTTGGAGCAAGTGGGAAGTTATTGAAAGGCAGTGTGCTTTAACTGCATACTCAGTCGAAAAGGACTCCAAAGAAATGCCATTTTATTTAATCGCAGTCATTGTCGTTTTGAAGTGCGCATATAGAAAGTAGAAGCAAAGAAAAGCGAAGGGCCAAAAACATAGGGAAAGGAATATATCTCATTCGACCAGCAAATGACAAATCCTCGCTGTGAAACAGGAGGACACTTTGAAATCCAAGTTAATGGCAGTGAATCTGAGACTGGAAATGTGAGAGGCAAGTAAATTCATCTCAGGCCTATGTACACTCGCTTGTGTTGAGATAGCGACAAGCCTTCAGGGTAGCCCTCTCGGAACCTTTCAAAATCCAAGCTGTTTTATTGTGAAAGGCCCTTCGTACAAATCTGAAAATGCACAGAAGACGGAAAGCAACACACGTCGCCACTCTCGCGCCTATCTGATGGCAGCTATCGGGCCTGTGACTTGGAGATAAGACTGAGAAATCAGCTGCGATTGAAACTCTCTCTCTCTCTCTCTCTCTCTCTCTCTCTCTCTCTCTCTCTCTCTCTCTCTGGCTCACACAGTGGGTGAAGACAGAAGGCGTTCTACTTTTCGACCCTCAAATGACTACCATCGTGAGAACTCCGCATTCGTGATTTTGTGATGAATCAAAGTGAGTGAAACATCCGTATCGGTGAGATCATTTCATTGGCATTAAAGAAATAGGAGGTTTAATATACAATATACAAAGTCTTAATTCTTTAAACTTTTCCTCGTAAGAAAGTGGAGCAAAAATGATAAATCATTGGTTTAAATTTGATAAGCAGGGCTTTGAGGGCAAGTTTCATTGACAGACCAAAGTTTTCTGAAAATTTTGTTTTTCTCGTACAGTCAACTGATCAAAAGTATCACTTCTGTACAATGAATAAGGGGATAACTATTTGTGTGTTACATTAAGATTATGCTGAGAATATCAAAATGCTTATTATGTTAAAGTGTAAGAAACATGTTTGGTGGTTTTTTTTTTGGTTTTTTTTTAACCGCAAATAAAAGAACACCAACAAAGATTCTAATTTTTGCAATTTTATTATCACATGACAACATTTGCTAAACTTAAACATACTCACCATTGCTTGGGCCTAGAGTAACAAAACGTGGAATGTTCATGAATGTTCTAGAGTTGGTGTACGATTTCACAATGAGAGGGGGGAGAGCATATCTGTCCAATATGGATATATGGAACCACTCTCCCTCGCAACCACATCGCGAGTGCCGAATGTTGGCATAGTTTCCATCAGATTAAGGCAATATTTGTGTTCTGAACTGAACATATTCATCATTTCGAACAGACGGTGAATATGGTTCTTTGGCACACTATACATGTGTCAGCATAATGAATATGATGTAGTTGTGTAGGTATCCTGATTTTAATTGTACTGTACTGTATATAGCGTCACTCCAAATCTTCAGGATAACTTCATTCCACGACCCAACCACTCTTACCACATACCCCCTAGTATTTGGTCTGAAGGCTTTGAGCAAAATGTTTGGCGGATATAAACATTTTTCAGATGTGAGACGTTTTGAAAGGTGGTGTTCAAAAGAAATATCTGCACCAGGTGTAAACGAGATATGTAATTCATTTCCTGCTGAGGTTAACTCGCATTCCTTCCTGAATTACTACATCCCATGGTGACTCTATATCTCACAGTGTAGTAAACGGATGGAATGGTTCCTTTTAAAATACCACATCCTATATATCTGAACGTTACTGGGGGAGAACTTTATATCACCATAATACTATTGCACTGTACCGGGGTGTTTATTACCTCCGCCACCGAAGGTGAAGGACGTTATGTTTTCACCCCTTTCTGTCTGTTCGTCTGTTTGTGTACAGGATATCTCAAAAAGTTGTGGACGGATCTGGATGAAATTTTGTGGACATGTTGGGTGTGTGACAAAGACGAACTGATTAGATTTTGGTGAAGATCTGAATCCGGATCCGGATACAAGAATTATTTAATTATCAAAGTGATTCTTCACCATTGAGAGATAGGGCCAAAAAAGATATAGTACTGTATAGCATGATATGTTCTCATGGATCAGGCAATTGTGTGGCGGAGGTTTGCGCTCTATCAAGGGCCCTTCTAGTTTGATGGTGAAATTATCTACACTACAGTAGAATAACAACTACAGTACAGGAAAACCTCCAGCTATAACCGGCAGACAGCAGTCAAGTCAGTTTAATCAGACAAGATCTATTCAGGAATATTACATACAAGGATACACAAGGAACTTTAGCTCACGAGGAGGCCATTCTGCCCATCATACCTGGCCGCAGTACCATTACTCATCCACGCACATGGTAACCTACCATGCACACACAAGCCAATATCCCCATTATACAACTCTATCTCCATGCATCCAGGTATCTATCTAATTCCCTCTTTAACTTATCCACCCCCTCCAATGCCACCACCTTTCCAGGGACACCATTCCATACATTAACCACTCTCCGACTGAAAGACAGCTGCCTTAAAACTGTCCTAACTCTCATTTTCTTTACACTCAAGCAATGATCCCTGGTTCCAATTAACACTTCCCACTCTGCTGAAAAACTCCACCCAACATATCTTGTCCCCACCCTTCATTATCTTAATCATCTCAATTGGATCCCCTTGCAATTGTCTCCTTTCCAATGTATAAAGTCGTGTCTTCTTCAAACGTCCCTCATTGCTTAATCGAGCTATAACCCTGGAATCGATGGCAGCACACTGTATATACTCTATGGTATGTATATATATATATATATATATATATATATATATATATATATATATATATATATATATATATATGTATGTATTGTTGTGGGCCAGGGTTCGGTGGCGATAAACGACCACTAGGTGGAGCAGTAGAGCCGTCTCCCACCGAACACCCGGAATTTAGGTTGTGACCCTTGGATAACTCCAAAGGTCACGGGTTCCTTCGCGGACCGTGGTCGCCAATATTTTGACCGCATGGCGTAGGGTTAATTGTCTCGATCTCCAATATACCTAAATAACCACGCAGTCTAGATACCGGGGAAACCATACCCTTGGCGGACTCTATCTGATCCGAGTCGCAGGTAATGACTCACATCCGGCATAACCGAGCAGAGTTACCAGAGCCGCGCCGGTCCCAATGACAACTTACAGCACCAACGGCCTAACTATTTCTCAAACCCGCACGGTGCTGGTTCAATTAAAGAAAACACAAGGATAGGTTACTGTTATCTAACCTTGCACCGGTTAAGGATAGGTTAATGTTAGGGTGGTGGGCTTTGGATCTGAGGGTCCTGAGTCCAAATCCCACTTGTCTGTTGAATTAATACAAGGTGGGGTTGACTGCCTGTCATCCTTCCGAGGTCGGCAAAATGAGTACCAGCATGCTGGTATACTGTGTCGGAGTGGCGACCGGTCCAGGATTGTGTGCAATAGCCAAGGAGACTGCTGAGGCAGCACCAATACTCTGCACAGAGTATGGTCCTGATGGATGGATGGATGGATGGATAGGTTAGTAGAGAAAGCAAGTGTAATAATAACTACATTTAATGTTTACAAATACAACAATAATCACAATAAAATTTGAATAATTCCCAATGTTACTGCATAAATTGATATTGTTTCACAAATCTACACTACAATTTATGGTAGGACCACCAAACAACCCCTCATTAGTACATGGAGTAACCCATGCACTCAGCGGAACGTTGAGGTTTTTAAAATCAGAGCACCTGTCCCGAGGATGAAACAAAATTACCCCAGCGATGCTAAAAAGTGAAAAAGCTCAATAGGGGAAAAGGGTGAAAATTACCCGGAGGTAATAATTTTTTTTGTTATATAAGTGGTAAAACCAAAGAAGGGCCATCGGTGTTGCACATGTGCTGGGGTGTGTTCAATTACCAATTAGCTTGCTATTGCTTGCCAAGTCAGCCATTCCTTATCATTGGTTTCATTGGATTTCTTACTTGAGTGTTTAAGCCACTTTGCGAGCGCTCTACAAGAAACTTTTAGCTTTTCCATGAGTTTCACCGATGTGTACAAAACATTAAGAAAATAAAAACTTCTTAACTGAATACCACACCCCTGCAAATGCTGGGGTGTGTACCATTACCAATCAGCTTCTAGAGCACTTGCCAAGTGGCTTAAACACTCAAGTAAGCACTCCAATGGAATGGCTGATAAGGAACAGCTGGCTTGGCAAGGGATAGCAAGCTGATTGGTAATGGAACACCTTAACATGGCATTTTTTTTTCCAAAAAGGCAAGAAAACATGGGAATTCCTCCAGATTTTTTGCAGTCGATTTGAAGGAAGTACTCTTTTTGGGGCCTTTTTTGGCCGAAATGTTTTTTGTCCCCACGACTCCCAAAAATCTTCATCCACCTCTGGGCGGAGCATAAATATACGTTTTACATTCAGACTTTGTTACACCACACTTCTCGCCTGGTGTTTATATAAACCACTACAGCAATTGATTGAGCAAAGGAAATTACGTGAACATCAGATCCAGGGTAACCATCTTGGCTCAAAACATTGTCAAATTGTTATTGAACATTATCAAAAATGTTGAACATTTGTCAAAAATGAAATAAACTGATTACATATTTCATCATATATAGTCACTAAATTCATGGACCACACTATGGCTAACAGATTGGGACATTGTGATTTTCATATTCTCATGTTATTTTCCACAATCAGTAGAACACAATAAAGGAATTCACTGCCCCCCCGCCCCCCGCTGGTATAAGCAGTACGACCTCAGTTATGGGTCGCAGGTAAATATTGGGCTTTCCGTCCTTCATCGTGTGGATTCGCACTTTTCAAACCCGACCATCTGCGCTAGTCCTGCAGCGTAGTCTGATATTTCAGATCAATTGTTCAAATTTGCATAAAAGTACCAAAATTGGTACACATGTAGAATAATGTATTCCGAACAATTCTAGATATGGAGCCACCCGAGATTGTGCCTTGGTCAGCTTCGGCGACCATTTTCCAAAAATGGCCGCCATTATACTTTAGCGAAATTGGCTATATGCTCTTATTTTCTTATTGTATTGGTGGTAGATCTAAACTCGGTGTTTGCAGCTAAATCTTGTGTCCCAAACCCATCACTATCTCTACCCACTTTACCCAGTCGCACCCAACTGTCCCTGGACTCTGTATCCTTTTCTCCTGACAAGGTGGAGAGCTTGCTTTCAAACCTCGAGTCAGATTCTGCAACCGGTCCAGACGGCATCAGCCCACGTGTCCTCAAAGCCTGCTCTTCTGCTCTTGCTCACCCTCTCTCTGTTCTATTCACCCTCTCATTTTCCCAAGGTCATCTGCCATCTGCTTGGAAATCTGCTAACATCACTGCCCTGCATAAAAAAGGTGCAAAAACAGATCCCTGTAACTATAGACCAATCAGCCTTCTCCCAATCATCAGCAAGGTTATGGAATCCATCATCGCTTCAGACATGAAATCCTTCCTCTTCTCCAATGGCTTGATTTCCAATCATCAATTTGGTTTCAGACCAGGTCACTCTACCCTAGATATGCTGCTACTGCTCTCCCATCAATGGATGGAGGTCCTCAATGCCAGACAGGAAATCCGAGCCGTATCCCTGGACATATCACGTGCTTTTGACACAGTCTGGCACCCTGCCCTACTCACCAAACTCTCTTCCCATGGTATTCAAGGCCATCTCCACTCATGGCTCGCAGACTTCCTCTCCTGTCGCAGTCAACGTGTGGCCCTAAATGGAGTTCTTTCATCCCCTCTTCCTGTGCAGGCTGGAGTTCCTCAAGGTAGCGTTCTGGGCCCTGTTCTTTTTCTGGTTTTCATCAATGATCTCTCGGACTCTCTGGAAAATCCTCTATTTCTCTTTGCCGATGACTCAACCCTCTGCCGTACCATCTGTCATCCCTCAGACCGGCAAGCAGCAGCTTCTTCGCTCACTGCAGATCTGGATAAAATCACAAACTGGTCCAACACGTGGAACATGTCTTTCAATCCAGACAAATCTCACACTCTCACTATGTCTCTTCGAAAGGACCGTTTACAAAACCCCCCCATCCACTTTCTCAACAATCCTCTGGAAGAAGTCTTTTCTTTCAAGCTTCTGGGTCTCACTATCTGCCATGACCTTTCCTGGGAAAGTCACATTTCCAACCTTGCCTCAAAAGCCAGTCGCCGACTGGGAATCCTCCGTCGTGCAAAGTCCTTCCTCGGCCCTCTTGAGCTCCTGACCACTTACAAAGCTTTTGTCCGTAGCCTGATGGAGTACTGCTCTCCCCTCTGGGCTGGTGCTCCTGCCTCCCACCTTTCTCGACTTCACGCTGTCGAAACCAGGGCTTTTAAGATCATTGGCATCTCCCGCAATGAAGCTGAGTCTTTGGGCCTCTCACTCAATCACCGCAGGTTGGTCGGTGGTCTTTCTGTCTTCTACCGACTCCTCTCCAGCCTTGCCCCCCTGCTCTCTCTGCGATTTGTCCCAACCACATTTCCACAGGGCGCTCAAGGTCCGCCAACAACCCCCTTCTGGTAAAACTACCAAAATCACGAATCACTGCTCATCTTCACTCTTTCATTCCTCTTTTTTCCCGCCTTTGGAATAAACTTCCTCACTCTATTCTTTCCCATTCTTCCCTTCAGGCTTTCAAAACAGCTGTTCACCACCACCTCTTATCTTCCCCCACCCAAATCCTCGATCTTTTCTACCCCCGATAATCCACCCAAGCCCACTTCCTTCATTTCTCCTGCTTTCCTTCCTGAAAGTCCCTTTAATGTCCATCTTCCCCTCGCCATGTTCCCCGTCCCATCCCCATCCCTCTCCCTTCCACAGTTCACCTGTGTCTGTTCCCTTCCACTCCCGCCCCTCTTGTCTCATGCCTCCTTGCTGTGAGTTGTGTGTTAGCTCTCATACGAGCCTCAACCAAGGTATACAAAAAAAAAAAAAAAAAAAAAAAAAAAAAGATACAAGGAAAGTGTAAAATTCAGTAAATTGACCATGAAAAGGCGTATTCAAGTATTATGAGCCAGTATTTTCTTCATGGTGACGTGTCTCCTCATTGAATTTTACACTTTCCTTATATCTTCCACCAATACAATAAGAAAATAAGAGCATATAGCCAATTTCGCTAAAGTATAATGGCGGCCATTTTTGGAAAATGGTCGCCGAAGCTGACCAAGGCAATATCTCGAGTGGCTCCATATCCAGAATTGTTCAGAATACATTAGTCAACATGTGTACCAATTTTGATGCTTTAATGAAAAGTCGAACAATTGGTTTGCTATGCTGCAGTACTACACTGTGCAATGTCTCAATCACATGTCCATAGGGCCATTCATTCCTGTGCACATCCACCTTCAGCAGAACGATGTCACTGACACAATGGTTGCATTTCTTGACTTGCCCTCGTGGACGGGCTGCAGGGTCAGAAGATTTTCTTTGTGCCATCGTGACCAGAAGGTATTCGCCAAATGCTGTACACGTCGCCACTGATAGCAGAAGTTGTCTGGAGGACAACCGAAATCTCCTGGTTGTGCATGAAGATGTGTTGTCTTCATCGTAAGTCTTGCCGCTGGTGTCAAGATTTCTGGCGTGTCTGGATCTGTAGACACCTGTACAAGCGGCCACAAATAACTGCAGACACAAATTGTCTCAGTTGATACATCGGAAAAAACATTTAACTCACGGCATGAGGTTTTTTGACATTGGATTAGGACAATAAGCACGCAGAATGCTCATGGTGGTGAGTGCGGTGAGGAAGTCACACCAGTTGTCCCATTGTTTCTTCAAAATGTTCAGGGAGTGGATCATTCCATCCAAGCGCAGCTCCGGCATTGTCAAGTAAGGTCATCTGACGCAGCAACACATTTCCCTTAACAACGACAGGTGCTGAGAAACCGAAGGGGTCTTAAATGCTGTTGACTGGAGAAAGAACTCCACATTTCGTGAAGCACTTGTCCATGTCGGGACCAGTGAAGATGATGGTATCTGTTTCTAAATCCTATGATACTGAAAGTGACGGTTGACCAGTTAGTGGGTCGACACCAAGGTCAAATTCACGTAAATCCTTAGCTGACTCTGTCGGAAAATGAGCCATCACTTCCATGCTGTTGGAAGCGATTTTGTGCAGACGCAGATTCGCAATCGACAACATGGCCTTGGTATGAGTCAGGAGGTCTATGGCTTCAATAGGGGTAGGTAAGCTCACCAAACCATCATCGACATATAAGTTTCTTTCCAAGTAACGTCTTGCGTTGCATTCGTATTTTTCTTCACCATTCAATAGAGTTTTACGTCGTCCATAGTCCATCACATGGTTTGGCAGCAATGACTTTTTGAAGAATAAACCTTTAAAAGCCGTTTTTCTTCAGAACCGCTTGACAGATCGAGGGGAAAGTTCACACACACGTCCCCCAAGCCTTGACGATACCACGGTGTTCGCAAATAATTAATAGGTCACATGGTCTGACAGCCATATTGGATTGAATGAACATCTTAAAAAAATTATTTCTCTTGAGCCGCTTTATCAATTGATGTGAAACTTCACAATTATGATCTAGTTACTAGTAGTTATTGGGAAGATAAGTTTTGAATTTAAACCTAAGCAGACGCATGATCTGGCAGCCAGAGTTATTTAATTTTTTTTAAAAATCTGGGTTCAGGGATTAAAACATAAAACTTGATGTTAGTATGTGGGTGGAGGCACATCTGTCAACGCTGCAATGTCGAAGAGTGCTGTTCTAGTTTTATATTACATTGTTGTGGTCATCACCCATCTAAATAACTCCAGAGAGATGGCAAATCGTTGAAGGCCACAATCGTCTTTTGTACAGTCAACCTCAAGCCGGCTTCAGGTCCAAAGCCGTGTTACTGTTTCTCATGAGGTTATCATCACGGATGGGGAATCGTGCCGGCAGTCACATACAGATCTTAATTGATTGGCAGAATGGAACTAACATTACATGCTGTGTTCTTAATTAGAGCCCAAATCTCTTGATTAATCAGTCATCAGTTACCATATGCTGCCGTCAAGACAGACAGGATGAGTCGGGACACGAAATGCATTTAACCATGTATTAAGATTTTCACACATGTTTAATGGAGCAATTTACATGGCACATGTGTACAGGCAATCAAATTCCCACTCATCCCTTAATCAGACATACTCGCCCTCAGATTCCTTAAGCAATCACTTACACTGTACATATGGCACCAATTACACATCCAAGACAATGAAATGATAGATAAAGATGAGAGAGAAAGAAAGAAGAGGGGAACTGGTCGAGCCCCATCACATCTTGTACCAGTTCGGCTGAGCTAATTCCTCCAAACACTAGTTCAATGTCTTTATGTCTTGGTTCTTCTCGCCTCAGTGCTATTTCTACTCTGCATGCCCCAGAGCTGCCTTGTTGCAACACACAAACCGGGACAGAAAATGAGTGCAGCGTGCACCTTGAACCTTTAAGTGAGGGCATCAAAACCAAAGACGCTGACCCAGACGTTGATGAGAGCAAGACGGTGATGAGAGCACAACAAAGAGGACTTTGAAGATGACCGGACCCTCCGGACCCGATCCTTCTCCAGTCTCACAAGTTCATGGGACGAGCCCATCAAGAACAAGCCCAAGCTCAAGCTCTCACTCTCAACGATTCAAACCAGCCCAAGCTCTCATCCAAGATGACTAAGCAAGCTCTCAACAACCTAGCAGCCCAAGCTCTCTATCAATCATCATACCAAGATGACCTAACCCTCTCGGGTGCACCGCCTTTTATGGCGTTTGCAACCTCCCCCCCCATTTTGCCCTGGCTCCCACTGCTTCCAGAGGAGTCAGGATCAGAGCCTCGATCCCTGGTGGCATCTTGGGATTGGCTCTATGGAGTTGCTTGTTTGGATATCAGGTTTCAGCACGATGTCAGAGCTTAATTATGATGGATTGTCCACTTGGCATGCTGTGTCCACGGATATACACCAGACGGGTTTGAACCAGTTTTTTGGGGTTGCGGACAATTCAATGAAAGACGCGAAGGAGTTTCTGTGCTCTGAGGTATGTGAAAATGGTTAAAGATTAGAGTGTGCGAGGTAAAGAGAAAATATTTGGAAACTTATTCAACACATTCGTAACACGTATCTATTTACATGAAACACAACACGCTTACCTGAACAAACTCTAAAAAAAAAAACAATCGTTTACAGTTTATACTAAAGAACGATTATTTTACCCCTGAGAAATCAAAACCACAACAATACATTGATAGATACATATAGTACATATATATTGAACAAGCTCGAATGAGCTAAGATCCTCATCCTCTTAATGATGACATCATAAAAACGAATATGACATCATTGTGATGTATCAGGTTTGCGATAAATTATCTGTGCTAATGGCCGGCTTGATTCCTGCAAACAAAATTCAAACAGCTTGCCAGGTTTCGGAGATAATGCTATAGGCGATTTCCATTAGCGGCGATATTATGACGTCAACTTTTTTTCAAGGAAGAATTTCCAAAATCGGAGATGGTTACTGCCTGCGCGTGGGCTTTCTGCATATATATGGCAAGTTTCACGAAGATCCGATGAAAACTCTGGGTTGTGAAACAAAAAATAGGAATGACGTCATAAAAAAATGATATTACGTCATAGTGATGTATCATGTGTGCGGTAATTCATCTCTGCTAATGCCCTGTTCGATTCCCGCAAACAGAATTCAAAAAGCTTGCCTAGTTTCGGAGATAATTATTAGGCGATTTCCATTAGCGGAGATATTTTGACGTCATAACTTTTTTTCTAGGAGGAATTTTCAAAATCGGAGATCGTTACCGTCTGTGCAGGTTATTTTTACATATATATGCCAAGTTTCAGGAAGTTTCGATGAAAACTCTAGGCTGTGAAACAAAAAAGTCCACAAGAACAACAACGTGAGTAAGACTTAGAGATCCTCCACGAGGATCTAAAAATGAATGACATTGACATATCTTCTGTACTTGTCAGTATTTTATTGTGAGAATGTTTCGTACAGCCCTCATGCACATCATCAGGCTGTATTTCATAGATCAGTAATACCCGCTCCCTACAGGAATCGTGTCAATGAATCACTTGCACAACGCCATGTCTGCTGTTTCGCCCACCCTCAGTATAACCCCTTCGGTCAACAGGGTCTTGTGATTGAACGACGTGCAATATGCCATATATACAGATGAAAATTGCAAGTCTGGGGTGCTCAAGGTGGACATTTATATTTAATTTATGCCCATGACCTGAGCCTGTATACCTCAAGCACATATGCAAAGCTTGGTAGAGATCGGCCGAGTCGTTTCCGATTTTATAAGGTTCAGACAAACATACATCCAGTGCCTCCATACATATGTACAGTTGCCTACAAAAGTATTGTTATGGCCCGGGGTTCGGAGCTCGCCATGAGGGGAAGCACTCGGGTTTCTCCCGAACACCAGGTCCTGAGGCTGCCGACCACAGATAACTCCGTGATCCAACGGGCTATAGTTACTACATAGCCATAGCCACTTGACTTAGACTACTGGCCTCGCAGAGTTATGCTTTGATGTTTCCATGATACCTTTCTGTTGGCACAGTAACCTAACTAGAAGCCACGCCCTCAGCATCGCACCTGGTGATCTTCTGCCGAATAGAACAGATAGGTGCAGCACTGGCTAACAGAGCAAATCAGATGAAGTACAACTTCCCGTCTAACTACGCTTGTACACTGTGTCGGACTGATGAGGAAAGGACAACTGAGACAGATTGAAAACAACAACCAACAATTATTTATTTACACACACACAAGCAAGCAATCTTTTAAAAGCAAGTATCTACAGGCAAGAAAGCAAAAAGCACAAAAGAGCAGATTTAGCTGTAACACATAGTCTTTCTTATACCATCTTATTTACACAAAAGACGTGGCCATCATTCAATCCGGGGAGAAGAGGAAAACAAGAAGAACTTGTGAAGAAAAGAAAAAAAAAAGTACGGCGGGTGGGGTGGACTCCTTCCCTCACCTCACACAGCCCAACGGGACTGTGCCAACCCAAATACATTGGGGAATGAGAATGCAAAGGATGGGGAAGATTGGTAATGCAATGTGATGGGATGTGCAGCTGCGTTTCTGAGGCGTCCAGGACAAGCAGGCAACTCCTCTCCAGCGTGCAAGATACGTGACGGCATGCAGCTCACTTCATTTCTGCTGGGCCCCTGTGCCCAGCAGCTCCCCGTGAACCAAACCACATTCTGGGCTTTATATTGTTGCGAATTCGCACCCGCCGGCGTGCGATCGGCCGCTTGACTCGAATGGCGGCCGCCTCGCCCACCGGAACGGACAATTCAGTCGTGACGCTCTCGGAACAACGCCGGGAGCTAGTCACGGGTGGGTCTTTCGACCTCACCACAATCGTGCCAATCGGCCACCCGCGTAGGATAGGGTTGTTCGCCAAACTCGACCTACCTCAGTACCTATGCGGATGGTTAATCGGGCGATCGTACCTTGCCGCAGGTCGACTTCGGACACGAACCGCATAAGCGGTTCGTTCTGTACTGCAGAGATAACCGAGCAGAGTTATCGTCGACCTCGACGGTTCAGATTAGTTACCGGGAACTTACACCCACTACCAATCTCTTATGCGATGCAGGATGGAGAGTCAACAAAAGGAAGGAGACGAAGCAAAGCGGGAACAATTGAACAAGCACATTTATTTCACACACGCAGACAGCACAGAAGGCACGTATTCAGTCACAGTAATAATAATAAAAGGCACGTATTCAAGCACAGAAAGAAACAGTAAAAGAGATACTACCGACTAAGACCGACACACGGCAACACTTACGCAGTTTTACTTAACAGACGGCGCCACCACAAGCATTTACTCAAAAAGCAAAGGAAAATGAAAGCCACCCTCATAGGCGAGGAGGCAGACAGGTCTGTAGACCAAATGTACGTGGATCCTGGAGAATCGGCCAGGTCCACGAGACCGGGGAGGTCTTACCCGCATCCTCGTGACGCGATGGCGGGCAAGCCGCAATGTTGGCGCCGCTGCGCCCCGACTCCGTGCCCTGGCGTGGTCGGCGAGTGCTCTCCGGCGTGCTCCGCGCGAGCGGTCTTGTTGGCACCACGTTTAGGGTGGGGGAGGAACGGGGGCCCCCTCGGCACTATCTCAACAGGAATGGGGAGGGGGGGCAGGAAATCGCTGATGCTCAGGGAGAGGGGTATGGCTGGCTGGCCTGGATCCCGCGACGAGTCGAGCGACCCCCACACCGCAACCTCGTCGCCGTCCGCCGTCTTCCCTGCAACTCCTCCGCAACTTCTCTCCAACTCTTCTCGAACTCCTCCCAGCTCAACTCACCCTCTCTCTTGAGTCGCCTTGCGCTCGCATCTTTATAGGACTCAGGAGGAGCCGATATGCAAATATGCGGATCAAAACGCGATTGGAGGCGGGGCCACGCCACCCTCTGTTCAGCCATTGGTCGGGCAAAAAGGGGCGTGAACCTCCCTTGATCCACATATTTGCATAAATGGACTTCACATACACGCGCTTGGAGGCGGGGCCAAGCCGCCTCGCACTCACCCATTGGACGGAGGGGGAAGTGGGCATGAATCATTTTGGATCCGAATTTCTCCCTCGGAAAGGCCGCCATTCGCGCTCGCGGCTCGGTGCGTTTGGCACCAATCGCCGAACGGGCCCTAGACAGCCCAACGTTCAGTGTTCACAGGTGGTGCCGTTGTTGGTTGTGAAGGAGAAAGGTGAAGGTGGTGGAGCGTTTTCTGTGGTGGTTTGATGGTTATGGTGTCGTTTGGGAATGGCGGTCAAGCGATGTTTGCGGTATGGAGTTGTGAAGGTAAAGGTAGTGGCTGTTTGCGTTGGTGGCGGCTTAATGGTTGAAAATAACAATATAGAAAGAAAAAATGGCTAACTCAAAGCGTCGCAGCCCGGATGAATCACACATATTCCCTCTATACAACGGGTTTGGGCTAACTACACATGGACTTACCGAGATATCTCACCTGAGGACTCTTTATCGAATTTCCACAACCGTATCAATATACTGCCCTCCTCTGCACCATGGGCTCCTTCCTTCTCTTCCCACACTGCGCACACCTCTGCCCCTCACCAGACAAGCTTTTTGGCAATGACGCCAAAATGTCCACAACGTGATCACGTCCACGACGCAGCACTTGTGTAAAATGCCACTGTTTCTGAGGGAAATTTTCACCACAGCCCCCACCATGCCTTTGCACACGAAAGACGCCTTCCTCGCATGCGAGTGTTCATTGTACAGTGCACCACTGTATCCTGCTTGCGAGATGTGCTGCACCCCACCATGTACGGGAAAAGCGTTGCACTTCGTGCCACGAACATGCATGTGAGAAGGGATACAGTACCATGCGGTGAAGGTAATCCATCAGCCCGAAGGATTAATGACCACAGACAGACCAAATATGCCCAAATATACAATGCATGAATGGCGTGGTAATGGAGAGGGATGCAGATGGACCGAGGGACGAAGGAGGAACTGTTGACTTGAGATTTGGCGAAGGGGGTTATTGGGCGATTGTTAAAACAGACCGATGGAGTAGAGGAGGGATTGTTGAAAAGAGGAGGGATTGTTGAAAAGAGGAGGGAGAGGGGGATGGACCGATGGGGTGAAGGTGAGATGGTTGAACTTTTTGGTCTAAATTTAACGCGTTACGTCTGGCCCAAGCCTAACACTGCATATCATCCAGTCAACACCATCCCTACTGTCAAGCATGGTAGTGGCAGCATCATGTGATGGAGCTGCTTTTCATCAGCATGGACCGGCAAGCTTGTCAGGATAGAAGAGACAATGGACTGTGCAAAGTACAGGAGAATCCTTGATGAAAACCTATTTGAGTCAGCCATGAATCTGAAACTTGGGAGGAGATTCACATTTCAGCAGGACAACGATTCGAAGCACAAAGCTAAAGCCACACTGGAATGGCTGAATAAGAAGAAAATAAATGTTCTTGAGTGGCCCTGTCAAAGTCCTGGCTTGAACCCAATTTCACATTTATGGTGAAACTTGAAGATTGCAGTCCATCGACGATCCCCACCAAACTTGGCAGAACTGGAGAAATTTTCACATGAACAATGGGCAAAGATTACACCATCTCACTGTACAAAGCTGGTAGAGACCGATCCAGAAACACTCATAGCTGTCATTGCTACAAAAGGTGCTTCCACCAAGTACTCACCTAAGGGGCTGAATCCTTTTGCAACCAGTGAATTTTGATTTGTGCATGTTATTTTTGTGGTATTATTGGAAGAGGGTGAATACTTTTGCAGGCCACTGTACAAAGAATTGCCATAATTTCGATTTTGTTCAACCAGCTCGACTTTATCATAAACTTGCCTTTTCTTTTCCTGCATTTCCTCTGTCCTGCTTTATACATTGCAAACAATCAGCACAAACATTGTGAATGGCATTGCTGCTTTGTGTGCAGCTGTTCAATACGCAAGATTAAATTCTAATACTGTACAGGGCTGTCGTTGCGCAGATGCGCAAAGCCACCTATTTGTGAATCACGCTAGAGATCCTAAGCTATGAAAATCTCTCTTGCACAGTAATACTCAAATGATTACACAGGCTCACCTTGCATTTTGAATAAACATCACCTGCAGTGAAACACACCTAACCAGTCAGTATCTTATCTCTATGTGGCACATGCTATGCATCTACCCATGTGGGGCACAGGATACTGGGCACGATTATTTGGAACGTCTGTATAAACATGACTGTCTTTGGATGCTTGTTTTGTCTAAAACTGTTATTTTGATGTGCAGCAGAAGTTAAATAATTCCCCCCAAGATTACTCTTTGTGAAACAGCATAACATACATCTCTCAATGTGGGACATTCATTATTGAGAGACCATTACGATGATTTACATGTTTTAAAGAAGTATGTTTCAACATACTTCTGAGAATATGAAATTTTTTGTTTGTTTCTTTTTTTACAGGGACTAAGGCTTGTAGTGGAACTGACAAATGCATGCACGCACACACATAACACAGGACTGTTAGATGAGATAAACACAGCCACTGAGCTTGGGGCAAGTGCCGGTACTTCCCGAGGCACTCTGGGTACTAGCGACATCACAATAATGGTGACGCATTTCTCACCGCACTCAGTGGGGCATTTCCTGGGAATTTCCTCCACCCCAGGGATGCCAACCTATGGGGATTGTGCTCTATCTATCCTTTTGATAAAATTTAGAGGCTAAGTTCCTCCTTGTTCTTCTCCTTGTCGACAATATAGAAGCAGAGATGAGGCCATATAAATAAATATTTCAATTGATTGTCTGGATTAAAAAAAAAAAGAACGAGGAAGCCCTTTTTTTATTTATTGTTATTATTATTTTTTTTTTTTAAAAGCTGCCGGCTTTTAGATTCAAGATGGCCGCCAGATTTTTAGTTCAAAATGGCCACTGACATTTTCATTCAAGGACCCTTCATGTTTAATGCACAGAAACGCTTAAAAATAAATAAATTGTGAACTCGCCGACTCATAGCAAGGGATACCGTGGGATCTTTAATCTCCACCAGGTAATGATAGCAGACGGGACAACTGGCATAACATCCTTTCAAAGGACAGTGCACCCACATTGATGAATCACCCTGCCTGTGAAACGCCAGCATGGCAGTTTTTAGCTGGCTCGGGATTTGAACTCAGAATGGACAGCGAAGAGATGCGTATGTGTACATCTTGGCCAACCTGCCAGCCCCTTGAGAAGATATGGATCAGAAAAGTTTTTCTTTGCAATTGAATGGAACGGGAAAGAAGAAATTTAGAAAGAACAAAGAAGGAATAAAAGAGAGCTTCAATAAAATGAATTATTTTGGAATTGACTATCTCATTGACCATGACATGTTGTTCACCAATATTTTTTATTAACGACTACACTTAGACTAAATCAAATAAATAATTATACCAATCTATGCTACAGACACACAAATGATGGGTTTACTTATAAGCAACTTTGCAAGGATGTTCTTGATATGTCATGAATTATCCATTCATGTTTCCATGATGATTTATGTTTGTTTAGAATTTATACTGAACTACCACATACAATATGATTACATAAATGCACACAAATAGGAATGCAACTTACCTGGCTCAGAAACGACCCCCGAAGTTGGTTTCCCTCTCAGACGAATAAGTTTATTTTCCTAATTTTTTTTTCCTTCTGACATCTTCCAGGGAATCGATATAGATTTTGAAACCCTTCTCTGCCTGATTGATGCATCCAATACATAGAATCCTGCCATTTTCGAAAGAATGATGAACTATTGAGGGAAACAAAATGGCGCCCGTGAGCCACGTGAACAGAAAATTTTGGGGACTCGCCATGCTGCTACTTTTAGTATATAGGGACTCTCGATCAGGCTCCAGAGATGCAGTTTGTCGACCACCTGCTCAAGGCTATCCTGTCAGAGCGCGCGAGCGCGCGCGCGCACACACACACACACACACACACACACACACACACACACACACACACACACACACACACACACACACACACACACACACACACACACACACACACACACACACACACACACACACACACATTTTTCTGACAAAATGAAACATTGAATTTAAAAGCAAGGTCTTGGATTATTGTGATTAGTTCTTTCGTATAACTTTTTAAATGCTCCAAATGTGTTAACATGAAAAAGCAAGACACAAAGAGATATCATTGTACCTTTATATGAATAAGAAGGCCATAAAGAAACATTAGATTAATGAAAACACAGCGGATGGGAATTGAACCTTAGCTTTATAATACCTGGCTGAAGATGTCACCTCATTGTCTGTCTAATCTAAATATTCTTCCCTTTCCTTTATGCGGTCTCATTACCATCTCATATTGTTCACCACCGTATAATCACTTCCACTCTCGTTTTCTAGAGGCAATCATTTATGCTCTCCATTGTTTCTTACTGTCCCATTGTCAGTCGGATAACTCTCCGTCCTCCATTATTTAGCTCTTTCATGAGCCTCAAAACCTGGATAAAAGCTTTTTTGTCATAATTACAAAAATGAAAATGCTCAGCAATTTCCATTTATCTATTTGTTTAACTTACACTTTGATTTTAATTATTTAAGATCAGGACTAAACCACACAATAAGACTGGATGCATTCGTTTTGTAAATTATTCATACACTTTCTTTTCACACAGTTGAGACAATATGTGTTTGTATGAAAACTGAAGAGTGAAAGGTGTACAATTTTATTTGGTGAGCCTCAACACTAAGGGGTTAGAAAGTTAATCAGCTGATGATTTGGTATACTGGTGGAATTTTATGGAACAGCTTGAGGCTCTGGAAAGAGCGAATAAAGAAAGGATCCAGGATTTGTAAGCAGCTACAGGAGTGTGTTCAAGAAAATGGACACAAAACTAACAAACAAGGTCATGAAGACACAGCTGTGAATTGATCATTTAATCGAGAATCAGCACAGCTTTCAGCAATCTGTGTGCTACAGGGTTAAGGTCATGTAAACTACAAAGCTGAATATCTGTAAAGTGGAATTGAGGGTTATACTTCCACAAAAGATCACTGGGAGTGACTGGTTGGTGTACCTGGTGTACCTTAGGCCCATCAGCTTTGCAACCTTGTGATGCTGAGGAAACAATACATATATTTCCTTGGACAACATCCAACGAAATGTATATATCGATACTAATAAATGGCAATGTGCGTGCGTGCGCACGTGCACGCATGCCAGTGTGTCTCCTCCATAACTCCAAAACTGTAAAACCTAGCAGCCTTAAACTTTGCATGCAAACTAAGAAAACTCCAAGGAAGTGCAAGAGGGGAAATTGGGTGTTTGGATTAATTAGAACACCCCTTTTGAAGATAATTAAGGACGTTATTTAATTATATCCATCATCAGGCGATCCTCAGCCACCTTGCTCTCTGAGTCTAAAGGTGTTTCATGGGTAACCTCGCTGCGGTCTGAAGCCACCATGTTTTCTGGCCTGCTCAACCATACCCTGACTTGGAAGAGCCCGCAATGATTTATTAACGATAAAGTTGTTGTTTTCACTTTCTTCACTCATAATATCGAATGCCTGTTCATCATAGCTATGAATCGTTGTGTACATCACTTTTGTAAGCGCTATAACTTTTCAAATTCGGACCTTGGAGCGATTTAATGCATTATGAGATTATTTTCCACGATCCACTCTCACGGAATTATTAAAGTATATTATCGATTTTTTTTTTTTCGCTTTGTAGGATCGGATATCGTCCAGACTAAATAATCTCCACATGTAGGTGGGGTTCATCAGGAGGTGAAACAGAGAAGATAGAGAGATATATATATATATATATTTATATATATATATATATATATATATATATATATATATATATATATATATATATATATATATATATATATATATATATATATATATATATATATATATATACATACACATATATAGAGATTGATATCTATATATGCGGGTTTCAGAATGTGGAATGGAGTCCTCCCAGGGCAGGCGCAAAGTATCCACCTTCATTAAGATATGAGGTCACGATTCTTGGACCAAGATGTGAAGCTTTCTGTTCTGAAAGGTTTGTGCCGAGAGTTCTCTTCAGGATCGTCGCTGAGCCCCGCACAGTTTCCAACTGTAGTTTGTTTGTAATAATATTCCCAAGGATGGTTTTTAGCTCACCTGGAAAGTCGTTCCAGGGAGCTTATGTGATGGCGCGTCGTTCGTCCGTCCATCCATCCACGAATACTTGCAACTTCTCAGAAACTACACATAAGATTTAAATGAAGTTGAAATGTTTGAGGATCCTTGACCATAACCCTAATCACTCGTGATGACATTAAAAAAACAACAAACGGGGTCTGAAGCTTCACGGCAACCTTCATCACCTGTAACGTACCAAAGTTTGTTCATGACATTAGAAAAATCTGACATTGAGGGGGGTTGCCCCCAAAATATGTATTTGCTTTCTTTTCTAAAATCACACACACAATTTTGATGAAACGACCACAAACCTTATCACCCGTGATGTACCAAAGTTTGTTCATGCATTAAAAAAAAATCCATAGGTATTTACTTTCTTCTCCATTATATATTTTGTGGGTCATCCATGCCAACCAGTGGTTGCCTGATTATCTTATCCAGCCACTACCTGGTGAGCACCCAGGGGTACTGCCCCTGTATTTCATATCTCTGTGAGGTTCTTTGTCATCATCCCTGAGGTCCAGCAATCACTGCTACAACTCTGGCATTCTTCAGCTTCCAAGATCTTCTCACTTAATTCTTGAGGTCTTGGTATTTGGTCATTTTCTTGATTTCTACATTGTTTAGTCCAAAATCACTGGTATATCTATATCTACATATACAGGGTGTCCCCCAAAAAATACAACTTTTCATCTGCAAAGATGATGGTCATAACATATATTTTAAAAAAAGATATATGGCTGGATAGAAAGCTGAAAGGTTGAAGTTTATTGTACCAATGTCAAAATTGCCACCAAAATTTAAATTTTGGTATAGAATCGTCGTTTTCTTTTAGACCACATGTTCGACGTAGGCTCCACGTTGTCCGATCACTGCCTGCAAACGTGTTGTCATGTTCTCCATCACTTTGGGAAACGTTTCCTGAGGAATGTTCTGGATTTCTCAGTGGATGTTTTCCTTCAGCTGATCAAGAGTCTGAGGCCTAGGGTTTCCATAGATCCTGTCCTTGAGATACCCCACAAGAAGAAGTCTGGAGGAGTAAGGTCAGGGGAATACGGTGGCAACTCAACGTCTTCTTAGAGGGAGATAAAGCGGCCCTCAAAATGTTGGATGAGAAAACGCCTTGTTTCCCTCGCTGTATGGGGCAGTGCCCCATCCTCCTGGAAACACTGGGTTCTCATCTGGATCAGGTTGTTTCTCCAACGGGCCTGAGTACGTAGCTCAGGCAGATAGAATTCCTGAATCAGTCGCGATAGTTCCTCTGGTTTACCGTGCAAGTGCGTCCCTGGTCATCTTCAAAGAAGTATGGACCAATTATCCCATACCAACCAACCGCCACCCACATGGTGACTTTGAGAACAGATCGAGGCACCAGTTCAGTCGATGCATTACCAGGATTTTCAGTTCCCCAGTACCAAAAGATTTGCTTGTTTACCTCCCCGACAAGTGAGCATGGCATTCGTCCATCATGTGAAGTTTTTTGAGGAAGTCTGCATCTTCCTCCAACTTTCCTGAGAACCAATTTGCAAAGTCTAGTCGTTTGCATTTCTGTTGATCAGTAAGCACCGTTTCTATTTGAATTTTGTATGGAAAGGCATGAATGTCTTGACAAAGGATCCTCTGAACGGTGCTCTTATGAATGTTTGTCTTGGCAGAAAGTCGTCAAATCAATTTTTTTGGACTCTGAACGACTGCCTGTCTCACCATTTCCACATTTTCTTCACTACGACCTGTCCTCTTCGGACCACTGTGACCCTTGTGAAGGTCACAGATGGTTTCCACATTGGTAAACTTTGCGATGGTGCACTTTATTGTCAAAAAGTTTGATGCATGGCGCAAGTGGATTCCAAAAGGTCTCGAGTAAAGACGTTGCACCTGTATGACACTTTTCGTCTGGTGCCAAAGTTCAACAATTTTTGTCCGTTGTTGTACGGTCAGTCTTGGCATTTTCTGGTGCTTGCTTGGTATCAAAATAAACTTCAGGGTCTCTGCAACAAGAAATGAAGCATTAGTGACAAAATTACTGCTTTTTTAGGATCAAACGAAGCATTTTAAAAGTTGTATATTTTTTTGGCACACCATATATATATATATATATATATATATATATATATATATATATATATATATATATATATATATATATATTGTTACGGTTTTCGCGCCCGCCGGCGTGCGAACGGCCACGTAACTCGAATCGCGGCACGTCGCCCACCGGACGGACAATCCAGTCGTGACCCTCTCGGACTAACGCCGGGAACCAGTCACGGGTGGACCTTTCGGTCTCACCGCGATCGAGCCAATCAGCCCCCGCGTGGGATAGGGTTGCTCGCCAAATTCGAACTACCTAAGTACCCACGCGGAGGGTAGACCGGGCGATCGCACCTCGCCGCAGGTCGACTTTGGACACGGGCCACTTAAGCGACCCGTTCCGTACTATCAGAATAACCGAGCGGTGTTATCGTCGACCTCGACGGTTCGATTAATTATCGGGCGTATTCAGCCCACTACCAACCCTTTACGTGAAGCAAGATGAGGGTTCAATGGGGGAAAAGACGAAGCGAAGCGGGAGAACAGTTCAACAATAAAGCACATTTATTCGCGGCACACGGGAAGCACACAAATACAATTCCACCAAATGCACACAAAAAAGAAAACACAATTCCATTTACACAAAAAGCAAACATAAAAGTGAAAACACAGTGCAGAGCTAATACCGACTACCGAGCACACGGCAACACTTATACAATTCTACTTCACAGACGGCGCCGACAACACATACCCAAAACCAAGGAAAAGAAATACCCTCAAGAATGAGGTAGGCCTGGGGCCGAGACCTGGTCGGGCCTACCCGTCTGGTGATGAGACGCGGAGCGGCGATGGCCCCGCAACCCGCGGGCCTCGTGGACAGTGCCTGGCAGGGGGGTGGGAACGGGGCCCCCTTGGTCGCACTATCTCAGCGCGGGGGGGAAACAGGAGGGGGTTGCTGATGCTCGGGGTATAGAGGATCTTTATTATGTGCGCGACGAGCGTCTCCACCTCGGCCAGGTCGCGCTGCCGGCCTCCCAGGGGTGCAGCTCCCTGCACGACGCGAGCACCCCCTCGTCCGCCCTCGCCGCCTCTCCACAGCTCGTCCCCTCCGTTCCGACTTCAACGCACACGACGAGCAGCTCCACCGCCCGCGAAGTCTTGACTCTCTGTTCCGACTCCCTCTCGTTCTCTTTTGCGACCCTCTTCGTTCTGCTGACTCTTTCTCTTCTCGTTCCGACTCCTTCGCCTCGTTCCGACCTTTACTACTACTTACTGACTCTCTCGTTCCGACTTTTACGACTCCTTTGACTGACGAACACCGTCCTTTTATCCCCCCGTAACTTTGCCTTTGACCCCCTCCCTTTGACCTTTCACCTCGCTCCCCATTGGCCCGACAAAAAGTGGGCGTGAAGGCTTTTTGATCCACAAATTTGCATATATCGATCGCCCTGGGGGCGGGGCCAATTCGCCCCTCGCTCACCGATTGGACGGCAAAAAGTGGGCGTGTGTCGTTTTGGATCCGTTTTTGAAGCAGAAAATCCGTGATTTTGTACACGCTGTTCAACGTGCGCCCTACACGAGTCCAGCATCGGTGCCCATGGTGGCGAGTTGTGACGGTAAAGGTCATGGCGGTTGTGGTGAAGCGGCGTTGTGGTTGGTGGTTGTTGTTGTGGTTGTGATGGTGGCGGTTGGTCCAAAATAAAGATAGTGAAAGAAAAACGGCTATCCTGAAGAGTCGCAGCACGTATAAATGACATGTATTCCCACTAGACAACGGGTTTGGGCCTAACTACACATGCACTTACCGAGATACCTCACCTAAGGGACCTGAATGGTGGTTTGCGAATTTGGTAACCACAACAATATATATATATATATATATATATATATATATATATATATATATATATATATATATATATATATATATATATATATATATATATATATATATATATATTGTGAATTCGTGCCTGCCGGCGTACGATCGGCCGCTTGACTCGAATGGCGGCCGCTTCGCCCACCGGAACGGACAATTCAGTCGTGACCCTCTCGGAACAATGCCGGGAGCTAGTCACGGGTGGGGGTTTAACCTCACCACAATCGTGCCAATCGGCCACCCGCGTAGGATAGGGTTGTTCGCCAAACTCGACCTCCCTCAGTACCTACGCGGATGGTTAATCGGGCGATCGTACCTCGCCCCCGGTCGACTCCGGACACGAACCGCTTAAGCGGCTCGTTCCGTACTACAGGGATAACCGAGCGGAGTTATCGTCGACCTTGACTGTTCAGATTAGTTACCAGGAACTTACACCCACCACCAATCCCTTATGTGAGGCAAGATGGAAATTCAAACAAAGGAAAGGACGCAGCGAAACGGGGAACAAGTTCAACAAGCCGCACTTTATTGCGCGACACATGGAAGCACGTATATTACAGCAAAAGAAAAATGCACATAAAACGAAAGAAACAAAAGCAAGGACACAATGCAGAGCTACAACCAACTATAATTATTATTTACATGAGCACAGGAACACTTATACGATTCTACTTGGCAGACTGGCGCCACACACACACACACATTTACACAAAAACCCCAAAAGAAAAGGAAGTCGCGACTTCCCTGGGCGCGTCGAGTCCTTCTCCTGCGCGTAGCTCGCGTCGTCCGCCCGACAGCTCGGACAGGGCTCTTGGGGGAACGGACGGGGCTCGTTCGGCGCTACTTCCCGCGCTCGTGCATGGGTTTCCAGGGCCCGCGCGAGGATCGCCGAACAGAGCAGGAACCACGAGTTCGCGACCCGAACCAGAAGGCTCACTTCGAACTCCACACAACTCCGAACCAACCAAGCAACCAACCAAAAAACCCCCGAACCAACTCATTTGTCCCTTTTGTAGGGGCCGGCTCCGCCCATTCGCCCCGCCCCGTTTTTGGCTCCACCCTCCTTCGAGAAGGTTCCCGAAAAGGGGCGTTCCCTCACCCCGACCACCTCACGCTGTTCATCCACCATTCGGCGGCGAGCTGCCCTCCCCCTTCCTTCACACCAAGTGCGGGGGAAAATGGCAGGAAAGCCCACAAGCATCGTTGGTGGTTTTTGTTCTGCCGCGGAGATCGTGACCGCACGGTGCTTATTGAATGGCGAGTGGCAAAGATGTGGTAGCGTAGTTGGTGGAGGTGGCGTGCTTGTAGTGTGGTTGGCACTGTGGTGGGGATGTCGTGGCTGTTGAGATGCTGTTTGTTTGAAATAAAAGATAGAACAGAAAAATGGCTAACTGCCCCCGTTAGGGGTCGCCACAGCAGATCATCCATCTCCATTTCGCTCTATCCTCCACATCTTCCATTGACACTCCAACCACCCTCATGTCTGCCCTCACCGCATCCATGAACCTCTTATTTGGCCTTCCTCTTATATATTTATATATGTATATATATATATATATATATATATATATATATATATATATATATATATATATATATATATTCTCCTCCTAGCTGGCGGCTCCATCCTCAGCATACTTCTCCCGATATACTCCGCTTCCCTCCTGTGAACATTTCCAAACCATCTCAATCTCTCCTCTCTCACTTTGTCTCCAAACCGTCCTACCTGCGTTTTCCCTCTAATATACTCATTTCTTATCATGTCCATCCTCATCACTCCCAATGAGAATCGCAGCATCTTTAACTCTGCCACCTCCAGCTCCGCTTCCTGTCTTTTTGTCAGCGCCACCGCCTCCAAACCATACAACATAGCTGGTCTCACTACCATCTTATATACTTTCCCCTTCACTCTTGCAGTCACAAATGTCACCTTTTGTCACAAATCACTCCTGCAACTTTTTTCCACCCACTCCATCCTGCCTGCACTCTCTTTTTCACTTCTCTACCACACTCTCTGTTACTTTGGACAGTTGATCCCAAGTATTTAAACCCATCCACCTTCCCCACTCAACTCCTTGCAACCGCACCATACCACCACCCTCCCGCTCATTTACAAACATGTTCTCCATCTTACTCCGACTGACTATCATTCCCCCTCTCTCCAGTGCGTACCTCCACCTCTCGAGGCTCGGCTTGGCCTGCTCCCCACTCTCCCTACAGATTATGATGTCATCCGCGAACATCATAGTCCATGGAGACTCCTGTCTGATCTCGTCCGTCAACCTGTCCATCACCCTGTCCATCACCATTGCAAACAGGAAAGGGCTCAGAGTCGATCCTTGGTGCAATCCCACCTTTACCTTAAACTGGTCCATCATTCCTACCGCACACCTCACCGCTGTCAACCTGTCCTCATACATATCCTGCAACACCCTCACATACTTCTCTACGACTCCCGACTTCCTCATACAATACCACAACTCCTCTCTTGGCACCCTATAATAAGCTTTCTCGAAATCCACAAACGCACAATGCAACTCCTTCTGGCCTTCCCTATACTTCTCCATCAACATTCTCAAAGCAAACATCACATCAGTGGTGCTCTTTCCTGGCGTAAAGCCATATTGCTGCTCACAAATCGTCACCTCTCCTCTCAACCTAACATCCCCTACTCTTTCCCACAACTTCATGGTGTGGCTTAACAACTTTATACCTCTGTAATTACCACAGCTCTGCACATCACCCTTGTTTTTGAAAATCGGAACCAGTACACTTACTCTCCACTCCTCAGGCATTCTCTCACTTTCCAAGATTTTATTAAACAGTCTGGTTAAAAACCCCACTGCCATCTCTCCTAAACACTTCCATGCCTCCACTGGTATATCATCTGCGCCAACCGCCTTTCCACTCTTCATCGTCTTCATAGCAGTTCTCACTTCATCCTTACTGATCCACTCCATGTCCTGATTTACTATCTCCACCTCTTCCAACCTTCTCTGTCTATCATTTTCTTCATTCATCAGCTCCTCAAAGTACTCCATCCACTTTCTCAACACACTCTCCTCGCTTGTCAGCACATTCCCATTTGCGTCCTTTATCACCCTGACCTGCAGCACATCCTTCCCAGCTCGGTCCCTCTGTCTTGCCAATCGGTACAAATCCTTTTCCCCTTCCTTTGTATCCAACTTCTCATACAGCTCGCCATATGCCTTTTCCTTAGCCTTCGCCACCTCTCTTCGCCTTGCGCTACCACTCCTTGTACTCCTGTCTACTTTATTCATCTCTCTGGCTATCCCACTTCTTTTTCGCCAACCTCTTCTTCCTTATACTTTCCTGTACTTCCGTGTTCCACCACCAAGTCTTCTTATCCTCCTTCTTCTGTCCAGATGTCACACCAAGTACCTTCCTAGCTATCTCCCTCACCACTTCTGCTGTAGTTGCCAAATCATCCCACACCTCTTTACCACCATCCAACACCTGTCTCACCTCTTCCCTAAATTTCATGCAACAGTCTTCCTCCTTCAGGTTCCACCATCTGGTCCTTGGTTCAGCCCTCACTCTCTTCCTCAACCAAACCTCTAAAATCATCCTGCAGACCACTCCAACACATTGACCTTCGACTTGTTCAGAAAGGCAGTTGTCTACTTGGAGCGATGCTTCGGATCGTTATCTTGCTGTAATACAGCTCCTCTACCAAGATTTCACAGGGAGGGTAACGTCTTCTCCTTCAGGATGTCACAGTACATCGTAGATTCCATGTTTCCCTCGATTAACTTGAGCTCTCCAGTACCGGCAGCACTCATGCATCCCCAAACCATGACACAACCACCACCATGTTTGACAGAAGGGATAACGCACTTGTCTTGGTACTGTTCCCCAGGTTGCCGCCAGACACGCTGCACTTCATCAGATCCAAACAAATTGATCTTCATTTCATCAGACCATAGGACATGTTGCCAGTAGTCCAGGGACTTGGATTGATGTGCTTCAGCAAACCGTTTGCAAGCTTTCTTGTGGCTCTGCTTCAGGTTTGTGCACTAACAGACTGGCCAGAAGCTGTAGAAATCTCTTCAGCAATCTTGGCGGCACTTTGTCGTCTGTCTTGGAGGACTAGATTCTGAATTTGGCAAACAGTACGTGCAGTCATCTTTGCTGGTCTGCCCTGGCGAGCGCAACTCATTGTTGTACGCTTCTTGGAGAACTTCTGGATAACCTTGGCCACAGTGTTGGGGCTTACTTTCAAAGAAGCACTGATCTTCTTGTATCCTTGGCCATCTTTATGTAGGGCAACGATTCGATCTTTGACATCTTTCGAGAGCTCTTTACCATGAGGAGCCATGCTGCTTTCTCAATGGTGATTGGTACAGTATTTCCTATGCAATTATTTATTCAGCAAGCAGATAGAAAATTACCTCAATGAGTACACGTCTTCATTTTTAACATACCAGGGAGGTTGCAGCTCTATGGACATTGTGTTTATTGTTTGGTGCATATTTGTACCTTTAACACTTTGACTTAAATATACAGAAAATGATGAAAATAGAAGCTGTTTTACCATGCTTGACTTGCTTGTTGTGCAGACAATAGCAGGGGTGTACTCACTTTTGTTGCCTCCTCTTTCAAAAATATTTGTAATATGCCACATTGTTTTTATGGAATGGCAGTTTTGTGCCTGCATACATATTGCAGAATGTCTACTCTGTCATCAACGCGAAGCTTTTGCTTCGAGCACAGCTGCTTAGAATGTTACACTAAATTATTTACATATTTGTGAGGGGTGTACTCACTTTTGTGAGATACTGTATATATGCATATATATATATATATATATTGTTACGAATTTGGGAAATCCATCGCACACAACATTCAGGTTCCTTTAGTCAGTTATGTCGATAAGTGCTTGTTCCCTAGATAGCTCACCTTCCATTGTTTAATGGGCAGAAATTGATTAAGTGCGCTGCGAGATGCAATTTAATAGTTAGGGAGCGATCATAACACAATGGAGACGCCCTCCCCCTCTTCTGCGAAGAGGAGGAAGAGCCCTCCCATCCCGTGATTCCGTAAACAACTCCCTCCCACCCGTGGTTGAGCGTGGGATGGAGCACGAGGGCATGAGTCATGAGTCAAGCCGGGAGCAGGGGAAGGGTGGAAGAGGATAAGGAAGAGATCCTCTCGTTGGTTCGGGTTGGTGGTTCAGTAGAGCTTCGGCTTCTGCTTGGCTCGGGTGGAGACTTTTTTGAGAGCTTTGTTTGGAAGAGAGTTGAGCTGGTTGCTTGGCCAGCTCTTCTTGGTTCGTGGAGCTCTTTGTTCTCCGTTTGGTTCCCGGCTTGGTGCGACTCATTGACCTCATCTTGGAGGTGGTTCCTCGGGGAAGTGGCGCATGGACGAGAAGGATCGGCGCCTCATCTCACCAGCACGTGTTCAGAAGCGCGGGAGGATTCGCTGGTGCTCGGGAAGAATCGTGGCTCATTGCGATTGGATCCAGCTCGCTCTCGCTGGAGCCCGGGTCCGAACAACTTGAAGACCACACTAGGTGGAGAGGTTCGAGATAGGTTCTGGGTTTCAGCTCACCTGTCCTCCGGGCTGGAGCCTTTTATTAAAGGCCTTAGCCACCATTTCTTGTGTGTGTGTGCGTACGTGTGTCGGTGGGCCCGTGTCTACTAAGTAGTAAAAACTGTTAAGTGATTGTGTAGAACAGTTGTAGTTCTCCTGTCATGCGTGTTGGCCTTGTATAATTGCAGACGTGTTTTGCCTTCTTGAATTGCATACATGCATGCCTGCATACGTACTTTATTACAATAAATGTCCTTGCGTGAATGTAAACCTGTTCGTTGCGTCCTTTCCCTCCATTGAACTGCCGTATTGCATTCGGAATAATAGTTGTTTTTTAAATAGCCAATAATAGAATCGGGTCCAACGGGGCCTCGCGATAATACCCTGCTCGGTTATTCCGAAACGAAGCAGCTGCTTAAGCGGCTCATTTCAAGCTGGCCCCGTTGAGGTGCAGTCTCTCGGTAGTCTGCCCCGCGATTAATTAGGTATATCGACAATTCGGCGATTGACCCTGTAGCGCAGGTAGAGTGTTGACTTGGCTGTGGTGTGCTTAAAACACACCCGTAGCGGGATTCCGGCATTTGATCCGGAAGGCTGCGACTGGATTGGCCGTTCGGTGGGCGAGAGCGGCCGCAATTGGCTAGAAGCGGTCGTTCGCACGCCGGCGGGTGGAAATCTACAACAATATGTGCATATATATATATATATATATATATATATATATATATATATATATATATATTACGGCTGTGGAAATTCGCATTACACCATAAAGGGCCCTCAGGTGAGATATCTCTATAGGTACATGTGTAATTAGCCCAAACCCATTGTATAGAGGGAATTTATGTGATCCATCCGCGCTGCGACGCTTTGAGTTAGTTGTTTTTCTTTCTCTATCTTTTTTATTTCAAACAAACAGCATCTCAACAACCACGCCATCCCCACCACAGCGCCAAGCACACTACAACAACGCCACACCACCACCTTCGCCTTTACCTTCACAACTTCATCCCACATCATCGCTTCTATGGCCATTCCTGCACCATCTGTGAACACTGAATGTCGGGCTGTCTCGGGCCCGTTCGGCGATTGGTGCCGAACGCACCGAGCCGCGAGCGCGAATGGCGGCCTTTCCGTGGGGAAAATTCGGATCAGAAACGCTTCACGCCCACTTCCCCTCCGTCCAATGGGCGAATGCGAGGCGGCTTGGCCCCGCCTCCAAGCGCGCATAGGTGAAGTCCGTTTATGCAAATATGCAGATCCAGGGTGGTTCACGCCCCTTTTTGCCCGACCAATGGCTGAACAGAGGGTGGCGTGGCCTCACCTCCAATCGCGTTTTGATCCGCATATTTGCATATCGGCTTCTCCTGAGAGCTATAAAGGTGCGAGCGGAAGGCGACTTGGGCGCTGGAGTTGAGCGAGGAGGAGAATGTGTCATCGAGGAGTTGCTTTTGGAGACCAGGAGCGTCGCGTTGGTGGAGTTGAGTTGAGTGCGCGTGGTGGAGCTGCGGGCGGCTGGTCGGGGCAGGGGAGCTCGGGTCCAAGGCCAGGAGAACGGCAGTCGGCGACGAGGCTGCGGTGTGGGGGATCGCTCGTCTCGTCGCGGGACCCAATTCAGCCAGCCACTCCCTGCCCCCAGGGCATCAACAATTTCCCCTTCCCCCGCGCTGAGATAGTGCAAAAGGGGGCCCCGTTCCTCCCCCACCCCAAACGTGGTGCCAACAAGCACGCCAGGGGCCCGGAGTCGGGGCACAGCGGCGCGGACACTTTGCGGCTTGCCCGCCAACGCGTCACGAGGACGCGGGTAAGACCTCCCTGGTCTCGCGGACCTAGCCGCTCCTCTAGGTCCCGCTCACATTTGGCCTACGGGCCTGTCTGCCTCCTTGTCTGTGAGGGTGGCTTCTTTCTTTTGCTTTTGTGTAAACGTGTGTTGGCGCCGTCTGTGAAGTAAAACTGTGTAAGTGTTGCCGTGTGTACGCGTGAGTCGGTTGTATTGCATTTGCTTTTTGTGCATTATTGTATGGCTGTAAATACATGCCTTCCTTGCTTGTCTGTCTGTGTGTGCGTGTGAATAAAATGCTTGCTTGTTGAACTGTGCCCGTTTTGCTTCATCTTTTCTCTATTGACTCTCCATCCTGCTTCATGTAAGGGGTTCGTCGTGGGTGCAACATCCCGGTAATTAATCGGAACCGTCAAGGCCGACGATAACACCGATCGGTTATCACTGTAGCACGGAACGGACTGCTTAAGCGGTTCGTGTCCAGAGTCGACCTGTGGCGAGGTACGATCGCCCGGTTTACCATCTGCGTGGGTACTTAGGTAGGTCGAGTTTGGCGAACAACCCTATCCTACGTGGGTGGCCGATTGACACGATTGTGGTGAGGTCGAAAGGCCGACCCGTGACTAGCTCCCGGTGTTGGTCCGAGAGGGTCATGACAGAATTGTCCGTCCGGTGGGCGCCGTGTCGCGATTCGAGTTACTGGCCGTTCGCACGCCGGCGGGCGCAAATTCGCAACAATATGTGTGTGTGTGTGTATATATAAATATATATATATATATATATATATATATATATATATATATGTATATATGTATATGTGTATATATATATATGTATATATGTATATGTGTATATATATATATATATATATATATATATATATATATATATATGTGTGTATATATATATATATATGTATATATGTATATGTGTATATATATATATATATATATATATATATATATATATGTATATGTGTATATATATATATATATGTATACAGCTCTGGAAAAAATTAAGAGACCACTGCAAAATTATCAGTTTTTCTGGTTTTACTATTTATAGGTTTGTGTTTGAGTAAAATGAACATTTTTGTTTTATTCTATAAACTACTGACAACATTTCTCCCAAATTTCGAATAAAAATATTGTCATTTAGAGCATTTATTTGCAGAAAATGACAACTGGTCAAAATAACAACAAAGATTCAGTGTTTTCAGACCTCAAATAATACAAACAAAACAAGTTCATATTCATTTTTAAACAACACAATACTAATGTTTTAACTTAGGAAGAGTTCAGAAATCAATCTTTCGTGGAATAACCCTGATTTTCAATCACAGCTTTCATGCGTCTTGGCATGCTCTCCAACAGTCTTTCACATTGGTGTTGGGTGACTTTATGCCACTCCTGGCGCAAAAATTCAAGCAGCTCGGCTTTGTTTGATGGCTTGTGACCATCCTTCTTCCTCTTGATCACATTCCAGAGGTTTTCAATGGGGTTCAGGTCTGGAGATTGGGCTGGCCATGACAGGGTCTTGATCTGATGGTCCTCCATCCACACCTTGATTTACCTGGCTGTGTGGCATGGAGCATTGTCCTGCTGGAAAAACCAATCCTCATAGTTGGGAAACATTGCCAGAGCAGAACAAAGCAAGTGTTCTTCCAGGACAACCTTGTACGTGGCTTGATTCATGAGTCCTTCACAAAGACAAATCTGCCCGATTCCAGCCTTGCTGAAGCACCCCCAGATCATCACCGATCCTCCACCAAATTTCACAGTGGGTGCGAGACACTGTGGTTTGTAGGCCTCTCCAGGTCTCCGTCTAACCATTAGACGACCAGGTGTTGGGCAAAGCTGAAAATTGGACTCATCAGAGAAGATGACCTTACTCCAGTCCTCTACGGTCCAATCCTTATGGTCTTTTGCAAACTTCATCTTGGCTCTTCTTTGCTTCTCATTGATGAAGGGCTTTTTTCTAGCTTTGCACGACTTCAGCCCTGCCCCTCGGAGCCTGTTTCGAACCGTTCTCGCCGTGCACTTCACCCCAGCTGCCGTTTGCCATTCTTTTTGTAGGTCACTTGATGTCATCCTACGGTTGTTGAGTGACATTCGAATGAGTTGGCGGTCATCCCGGTCAGTGGAAAGTCGTTCTCGCCCTCTGCCAGTCTGTAGCTTTGTTGTCCCCAATGTCTGCTGCTTGACATTGTTCTTATGAACCACCGTCTTTGAAATTTTAAGGATGGAAGCAACATGACGCTCACTGTATCCCTCTGCCAGTAAAGCCAGAATTGAACCCTTCTTTTCCTCACTCAAAACTTTTCTTTTCAACTCTTTTGGCATGGTCAATAGTTATTATTTTTAATTCCAATTACTTTTGAGGTACTACTAGCACTGTTTTTGCCAACCAGCAGGTCCTATTGCAAGAGGATAGTGATGACCACAGCAGTGGTTTTTATACTTCTTGTTAAATAAGATTTGGTTCAGGTGATCACCTAATCAGACCTCACTCAGTAGAATGAGGTGTGCCTGTGTTGGAATTCAATAGACACTGGAATGGAATGGCTGCCATACATGTGGAGATGTTGATTTAATTTTTTTTTGGAGTGGTCTCTTTTTTTTTCAGAGATATATATATATATATATATATATATATATATATATATATATATATATATATATATATATATATATATATATATATATACATACATATATATGTATATATATTTCTTCTTCTTCTTTCGGCTGCTCCCGTAAGGGGTCGCCACAGCGGATCATCCGTTATGATCCGCATAGTGATTTGGCACATGTTTTACGCCGGATGCCCTTCCTGACGCAACCCTGGTCACCTCTTACGACACAGGGATATGGTACACCTATTTTAACCGGGGTATACACCGGCTCAGTACACTGGTACTCATTTCGCCGACCTCGGAAGGATGACAGTCTGAGTCAACCCCCTGGTGTATTAATTCAGTGGCCCAACGGGGATTGAATTCAGGACCTTTTGGATCCCAAGCCGCTGCCCTAACCACTGCGCCAACACCAGGATATATATTGTTGCGAATTCGCGCCCGCCGGCGTGCGAGCGGCCACGTAACTCGAATTGCGGCACGTCGCCCACCGGACGGACAATTCCGTCGTGACCCTCTCGGACTAACGCCGGGAACTAGTCACGGGTGGGCCTTTCGGCCTCACCACAATCGTGCCAATCAGCCCCCCGCGTGGGATAGGGTTGTTCGCCAAATTCGATCTACCTAAGTACCCACACGGAGGGTAGACCGGGCGATCGCACCTCGCCGCAGGCCGACTTCGGACACGGGCCACTTTAAGCGACCCGTTCCGTACTATCGGGATAACCGAGCGGTGTTATCGTCAACCTTGACGGTTCCGATTAATTATTGGGCGTATTTAGCCCACGACCAACCCTTTACGTGAAGTAAGATGGAGATTCAATTAAAGAAAAGACGAAGCGAAACGGGAAAGACAGTTCAACATAAGGCACATTTATTCCGCGGCAAACGGAATGCACACATATACAATTACAACAATTATGAACCAAAAGCAAATGTAACAAAAGAAACACAATTATGCACCAAAAGCAATTGCAACAAAAGAAACACAATGCAGATCTACTACCGACTACGCGAGCACACGGCAACACTTACACAGTTTTACTTTACAGACGGCGCCGCCAACACATATACTCAAAGCAAAAGAAAAAGTGGCCACCCTCAACTACAAGGGGGCAGACGGGCCTGGGGCCGAGACTGCGTCGAGCCTACCCGTCTGGTGATGAGCCGCAAAATGGCGGCGGCGCCCCGACTCCGCGCTCCTCCGCGGGCCTCGCTGGCACTGCCTGGAATGGGGTGGGAACGGGGCCCCCTTCTCGCACTATCTCAGTGCGGGGGGAAACAGGGGGGGGTTGTTGATGCTCTGGGGAAAGAGGATATCTGGCTTGCTTGGGTCCCGCGACGAGCGACTCCACTGCGACCTCGACCGGGTTCCCGGCCTCCTCTCTCCGCAGCTCCCGACAGACTCCGAACCCCGTCTTGACTGCTGCTGCTGCCACGCTTCGCCGCCGCCACAACGCGCCCGAGCCCGAAACAGAAACTCTTCTCTCTGCCGCTGCCGCTGCCACTGCCACTGCCGCTGCCACACCTCTCCAACTCGCCCGAGCCCGAAACAGAAACTCTCAACTCGACTCAATTCGCTCCGCGCTCGGCGCTTTATAGTGCGACAGGAGAAACCATATTCAGATTTTTGGATCAGGATCGGCTCAGGGGCGGAGCCACGCTCCCCCATTGGACGGAGGAAAAGGTCGTGGCTGTTGGCGTTGTTGTTGTTGTGAAGCGGCGTTGCGGTTGGTGGTTGTTGTGTGATGGCGGTTGAGACGTGGTTGGTTCAAAATAAAGATAGAACAGAAAAACGGCTATCTTAAAGGGTCGCAGCCTGAATGAATGACATTTATTCCCTCTAAACAACGGGTTTGGGCCTAACTACACATATACTTACAGAGATATCTCACCTATGGGACCTGAATGGTGGTTTGCAAATTTCCTCAACCACAACAATATATATATATATATATATATATATATATATATATATATATATATATATATATATATATATATATATATATATATATATATATATATATATATATATATATATATATATATATTGTGAGAAAAAAACCATGTTCTCACCAAATTTAGTGTCCAGCCCACAACGTCACGTGACCTTTTTCAGGCTCCCCGGGATTGGTGGGCTAGTCGGCACGTGGTGGGTGGACCGTGTCTGAGCCTGGGCGCCATTGTAGGCAACAGACGTGGCTCTAAGATCGCGAGTGGAAAAATATATCGAGCGCTCCAAATCGCATGTTTTAAAAGCGATTTTTTTTTTCAAGTGATTTTCAAGACTCGCACAGTCGCGCTGATCGTTGATAGCTCCGTCTACAAGGAATGAGTTAAATCTGGAAGAGTGTGATCGTTATTCCCGGCTATCGTCGAGTGGAACTGTGAGTTGTACAACCTGTTTTTGTCGCTCAATTGTTGCCAATAGTTCTGGCAGGGTTTTTGTGCTGTGTAATCCATTCTGTTACCAGCCATTTTTGAGATTGAGCCAATAAAATATCGTGCGTACCCCTCGAGGCCGATTTGAAACACAGTGGTGTGTTTTGTTGTTCTTTTTGTCCACACGTGGACTGCTTGAAGCTCGGACATAACATCAGTATTCCGTGCTGGAAGATATTAACAGCCGGGATCGTGACAAATGGGGCCTCGTCCGGGATCCTTCAAGTGAGAGACATTCGAACTGAGACAGAAATTCCACAGTGGGTCGCCATCTTCCTTCATCTGATCATCGTTCCCTCACCAGCAAACGCCATGTTGGAGGAACCTTCTCACCAGCAAATGCCATCTTGGAGGAACCTTCTCACCAGCAAACACCATATTGGAGGAACCTTCTCACCAGCAGACACCATCTTGGAGGAACCTTCTCACCAGCAGACGCCATCTTGGAGGAACCTTCTCACCAGCAGACGCCATCTTGGAGGAAGCTTCTCACCAGCAGACGCCATCTTGGAGGAACCTTCTCTCCAGCAGACGCCATCTTGGAGGAACCTTCTCACCAGCAGACGCCATCTTGGAGGGTTTTTCTCACCATAGGACGCTATCTTGTGTTTACGCCAGTCATCGGCCAACAGCAACAAAAAAAAAACGTGAGTTATTTGTACGTTGCATTTTCTCATTGGCAATTTGATGTGCGGTGGTGATATTGGGTATTTTGTGTCGCATTTCCCCAACAGAGCGTTGTGTGCGAATTACGTGCATCACCCCCAATATTGTTTGCCTCCCCTGTGTGAATTGCCCCGTCCCATGTGGTGAAAGATATTGCTGAAATATTTCGACCCAGCCTCCTTTTAGACTTAGTGTTTTGTGCCCTTGTCGAATGATAACTCGTAGCCAAACCATGTCGGCTGGAGATGTGAGAGATCAACCTGATCATGTTGACAGTCACGTGGGTGTCGATGTGAGCGACGCAATCAGCATTGACCTGGCCACTGAACCCGATATGTTAGGGAGCTATCCCATCATGACTAAATGCATGCGTTCGACCTTCTGGTCCGGGCTTCGAGTGAACGAGGTGCAGTGGAACACGAGAAGCAAGCGTGACAGCATCAACTCCGCTTTATTGCGTGTCCGGAAGTACATTCCTGCCACCCCTAGCGGGCGAGGCATGATATACGAAAACCCAATCACGTGATACAGCACACTCCTCCCCTCGTAAAATGACAAGTCAAATGATGCAAGGACAATCATAACATGACCACCCGAAACCAATCAACACTCATAATCCTCCAAGCACCGCGGCCGCACCCTGACCCGCCTCAGACGGGCAGCGCCGCCAGACAGTCCAGGCTCAGACGCCTCCTGGCTCGGTCGAGGTGACACCCTCGCCTGACTCGCTCCATCCACAATAACAACCGCCCCCGGTCGACCAGCCTGCTCGACGTCCCCAGGTAGGACAAAATCAGGCGAAGACCCCCTGGGCGTCGGCACATCCGGCCCTGGCGATACAACGTCTGGCGCCGGCGACATTACAGGTGGGGGTCCCACATCGTTCGGCCCGGGTGGGTGTGGGGGGGGGTGGCGCTGGACAGCGATCATGCATTTGGTCCACGTGCCGCTTCCACACTTCCCACCATCAGTCCGCACCATGCAATTTGCCGGCCCCAGTACCACAGAGACAACAGCCGGCACCCATTTGGAACCGTGGAAATAATCGCGCATCATTACTCGCTGTCCCACATCGAAGCCGCGCAGCTGCGTCGGACACGACACCGCCCCACTCCCCGACCCTCCATGTCGCAGCAAATCCAGTCTGGACCGCAATGCCTGTCCATAGAGACGAATGGCAGGCGAATCACCCGTGACAGGATGAATTGCGTTCCTGTAATGGAGCAAAAAGACCGACCACTGTCTGCACAGGTGCAACACCCCACCTGCGCAAAGCCCATTTCAACATCTTAACAAACGACTCAGCTTGCCCATTCGTCTCAGGATGATACGGTGCGGACCTTAGATGTCGAATACCATTTTGGCGCATAAACTCAACAAATACACCCGCGATGAACTGCGGACCGTTATCAGAGACCAGGACCTCCGGTAACCCTTTATTAGCAAAGATCGTCCGCAGTTTCTCTACTGTAATGTTTGCTGATGTATGCTGCATTACTACAACCTCCGACCATTTAGAGAATGCATCGATCACAATCAAAAACATTTTGCCATTAACCGGCCCCGCAAAATCTACATGGACCCTCTGCCAGGCCCTGACTGAGGTCGGCCATATTCCCGAGGCTCGACGCGGGTTATCAGCATCTGTTTGAGATGTGGTGCAACGCTTAACCAACTGCTCAATGTCTTTGTCCAACCCGGCCACCACACCAGGCTACGAGCAAGACTCTTGGTCTTCACGACACCAAGGTGACTGACATGCAATTCTTCCAAACACAGCTGCCTGAACTTCGGTGGAATCACCGTCCTCATTCCCCACATAACGCATCGTTGGACCAACGACAGCTCCGATGCGCGTGACATGAAAGGTTGAAATGCCGGTGTCGAAGGCAGATCGCTCCAATTCCCCGTAGAAATCGCCTGGACGACACGGGCGAGCACCGGATCACGAGCCGATTCCACCGCGACCTGTCTGGCCGTGACCGGCCCGTTTGGACCTGGCCCAGCGCGAACACATCGACCCGGTCAGCCAACTCAGACGCAGCTGGACCCTCCGCACACGGCAAGCATGAGAGCCCCGTCGCAGTTAGCATGCTTCTCGGTGCTTCGGAACTGAATATCATAATCGTAAGCACCAAGAAACAGACACCACCGCTGTATTCGCGCGGCTGCTGCCACCGGCACCCCGCGTTCGGGTCTGAGGATGAATTGAAGCGGTTTGTGATCTGTCTGCAAAGTGAAATGCCGCCCCAGCAGGTATTGATGAAACCTCCGCACACCCCAGACGAGGCTGAGAGCCTCGCGCTCGATCTGGGCATATCCCTGCTCTGCTGCGGACAGGGTCCGGGATGCAAAACAAACAGGCCGCTCGGAACCATCGTCCATCCTGTGGGAGAGCACTGCCCCTATGCCATATGCAGAGCTGCCGCATGCCAATAGGAGCGGACGCGCAGGCTCGTAGTGCACGAGGACCGTATCCTCTGTGAGCAGCCGCTTGACGAGGTCAAACGACGCCTGGTGTGCAGGCCCCCAAGCCCAGCGCTCGTCCTTCCTGAGCAACCGTGTTAACGGCGCAAGTTGTGAGCTGAGCCCTCGCACGAACCTTTGGTAATACTGGGCCATACCAATGAACGAGCGCTGCTGCGTCTTGTCGCGAGGCGGTGGCATGTGTTGAATCGCTTCCACCTTCCGAGGAACTTTCAACAGCCCTCTGGCGTGATGATGTGCCTGAGGTATTCCAAGCGTTGCTTGAAGAACGCTCACTTGTCCCTGTTCAAGCGCAGGCTGCACGCTTCCAGCTTTGTCAGCACTTGGGCAATGTTCGCAAGGTGCTCGTCCGCCATTTTCCTCGCAATGAGCACATCGTCCAGGTAGGTCTGAGCGGGCAGGCCCATGCAAACCTGATCCATGGCTTTCTGCCACAAGGATGGGGCCGAAGCAATCCCAATACAGAGTCGGGTATATCGATAGAGTCCTTGACACGTGTTGATTGTCAAAAGCTCGCTACTCCCGGGATCCATCGGCAGGTGAAAATATGCATCACGCAGGTCGAGCTTCGTGAAGTATTGACTCCCCGCCAATCGCGCATATATTTCATCGATTGACGGCAGTGGATATTGCTCCACGCTGAGCCCCGGGTTAACCGTGGATTTGAAGTTCCCGCACAATCGGACGTCTCCATTCCGTTTCAGCACCGTGATGACCGGGGTGGCCCAATCTGAGTACGACACCCGTTCGATCACTCCACAGGCCTCCAGCCTATCCAGTTCACCCTTGACCTTGTCCCGCAGGGCATACGGCACCGGACGTGGTTTACAAAAACGAGGAACCACCCCCTCCTTCAGGAAGAGTTTTGCCTCCATGCCCTTGAGTTTCCCAAGGTCGTCACAAAACAAACCTTGATGTCTTTGAAGAATCTTCTCCAACTGATCCTCCCACCGGCTCGGCATGGGTTGCACAAGGTGAACTGCGGCCCAGTCTAGCCTGATGCGGGCCAGCCAATCTCGGCCGAGGAGAGACGGTCCCCTCCCCCGCACGACGTACACCCGAAGCGTGGCGACCTGGCCTTGGTATCGCACAGACACGTCTGCCATCCCGACTGGCGTTATCTTCTCGCGGGTGTACGTGAACAGTGTGAGGTTGGACCTGATAAGCTTCAGGCCGTTGAGTCTACGCGCGGTCTGTTCGCCGATGATCGACACAGCCGCTCCCGTATCGACCTGGAACGTGATCGGCGTTTTGTTCACTTCGACTTCCACCGTCATCATGCGCGCCGCTGCCGGGCCAATTGAAAACAAGCCCATCAACGGCCGCCGGTTCCGCCCCGGGTCGCCTCGCCCATCGCCGTCCATGACCCTAACGGTGGCCGGCCCCCACGGCACACACGCTTCAGATGACCCACCTTGTGACAATTTAAACACACGGTGCCTTTATATGGGCACGCACGGGTCAGGTGTCGGCCTCCACATCCCAAGCACGTCCGCGGGGTCACCTCTCCGCACGTGCGGCCGCGCGGCGACGTCTGCCCTGCACCGAAGGTCGTGCGCGCGTCCCGGGGTGCTCGCGACCCCGCGTGGCCGGTGATGGCCCGAACATCCCCGCGAGTCTGCTCGATTGCTGTAGCCGTGCTGACCGCCGAGTCGAATGTAATGGCTTCACCCTTCAGCCGTAGAACCGCCGAAAACATCTTCGCATATTGTAAACCAGCGATAAAACGATCTCTGAGCCGCGCTGGCCGCTCCCCCGCCGTGAACTTGCATGCCACGGAAGAATGCTTAATCCGCGCCACGAAATCAGCGACGCGTTCCTCTGCCCCTTTCGAGAGGCGATCGAACTGGTATCGAGCGAGTTATAATGACTTCTCCGGCGCCATGTGTGCTTTCATCCTCTCCACAATGTCCCGAAACGACAGCCCGTCATCACGGGGATTGTCCGGCGCCACCAAATCACTCGGTTGTCGATAATGCTCCGCCGAAAGTGAGGCGAGCAAGATCGACTTCTGTTTGCTCTCGTCGACCACATCATTCGCGTGGAAATAGCATCCCAATTGCTCCGAAAACAATTCGAAGTCGTCTCCCACAAAGACGGGCACATGTCCGTTTTCAATCATCCTCGTCAGCCAACTAGAGTGTACAAGGTGCAGTGGATCACGAGAAGCAAGCGTGCCAGCATCAACTCCGCTTTATTGCGCGTCCGGAAGTACATTCCTGCCACCCCTAGCGGGCGAGGCATGATATATGAAAACCCAATCACGTGATACAGCACAGGGCTGACCCTGGTTCAACAACTCGACATGTATAAGTGGGAGAAAGACAGGGCAGAGGCTGAGCGACTCGGGGAGGATGACAGGGCAGAGGCTGAGTGACTCGGGGAGCATGACGCGGCAGAGGCTGAACGCGTCAGAGAGCATGAGTGGCGAATGTTGACTGAACGATAGCAGGCAGATGTGTCTGCTGCACCAGTCCCGGACATTGTTCATGTTCGTTTGCCGGACTGGACGGGAGACACGAGGCCAGAAACGTATCTGGAGATGGCGGAGAAGTTGTTGATGAGATTGATGGTATTGATGAGAGCTTGTGGCTCGGCCATCTTGTTAGCCATCTCTCTGAAAAGGCGAAGGCGGTATATGCGAGGATGGCAACCGAGAACGTAAACGAATACCGGAAGTTGAAGGCCGAGATTTTGAACGCCTATGCGGTGTCTCCGTGTATTTATAGGCGTAATTTTTTCAGTTGGACTCGTCAGTCCAGTCAAACCTATGAGGAACATTTGTGGGTCTTGTTGGAACAGCTGCAGAGTTGGTTCGAGGGGAGCAGCATTGAGTTCCCTCCAGCAGTTGCGGAACTCCTGGTGCGTTTCCGTATCGATCAACAGTTTCTGCCGGACTTAGCATTGTTTCTTGTCGATAGAGACACTGTTTCCTTGTCAGACTGCGTCAAGCTTATTGGTAAACATGTTTTGGCATGCAAAATGTTGCAAGCCACACAGTCGCGTCGTAAGACGGAGGATTCTGCGGTCAAGACCGCCCCCCATCTGCCCGGCGGCTGGATCGAGGGGAAGGGTTCCCCAATGCCCTCCACTGGTGTCGGTCGTGAGCTGCAGGCCAGGGCATGGCCCTGGTGCGATTTCTGCAAACGCGTGGGGCACGGTGGAGACCGCTGTTTCTCTAACCCAGCTAGTCCAGCCAATCGAGGCAACCCGGTTGTTAAATCGAAGGGAGGTCAGTGTAGGTCATCAACTGGGCCCTCGCGCACGACGGTGGCATCGGTGACAGGGGTCACTGCCACCGAGGCTAATTCCATTCATCCTCTGTATCAGGATTATTCAGGGACACCCTTAGTGGGTGGCCCTGATTCGGTGGTGAAGTTTAAGGCCCAATACCTTCGGGATACTGGGGCGACGCTGTGTGTTCTCCGGGCGAGGGTAGTTCCGGCCTCTCAGATGCATTATACCAGTGAGTATAACGTCCTTCGGGGCATTAACCAGGTTCCTGGCCGGTATTCCCTTGCTCTCATTGAGGTCCGGAGTGACATTTTTACGGGTCCGATGACCTGTGCGGTGGTACCCTACTACCCGGTACCAGGGGTATCCTTGCTGATTGGCAATGATCCAATGGCCAGGGAGGAGTTATTGACTCTGACCTGTGGGGTGGTCACTCGATCCCAGAGCAAACAGGCGGAGAGAGTGGCGGAGTCAGACATATCTTCACTCTGGTCCGAGGAGCCTTGCCCCTCGACTCCAGCCTCTGACGGTGACGTTGCTTTGACTGAAGTCCACCCGAGCCTCCAGTCAGGCCAACCTCAGGAGCCGGGCTCCTCAGGGACCATTCCCGTCTGTGACATGGAGACCCCAGCAACTTGTTCGGCGAATCCGGTGAGGAGGATCAGTCCTCTGAGGCGGTTAGCAACCCCAGTTCTGTGCCTGAGGTCACTCCCGCATTGTCGGTGGTAACCAGTCTCGTGGAGGATCAGCACTTCGATCCCACCCTTGCCACCCTCTGGGAAATGGGAGAAGAGTCCGAGCCTGGATGAACAGGCTACTATGTGAATGGTGCAGGTGTGCTGATGCATAAATATTCCCCCAAGAACATGTCCTCCACCCAGACGTGGAAGGTACGACACCGAGTTGTCGTACCGGGGAGGCATCGTCAGTCAGTCATGCAATTGGCCCATGACAATATTTCCTCGGGTCATGTTGGAGCGGCCAAGACCTTAGCCAAGGTCAAGGATCAGTTCATATGGCCCGCCATGTCGCGAGACATCAAGCGCTATTGCACTAGCTGTCCCATTTGTCAATGACTCGGAAAGGGAGTGAAGGTTTTCAAGGCACCCCTAAAGCGCCTCCCCGTGATCAGTCAGCCTTTCCAGTTTGTTGCCGTGGATTTTGTCGGACCTTTGCCCAAAACCAGTTCCGGGAAACGCTATTTGCTCATGGTCATGTGTCAGGCTACCAAGTATGCAGAGGCTTATTCCCTGGAGCAAGCTGATTCCGCCCATGCCATAGAGTCTCTCAAGGATATGTTCAGTAGGCATGGGCTTCCAACTAAATTCCTTACGGATCGAGACAGTGTGTTCTTGTCGGAAGTATTCGAAGGATTCCTGTCCGAGCTTGGTGTTCAGCACCTGACCACCAGTCTGTACCGTCCTGAATGCAACGGCGCCTGTGAGCGGTTCAATGGGACTTTCAAAACGATGATCAAGGCGGTTACTGGTCAAGTTGGTGGTGAGTCGGATCAGGTGATTCCCTGGCTCTTGCTCGCGTACCGGAGTGCTCCACATTGGAGTACCGGGTAGACTCCCTTTTTCTTGCTGTATGGTAGAGAGCCCAGAGGGCCCTTGCACCTCCTGTTTGAACGTTGGGTAGAATCCCCACCATCCACGGAACGTTCCATACCGGACCACATCCACGAGACTTGCTCGATGATACACGATGCCTTAAAAGCGGCCGGTATCAGCCTGACGGATCAAGCCATAGAGCGAAAGCTCCGTTACGACAAGAAGGCAAAGGCGGTGAGTTTCAAAGCTGGCGATCCGGTTTTGGTCCATCTGCCACATTCCGGAAGGCCCATGGTAACCTCTTATCAGGGGCCTTATCTCATCCGTGAGAAAGTCGGGAGCCATACTTACGTGGTGGACATGCCAGACAAGCGGATAAAAAAACGGATCACCCATGTCAACGCGTTGAAGCCGTGGGCGGGGCGACCACACACGGTCGCTCTAATAGGTGCCGCGGAGCACAGCAGCGACCTCCTAGGTGATGGAGGCAATGCAGGATGCCTCCCGGAGTATATCACTCCAACTCCCCTCGAGGTGTCCTATGACCCAACCCAATATTGGGTGGATCAAAGACCCACGAAAGATCAGTTGCCGCAGTTGGAGCCTTTGACTCAACCACAGAAGATGGATATGCAGGTGTTGTTTCAGGGCTATCCGAGTATGTTCACCAGCGGGATTGGAACCACGAGAGGTGTTCTCCATAACATCGACACCGGTGACCACCCGCCCATTCGCCAATCATTCCACCGTGTGTCCCTGGATAAAACTGACGTCATGAGACAAGAAGTTTCCAAAATGTTGGATTTGGGTGTCTGTCGACCCAGCAAAAGCGAGTGGGCCTCTCCGCTGATTTTAGTCAAGAAGTGGCGCTGAACGCCACTTGGCGGCCTTGCGTCGATTACCGTCGCCTCAACAGCGTATCAAAAGGGGATTCGTACCCGCTACCCCGTCTTGACGACCTGGTTGATCGTCTAGGGACTGCGAGGTTCATCTCTGTCCTTGATGCCATGAAATGCTACTGGCAGATCCAGCTCACCGATCGGGCGCGCGAGGTCAGTGCCTTCTGCACATCTTTTGGCCACTTTGAGTTCACGGTTATGCCATTTGGAGTCAGGGGCGGCTCGGCCACCTTCCAGCGAGCCATTAACCGGATTCTCGCCGGGCTCAAAGAATTCGCTGTGGCCTACATCGACGACATCGCGGTGTTCTCCCATGCATGGGAAGACCACGTTAAGCACCTCAAGGCCGTCTTTTCACGACTATCGGAGCATAACGTGACTCAACGCCGCCAAATGCCATGTGGGGCAAGGCCGAGTGAAGTACCTCGGTTATGAAGTGGGCAGTGGGCATTTGGCTCCGGTCAAAGCCAAAGTGGAGGCCCTAGTGGATTTTCCGCCGCCCGCCACCAAAAAGGCTCTCAGACGATTCTTGGGAGTTATCGGTTTCTACCGGCGGTTCATTCCGCGGTTCTCGGAAATGGCTGTTCCCTTGACCAACCTTCTTCGTGGCAGTAAGAAAGGATCCATATCTCTTCTGTTGACCTCAGAGTGTGATGTGGCGTTCGATGCGCTGAAAGGAAGCCTTGCCAGCCGACCGGTTCTTAGGGCCCCTGATTTCTCCTTGCCATTCCAAATTTTCACCGCTGCATCCGATCTCGGAATCTCAGCCGTGCTCAAACAAAACGAGGATGATGTTGCGAAACCCGTCATCTACTACTCTCGCAAGCTGTTGCCCAGGGAGCGGAACTACAGTACCGTGGAGAAGGAGCTCCTCACTATCATGGCGGCAATCCAGGTATTCGTTGTGTACATTGGCCATGGACCCATCACCATCTACAGCGACCACCACCCGCTCGGTTGGCTCAGCCAAGCCAAAACCTCCAACCAGCGTATTCTGCTCTGGGCGCTTCTCCTCTCAGAATACGACCTCACAGTCAAAAATGTGAAAGGAGTGGAGAACAGACTAGCTGACCTCCTTAGTCACCATCTAGTAGACAAGGAGCACCAAAGTTAAGTTAAGCCCACAGGCGGAGAGGGGATACCTGTTTGGGGCCCCTTTGTTCCTCCCGAAGGAGCCTTGCTCCTCGTTCCGTTTTCCCTCCTGTAAACGCTTTCCCCAACATGAGTTTGGTTCCCTTTGTCTCTCAATTGTGGTGCGGGCGATGGGTAAATATGGTGGGGTAGATATTAATGTGGTGTAGTGTGTTTAATATTGTGTTGTGAATGAACATTGTTTATTGTACAAGAATGTTAACGATCACCGCCATCATATTGCCCTGTGATTTGCAACCAGTACAATAACTGGTTTCAAAATGCCGTCTATCCGACGGGTTTTACTTTAGGTGGGGAGGACTGTGAGAAAATACCATGTTCTCACCAAATTTAGTGTCCCGCCCACAATGTCACGTGACCTTTTTTAGGCTCCCCGGGATTGGTGGGCTGGTCGGCACGTGGTGGGTGGACCGCGTCAGAGCCTGGGTGCCATTGTAGGCAACAGACGTGGCTCTAAGATCACGAGTGGAAAAATATATCGAGCGCTCCAAATCGCATGTTTTAAAAGCGATTTTTCAAGTGATTTTCAAGACTCTCGACAGCACAGTCGCGCTGATCATTGATAGCTCCGTCTAAAAGGAATGAGTTAAATCCGGAAGAGTGTGATCGTTATTCCCGGCTATCGTCGAGCGGAGCTGTGAGTTGTACAACCTGTTTTTGGAACTCAATTGTTGCCAAGAGTTCTGGCAGGGTTTTTGTGCTGTGTAATCCATTCTGTTACCAGCCATTTTTGAGATCGAGCCAATAAAATATCGTGCCTACCCCTAAAGGCCGATTTGAAACACAGTGGTGTGTTTTGTTGTTCTCTTTGACCACACGTGGACTGCTTGAAGCTCGGACATAACGTCACTATTCCGTGCTGGAAGATATTAACAGCCGGGATCGCGACTATATATATTTCTTCTTCCTCTTCCTCTTCCTCTTCCTCTTCCTCTTCCTCATCCTCTTCCTCTTCCTCTTCCTCCTCCTCCTCCCGTTAGGGGTCGCCACAGCGGATCATCCGTTATGATCCGCATAATGATTTGGCACAGGTTTTACGCCGGATGCCCTTCCTGACGCAACCCTGGTCACCTCTTACGACACAGGGATATGGTACACCTATTTTTAACCGGGCTCAGTACGCTGGTACTCACTTCGCCGAACTCGGAAGGATGACAGGCTGAGTCAACCTCCTTGTGTGTATTAATTCAAGTGGCCAAAGGGGCTTGAACTCAGGACCTTTTGGATCCCAAGCCGCTACCCGAACCACTATGCCAACACTAGGCTGATATATGTGTATATATATATATATAGTTATATATATATATATATATATATATATATATATATATATATATATATATATATATATATATATATATATATATATATATATATATATATATATATATATATATATATATATATATATATATATATATATATATATATATATATATATATATATATATATATATATATATATATATATATATATATATATATATATATATATATATATATATATATATATATATATATATATATATATATATATATATATATATATATATATATATATATATATATATATATATATATATATATATATATATATATATATATATATATATATATATATATATATATATATATATATATATATATATATATATATATATATATATATATATATATATATATATATATATATATATATATATATATATATATATATATATATATATATAGTTCGCGGAGTCGGAGTGAAGAGGACGGAGCTGTGGAGAGGCGGCGGCGGCGAAGGCGGTTGAGGGGGTGCTCGCGTCGGATTCGGGGAACTGCGGAGGGAGAGTTTTATATATATATATATATATATATATATATATATATATATAGTTATATATATATAGTTATATATATATATATATATATATATATATATATATATATATAGTTATATATATATATATATATATATATATATATATATATATATATATATATATATATATATATATATATATATATATATATATATATATATATATATATATATATATATATATATATATATATATATATATATATATATATATAGTTATATATATATATATATATATATATATATATATATATATATATATATATATATATATATATATATATATATATAGTTTTATATATATATATATATATATATATATATATATATATATATATATATATATATATATATATATATATATATATATATATATATATATATATATATATATATATATATATATATATATATATATATATATATATATATATATATATATATATATATATATATATATATATATATATATATATATATATATATATATATATATATATATATATATATATATATATATATATATATATATATATATATATAGTTATATATATATATATATATATATATATATATATATATATATATATATATATATATATATATATATATATATATATATATATATATATATATATATATATATATATATATATATATATATAGTTATATATATATAGTTATATATATATATATATATATATATATATATATATATATATATATATATATATATATATATATATATATATATATATATATATATATATATATATATATATATATATATATATATATATATATATATATATATATATATATATATATATATATATATATATATATATATATATATATATATATATATATATATATATATATATATATATATATATATATATATATATATATATATATATATATATATATATATATATAGTTATATATATATATATATAGTTATATATATATATAGTGTTATATAGTTATATATATATAGTGTTATATATATATATATATATAGTGTTATATATATATATATAGTGTTATATATATATATATATATATATATATATAGTTTTATATATATATATATATATATATATATATATATATATATATATATATATATATATATATATATATATATATATATATATATATATATATATATATATAGTTTTATATATATATATATATATATATATATATATATATATAGTTTTATATATATATATATATAGTTATATATATATATATATATATATATATATATATATATATATATATGAATAGTTATATATATATATATATATATATATATATATATATATATATATATATATATATATATATATATATATATATATATATATATATATATATATATATATATATATATATATATATATATATATATATATATATATATATATATATATATATATATATATATATATATATATATATATATATATATATATATATATATATATATATATATATATATATATATATATATATATATATATATATATATATATATATATATATATATATATATATATATATATATATATATATATATATATATATATATATATATATATATATATATATATATATATATATATATATATAT
>NC_140974.1:47235907-47265907 GCF_056783735.1 Eptatretus burgeri
TGGCCCAAGGAAAAGTGGGCGTGAATGCTTTTTGATCCATAAATTTGCATATAGCGACCGCCCTCCAACGCCCTGGAGGCGGGGCCAAACCGTCCCTCGCTCACCGATTGGACGGAACAAAAGTGGGCATGAGTCGTTTTTGATCCGTTTTTCTTCGGAAAGTCCGTGATGTTTTTGAACACGCTGCTCGGTGTGCGCCCCGCACGAGTCCAGCATCGGTGCCCACGAGTGGCGCGAGATGACGGTGATGCGATGGTGGCGAGTTGTGACGGTAAAGGTCGTGGCGGTTGTGGTGAAGCGGCGTTGTGGTTGGTGGTTGTTGTTGTGATGGCCGCGTTGTGGTTGGTGGTTGTTGTGTGATGGCTGTTGAGACATGGTTGGTGGTGGTAATAATGGCGGCTGGTCCAAAATAAAGATAGTAAAAGAAAAACGGCTATCCTGAAGAGTCGCAGCCCTCATGAATGACATTTATTCCCTCTAGACAACGGGTTTGGGCCTAACTACACATATACTTACCGAGATATCTCACCTAAGGGACCTGAATGGTGGTTTGCGAATTTGGTCAACCACAACACTACCCCCTCCCCTTTTTACAGACTCGTCCCGAGTCGTCAAATTTTCGTGTGCCATCATGTGTAGTTTTCCCCTAGTACATTTTACCTACGGATCCCTGAGTGCGACATTCATGGTATTCGTGTCCCCAAAATAAATAACCTCAGAGCTGAGTAACTACCTAAACAAACTCACTCACACGGACGACTTAAATAAAATTGCCGGCGCTAAGACAAACATGCCGGGGGCGCACTCATATTTACAGTACATCTTAACCTTAACTTACAAATTTTACACTAAACCATGGCCCAGGATCATTGAACTCTGCAAAAAGAAAGCAGTTAGCAGGGAGCCAGGCTGCTCGCATGCAGTCTCTGGCTCAAACAATGCAGGTGACAGGGAACGTCGCCGGCTGCTCACACGCAGTCCAAGGCCTTCCCTTTTGAACTGAACGCAGTGAACCACAACGGTGCACGGGCTGCACAAACGTAGTCTCCGTGCCAGCTCAAGTGGCACACGCAATGAACACAACGAATGGATGGATGAATGGTTTGAACTGAACGCAGTGAACCACAACGGTGCATGGGCTGCACAAATGCAGTCTCCGTGCCAGCTCAAGTGGCACACGCAATGAACACAACGAATGGATGGATGAACACAAACACGGTGCACGGGCCGCCACTGCAGGCCCGTGTTGTAGCTGCCAACAGGGCAGTTCTTGCAGCTTGCAAACTGTTGCCTTGATCCTGGCGCACATGGCAATGAACAGGGGGGGGGCAAAGCAAAAATTGAACGGGGCTGGTGAACATGGGCAGTGGGCATGGCATGGCAAAGGCAGCAGGCAAACACAGCCTGCAGAAGAAGGCCGCTGCAGGCAAACACAGCCGGCAGACGAACTGGTCGGCACAGGCCTTGAAGAAAACAGCTGCAGACGATCCGGCCGGCACAGGCCTTGCAGCAAAACAACAGCTGCCGATGAAGTGGGCCGGCCTCTGCCTTGCAGCAACGCAGCCAGCAGATGAAGCTGGCCAGCCTTTGCCGTTCAGTGGAGGTTGGTGGAGGGAGTGCGGTGGTGCTGGCCACTCGGAAGACGGGCTCGGACCTACCCTACGGTCTCCCTCCCAACCTATCGCCTTTGCCTGTCACTGTACATACCCACTCCCTTAATTTGTCAAACCCCAATTTAGCCCCAACTTATTTTTTTTTATTTTTACTTCCCCACTATAAATCGTCCCCAAACCCCCTTTATCGTCTTTGTTCGGCTAACCTATCCTGTCACCTAGCCTACTCCCAACCCCTACGTTCCCTTCCCGGAGGGGAATAAGGGAGAGCTAGCGTCCTGTGTCGAGGCCCAATGAAGCCTCAGGATGGCCTCCCCAGACTTCAGCGATCTAACCCAAAGTGGGTCCAGCGGCCCACAACGAGAGCGAGGGGATGGATGGTGCGGAGGGGTACATCTCCTAATCTACCCTAACCATTTAACTGTTAAACGACCCCGGGGCTTCAACATGCGCCTCTCGCTTAAACTATTGGTTCTAACAACCCAGATTCCCGTCGCCTGTGTTGGTGTCCTTACAATTTCGGGCCTCGCCCCCCAATTTTCTCTCCGTGCCCTCACACGGTCTCATGGCTGGGACACGTGGCTCCCTTTGGCATGCACGACCCTCTGCCGAATCTTCCGCTATGGCACCCCCGGGCACGACACTGCCTCCGAGCCTACCAGCTCCCTAACACCGGGGAGTGCCCCCCATGGCACCTCCCCTGAAACGCACACGTGGCAGGCTGGCTTCCCAGGCCCCTTTCCGAGGGTCACCCGTGCCCACAACACTGCCCACGCGGCTAATGGCGCCTCGGGCCCCCGCACCAAGCAGGCGCACCCGTGCCCACTATGCTATCCCGGCCCCCCATGGGCCCTTGGCCTACCGCGGCCGACTAGCCTGGTGCCCGGGGTACCCACTCAGCGATACTCACCTTTCGCAGCCACGCTCCCAAGCCCGTCAACAGGGCTCCTGCACCCCTCCAAACGGGTTTCGAGCCTACACTCCCACCAACAGCAAAACGACCTCCATTTTTCAATTTAACTAACCCTCTAACTCACTCTACACTGACCCCGGGGTCCCTTGGGCGGGAGCCACTCCTCCCCCCAATCACTCATCGCACCATGCAGTCCCCATTCGCTCCATACACACAGATCCGCTGGCCTCACTCACTCATCATGTACTCACCTCACAACTCTTCAACACACACACCGCTGAACTCTGCCATCCTTCTATCTGCATCCCCAAACTAACTCGTGCTCCCACGTCGTCCCTTAAACTACAGCACGTTCCTTTTAACCTACGTAGCTAAGCTACGTCCCCTCTACACATCCGCAAGTCTGTCACTGTCTCCAAATAATCCCATTAATCATTTTATTTCCCAACCTAAATCTGGCTACAATCCCTCTAACTTGTCCATTCCACGGACTCCATGAGGAGTTTCCCCTGCCCCATGAAGTCGGTCTAACTAAGCTAACCCTTCCCCCTAACTAGTTTCCATCCTGTGCCCAGGTCAAGGGGGTCTTCCACCCCTTGCCCAGGAATCCTGTGCACCCGAAAGTGAGGCTTGCTTTTTTTTCTTTTTTTTTTTTCTTTACATGCGCAGCACCAGCGCGGCAACTCGCGCACTTTGCACCTGCCCGTGACGTCATGCAGCTGCACGTGTTCCTCGTCCCTCCTTGGACGGTACCATCCGGCAGGGATACCCCTCCTGCCGGATTCCAACCCCACGTGCAGCCATGACGTCACCGTGCGCATAAAAAAAAACACAAGCCCCACGTCTCGAGGGGTTCCCCACGCGAACACATGTGCTTTGCCCGTTGGAGCTTAACACACACGATCGCGTGGAGAACCCGTCCGGTCCAAATCCATTATCCTGCCTAAACTTTGTCCGTCCGCGGGATCGGCAAATCCACCGCGTGCGTTTCCGGACCGGGACTTCACTCTCGCAAGCGAGCACGTGGGGGTCTCGTGCTTTGCACAGCACGGACCTCGTGCTCACTGCTGGGTGAACCCGGCACGGTCCTCGAAACAACTACAGCCGCTACCCGGCTTCCTTTCTTCACATGTCTCCGTCGTCGCCATTCGACCCACGCACACCTGCGTGTTACGACGCTCACAGTCCATTCCATCACATTGACCCCGGGAGACGCGGCTGCGTGCTCCCGCATGCCCACCGACATCTCCCTCACATACCGCTCTCTCACACACACGGTCTCCCTTGCACTCGGCCGTTCACTCACGCGTGCCTCACTCATACACCGTGCCTCACTCACACACGCGGGGGCACTCAACCGCGGTGTTTCATCCACTCGCGGTTCCTCATCCACACTGGCCGTTTCATCCACACACACGGCCTCTTCCACACACGGTGCCTCATCCACACACGGCGTGCTGGGAAGCACGTACTCCGGCACCATCGCCACCACACCACTCACACACGGGGTCGCTTCCACACACGGGGACGCACTCACACCTTGCACCACACACACAGGGACAACCACACTGGGGATTCGTGTCCCCACAAGGGTCTCCGGTGCCTCTATACCCCCCAAGCTCTCCGTGCACCTGTCCACAGCACCCGTCCCCTCAACCTCGCAAAGCACGACCGAACTCAACTGGTCGTGACTCGCCTCAAGGGGGCATACTCCCTCCCCTCGTTCCTGGAGGAGGCCATCCAGGTGCTCGCACTGGGTCTCCACCCAGTCCACCAGCTCACCCCCATTGTCCTCCACGACCTCTGTGTGTGTGTGTGTGCGTCACTTACCCCGTCTTCATCGTGCAGTCTTCCCTCTATCGTTCCCATCTCCCGTGTCTCTGCCAACTCAGTCACCTCTTCACCCTTTACCTCCCTTGTCTCAACTTTTATTTCCGTTGTCGTCACCTCGTGTCTCGTCTCACACGTTTTGGTTTCCCCATTTAATTTTTCCCTTTCGGTCATCGTCACGACCCTCGCCCAACATGCCCCCCCGAATTATTTTTTCACCCGCCTCCACCGCGGGCCTGTCAGCCGTTGCACCCCCTCCCAGCTCGTTCGTTCCTACACGTGGAGTCGCCATTTTGAGTTCCCTGCTAACGGCCTTCATGCCCGCCTGCAGGCATCGGCCCATGTTCTGCGTCTCACCCCGCAGCTTTTTAGTTTCTTCCCTCATGTTTGCTTCCATTCCGTTTATTTGCTTTGTATTGGCATCCATCTTTTCGTTCATGTTCGCATTTATCTTCGCTGTCATTTCCGCATTCATCTTTTGTGCATTCGCATCCATCCTTGCTGTCATTTCCACATTAATTTGTGCCATCATGGTGAATAGCTGGGCCATGTCGGGTGCGCTTGGGTGAGCCGTTTCGGCAGGGGTTGGGGAAGGGTTTTGGTTGAGAGGGGGAGGGGAGGTGTCATACACCGCGGCCGCTGCCGCACCCATTTCGGGCTCTGGGTTCAGTTGGGCGAGTTCGTTTTCCTGTACAACCAACATTTCCTGCACGGGGATTTCATCCTGAGCCATGGATTCCACACATTCTACATCCATTTCTAATACCCCCGGCTCCCGCTCGCCTTGAGACGCCATCTTGCTTCTCTTAAAGGGTTAATTTAGCTCGCTCGTAATTTGGAGGGAATCGGGGGTCGCTTCTCTCACCCCTGGACCGATTCCCGTGAATTTAGCTGGAGACAGGACAGACCGTTTTCCCGTTCTCCGATACCAGTGCCGCGAGGAGGGCGATGGGTTTATATCGCACGACCTGACACCAGTGTTGCGGATTCGCGCCCGCCGGCGTGCGAACGGCCACGTTACTCGAATCGCGGCAAGTCACCCACCGGACGGACAATCCAGTCGTGACCCTCTCGGACTAACGCCGGGAACCAGTCACGGGTGGACCTTTCGGTCTCACCGCGATCGTGCCAATCGGCCCCCGCGTGGGATAGGGTTGCTCGCCAAATTCGACCTACCTAAGTACCCACACGGAGGGTAGACCGGGCGATCGCACCTCGCCGCAGGTCGACTTCGGACACGGGCCACTTAAGCGACCCGTTCCGTACTATCGGGATAACCGAGTTATTCGTCGGCCTCGACGGTTCGATTAATTATCGGGCGTCTTAGCCCACGACCAACCCTTTACGTGAAGCAAGATGGGGATTCAATGAAAGAAATGACGAAGCGAAGCGGGAAAACAGTTCAACAATAAGCACATTTATTTCGCGATGAACGGAAAGCACACATATACAATTCCACCAAAAGCACATGTAAAAGAAGAAGACAAAAGGCAAATGCAACAATGCAGATCTATCCGACTACCGGGCACTCGGCAACACTTATACAATTTTACTTCACAGACGGCGCCGACAACACATATTCCCAAAGCAAAAGAAAAGAGAACCACCCTCCAGGATGAGGGGGTAGGCGGGCCTGGGGCCGAGACCGTGTCGGGCCTACCCGTCTGATGATGAGACGCGAAGTGGCGGTGGTGCCTCAACTCCGCGGGCCTCGCGGACAGTGTCTGGTAGGTGGTGGGAAGGGGGCCCCCTTTTGTCGCACTATCTCAGCGCGGGGGGGAAACAGGAGGGGGTTGCTGATGCTCGGGGAAAGGAGGATTTCACAAAATCTCGGGTCCCGCGACGAGCGTCTCCACCACGACCTCGGTCGCGCCGCCGGCCTCTCCCTCCGCAGTTCCCCGAATCCGACGCGAGCACCCCCTCAACCGCCTTCGCCGCCGCCGCCTCTCCACAGCTTCGTCCGATCGCCCTCTCCGTCTCCTCTCTTGACTCGTCCCAACTCTTCACTGGCTCCGCGAACTCCCAACTGCGAACTGCCCCTCCACTTCCAACTGCAGACTCCCTTGACTGACGAACGCAGTCGTTTTTATAAGCCCCGTGGCTTCGCTCTTTTACCCTTGACCCTCTGCCTCCGACCCTTCACCTCTCTTGCTGGCTCCCCATTGGCCCAAGGAAAAGTGGGCGTGAATGCTTTTTGATCCATGAATTTGCATATAGCGACCGCCCTCCAACGCCCTGGAGGCGGGGCCAAACCGCCCCTCGCTCACCGATTGGACGGAACAAAAGTGGGCGTGAGTCGTTTTTGATCCGTTTTTCTTCGGAAAGTCCGTGATGTTTTTGAACACGCTGCTCGGTGCGCGCCCCGCACGAGTCCAGCATCGGTGCCCACGAGTGGCGCGAGATGACGGTGATGCGATGGTGGCGAGTTGCGACGGTAAAGGTCGTGGCGGTTGTGGTGAAGCGGCGTTGTGGTTGGTGGTTGTTGTTGTGATGGCCGCGTTGTGGTTGGTGGTTGTTGTGTGATGGCTGTTGAGACGTGGTTGGTGGTGGTAATAATGGCGGCTGGTCCAAAATAAAGATAGTAAAAGAAAAACGGCTATCCTGAAGAGTCGCAGCCCTCATGAATGACATTTATTCCCTCTAGACAACGGGTTTGGGCCTAACTACACATATACTTACCGAGATATCTCACCTTAGGGACCTGAATGGTGGTTTGCGAATTTGGTCAACCACAACAATATATTGTTGCTGATTCGCGCCCGCCGGCGTGCTGACGGCCACGTAACTCGAATCGCGGCACGTCGCCCACCGGATGGACAATCCAGTCGTGACCCTCTCGGACTAACGCCGGGAACCAGTCACGGGTGGACCTTTCGGTCTCACCGCAATCGAGCCATTCGGCCCCCGTGTGGGATAGGGTTGCTCGCCAAATTCGACCTACCTAAGTACCCACACGGAGGGTAGACCGGGCGATCGCACCTCGCCGCAGGTCGACTTCGGACACGGGCCACTTAAGCGACCCGTTCCGTACTATCGGGATAACCGAGCGGTGTTATTCGTCGACCTCGACGGTTCGATTAATTATCGGGCGTATTCAGCCCACTACCAACCCTTTACGTGAAGCAAGATGAGGATTCAATGAAAGAAATGACGAAGCGAAGCGGGAAACAGTTCAACACAAAGCACATTTATTTCGCGATGAACGGAAAGCACACATATACAATTACACCAAAAGCACATGTAAAAGGAGAAGCAACACAATATTACACAAAAAGCAAATATAAAAGAGAAACACAATGCAGAGCTATCCGACTACCGAGCACACGGCAACACTTATACAATTTTACTTCACAGACGGCGCCGACAACACATACCCAAAACCAAGGAAAAGAACACCCTCAAAGATGAGGCGGGCCTGAGGCCGAGACCGGGTCGGGCCTACCCGTCTGGTGATGAGACGCGGAGCGGCGATGGTGCCTCAACTCCGCGGGCCTCGCGGGCAGTGTCTGGTAGGGGGTGGGAAAGGGGCCCCCTTGGTCGCACTATCTCAGCGCGGGGGGAAACAGGAGGGGGTTGCTGATGCTCGGGGTATAGAGGATTCCTACTCTGCCTCGAGTCCCGCGACGAGCGTCTCCACCTCGGCCAGGTCGCGCTGTCGGCCTCCCTGGGGTGCAGCTCCCTGCACGACGCGAGCACCCCCTCGTCTGCCCTCGCCGCCTCTCCACAGCTCCGTCCCCTCCGCTCCGACTCCAACGCACACGACGACCAGCTCCTTCTTGCCAACTCCACCGCCCGCGAAGTCTTAACTCTCTGTTCTCCTCTCGACTTGACTGACGAACGCGGTCGCTTTTATCAGCCCCGTGGCTTCGCCCTCTCATCTTTGACCCCCTCCCTTCGACCTTTCACCTCGCTCCCCATTGGCCCGAGAAAAAGTGGGCGTGAATGCTTTTTGATCCATAAATTTGCATATATCGATCGCCCTCCAACGCCCTGGGGCGGGCCACCCGCCCCTCGCTCACCGATTGGACGGCAAAAAGTGGGCGTGTGTCGTTTTTGATCCGTTTTTGAAGCACAAAATCCGTGATTTTGTACACGCTGTTCGGCGCGCGCCCTGCACGAGTCCAACACCGGTACCCACAAGCGGCGCAAGAACGGTGGCGATGCGACGGTTGCGAGGTGTGACGTGAAGGTCGTGGCGGTTGTGGTGAAGCGGCGTTGTGGTTGGTGGTTGATGTTGTGACTGGTGGTGGTAACAATGGCGGTTGGTCCAAATTAAAGATAGTAAAAGAAAAACGGCTATCCTGAAGAGTCGCAGCACGCATAAATGACATGTATTCCCACTAGACAACGGGTTTGGGCCTAACTACACATATACTTACCGAGATATCTCACCGAAGGGACCTGAATGGTGGTTTGCGAATTTGGTAACCACAACAATATATATATATATATATATATATATATATATATATGTATATGTATATGTATATGTATATGTATATGTATATGTATATGTATATGTATATATATATATATATATATATATATATATATATATATATATATATATATATATATATATATATATATATATATATATATATATATATTGTTACGGCTGTGGAAATTCGCAGAACACCATAAAGGTTCCTTAGATCAGTTATCCCGGTAAGTGAGTGTTCAGATAGGTTTCCCCACCATTGTTTAGAGGGAAATCTTCGTGTTCACCGGGCTGCGACCCTTTGAGATACCCGTTTTTCTTTATCTATCGTTATTTTGAACCACGCAAACAACAACCGCCACCAAGTACGCCACAACGCCAATCACGCAACAAACCTCCACACAAACAACCACCACCGTCTTCGCTACTACGTCCGCTTCCGAACGCCATCCATTTATCGCATGTGGAAACATTTGCTAGTTCGGTAATATCTTAATACAGTTGAGATTTTGGGCTTCCACATATGCATAACACGGGTAACCTCGCGAGTTGGTGTATAACTATAATAGAATGGATCGTATAATGCCCCTTTAATGGGACACAGACATCATAGGATGATTAGCAGAATTAATTGGGAGGTGTAACAGAATAATAATTACGTGCTATAGGATCTGTAGGATAATTAGAAGTGTGAAGAGGAGATTTATAAATGGTAAAAACTTAGTATTATGAGTACAATTTATTCCTAGGTAAGGGTAACTGCTTGATGTGTGCATTCTTCCAGCAACTCACTCATCAACTTCCAAAATCCAGGCTGACTGCATGTCTCAACTATGTTATCCCTCACTTCTCCGATATGTGGAACCGCCTTCCAGAGGCTGTGCTATCCCACTTCCCTCCGGAGCTCCAAAAGCAGGCAGTGCACCGGCCGGCTCTCATACCCATGCTCTTTATTAACCCATTAACTCTTACTTATTTACTTACATTCTAGATATTACTGGATTTTGAGACATAAAGCGTAGCTTATGCGCAACTCTTCACGGTGTCTTAAACTCTAATATACGAGTTAAACTTCAAGTGATGGTCGGACCAATGCTTCTCAAGCGCAGACTTTAACCGATTTAGTGTCCGACTCAATCACATGACGAGGAAGAGAATTGTAATTACCTCCGCCACTGAAGGTGAAGGAGGTTATGTTTTCACCCCTTTCTGTCTGTTTGTTGGATTCGCTATATATGCTAGATATCCCTTATTGTCGGGTTTTCAATGTGTGTGCGTGCGTGTGTGTGTGTGTGTCTGCAACGCGAGGCTCCACAGCACGAACCAGCGAACCAATTTCGATGAAACTTTGCCAACAGGTGCCATATGGTCTGGGAAGGTGCGCGTTTGAAATTTGTTGCCTAGCAACCACCCGTTGCTGTGCAGCGGCCAAAAAACCGCGTACAGTATTTTCAATACTTGTCCTTCAGTTTTGAATGTTGAGAAACGAGACTTCGGAATTAAACACTTCGAGATATTTAGAAAATTTTACTCGATCCGATTTTTGATTGAGGTTTTATTTTTCAAATGGTAGTCCTTCAAAAATCGGGTGTCTATTTACTGTCATTTAAGGTGTGTATACAGTGTTTGTAAGGAACTACACCGTTGTTCCACCTTCGATCTCTCCTCGATCCAAACGTTATTGACCAAAGTGAAAAGGATCCAAAATAAATGGAATCACCGGCATTTCTGTCTTTGTGGATTTCTAATAATATGCTTATTTATTTACCGAAAACGATTCCACGACCCACACGCCACCTTCAATTATTTATTTATTTACCGAAAACAATTCCACGATCCACACACCACCTTGAATTATTTATTTACTGAAAACGATCCCACGACCCACACACCACCTCCAATTATTTATTTATTTACCGAAAACGATCCCACGACCCACACACCACCTTCAATTATTTATTTATTTTCCGAAAACGATTCCACGACCCACACTCCGCCTCCAGTTATTTATTTATTTACCGAAAACGATTCCACGACCCACACGCCACCTCCAATTATTTATTTATTTACCGAAAACAATTCCACGACCCACACACCACCTCCAATTATTTATTTATTTACCGAAAACGATTCCACGACCCACACGCCACCTCCAATTATTTATTTATTTACTGAAAACAATTCCACGACCCACACACCACCTCCAATTATTTATTTATTTACCGAAAACAATTCCATGACCCACACACCACCTCCAATTATTTACTTATTTACCAAAAACGATTCCACGACCCACACACCACCTTCAATTATTTATTTATTTACTGAAAACTATTCCACGACCCACACACCACCTCCAATTATTTATTTATTTTCCGAAAACGATTCCACGACCCACACTCCGCCTCCAATTATTTATTTATTTTCCGTAAACGATTCCACGATCCACACACCACCTTCAATTATTTATTTATTTACCGAAATCGATTCCATGACCCACACACCCCCCCCAATTATTTATTTTTTTATTTATTTACCGAAAACGATTCCACGACCCACACACCACCTCCAATTATTTATTATTTAAAGTGGGAGTGGCTTAGGAAAGTGGGCGTGGCTTATGAAAAATATTGTGTGGCTCAGGAGGTGTGGTCAAACAAGAGCATTGAGAGAAGTTTATCGGGTTTTCCGTGTGTGTGTGTGTGTGTGTGTGTGTGTGTGTGTGTGTGTGTGTGTGTGTGTGTGTGTGTGTGTGTGTGTGTGTGTGTGTGTGTGTGTGTGTGTGTGTGTGTGTGTGTGTGTGTGTGTGTGTGTGTGTGTGTGTGTGTGTCTGCAACGTGAGGCTCCACAGCACAAACCAGCAAACCAATTATTTTTCAAATGGTAGTCCTTCAAAAATAGGGTGTCTATTTACCGTCATTTTTTATGAGGAGTGCCAGTTGGCAAAATACGCAATAGGAAAAATCTTGCCAGAGGAACAATTGTATGTGAACCAATACGTCTTGGAATGAATCTTCGTCGGTGGATCGGTCAGAATGAAAAGCATCGTATCCAGCGCTTCGATCCTAGCGAATCCCTCGTCGCCTACCGGCTTGACTGTCTGTTTGTCTGCTTATGTACAGGATATCTCAAAAAGTTTGGACGGATCCGGATGAAATTTTGTGGACAGGTTCGGTGTGCGTGACGAGAACGAAATGATTAGATGTTGGTGGAGATCCGAATCCGGATCAGACTAATAGAATTTTTAAAGTGATTCTTCACCATTGAGAGATTGTGCCAAAAACAATATATAGCTCGATATCTCAAAAAGTTGTGGACGGATTCGGATGAGGCTTGGTGGACACAGGTGCGTGACAAGGAAGAATGTGTTAAATGTTGGTGAAGATCTGGATCCGGATCCGGATCCGGATCTGATATTTTTTTAAGTGATTCTTCAACACTGAGAGATAGTGCTAAACTATAGATAGCACAATGTCTCAAAAGGTTGTGGACGGATTCAGACGAAACCTGGTGGACACATTGGGTGTGTGGCAAGGACGAATTGATTCGATTTTGGTGAAGATCCAAATCCGGATCTGGATACAAGAATTAATTAAATTTTAAAGTGATTCTTCATTGAGAGATAGGGCCAAAAACGATATCGTACTGGAGAGCATGATATTTCAAAAATGTATTGGGCCTGATATGTTCTCCTGGATCAGGCATTACGTGGCAGAGGTATTCACTCTACTGAGTGCCCTTCTTGTTCTTCTTGGAATGGACAGAAACGGCATACTCTGATTTTCATCTTTAAATTAAACTACTTCAGCTTGATTGATAGTCATCTTGTTCTGGTAGACTATTCATGTGAAAAACTTCTTATAGTTCACATTATCCAATGCTCTGAAAAAACAAGCTCAAATGAGGTAAGATCCTCGTCCTCTTAATGATGACGTCATAAAACCGAATATGACGTCATTGTGATATATCAGGTTTGCGATAAATGATCTGTGCTCATGCCCGGCTTGATTCCCGCAAACAAAATTCAAACAGCTTACCTAGTTTCGGAGATAATGGAATCGGCGATTTCCATTAGCGGAGAAATTATGATGTCAACTTTTTTTCTAGGAAGAATTTCCAAAATCGGAGATGGTTACTGCCTGCGCGTGGGCTTTCTGCATATACATGGTAAGTTTCACGAAGATCCGATGAAAACTCTGGGTTGTGAAACAAAAAATGTCAAAAAATAGGAATGATGTCATAAAAATTGATATGTAGTCATAGTGATGTATCATATGTGTGGTAATTCATCTCTGCTTATGCCCTGTTCGATTCCCGCAAACAGAATTCAAAAAGCTTGCCTAGTTTCGGAGATATTTTTTAGGCGATTTCCATTAGCGGAGATGTTTTGACGTCATAACTTTTTTTCTAGGAGGATTTTTTCAAAATCGGAGTTGGTTACTGTCTGCGCAGGGTATTTTTACATATATATCCCAAGTTTCAGGAAGTTTCGATGAAAACTGTAGGTTGTGAAACAAATTAAACAAAAAATGACAAAAAAATAGGAATGATGTCATAAAAATTGATATGACGTCATAGTGATGTATCATAAATGCGGTAATTCATCTCTGCTAATGCCTTGTTCGATTCCCGCAATTAGAATTCAAAAAGCTTGCCAAGTTTCGGAGATATTTTTTGGCGATTTCCATTAGCGGAGATATTTTGACGTCATAACTTTTTTTTCTAGGAGGAATTTTCAAAATCGGAGATGGTTACTGTCTGCGCAGGGTATTTTTACATGTATATGCCAAGCTTCAGGAAGTTTTGATGAAAACTGTAGGCTGTGAAACAAATGAAACAAAAAATGTCAAAAAATAGGAATGACCTCCTAAAAATTGATATGACGTCATAGTGATGTATCATATGTGCGGTAATTAATCTCTGCTAATGCCCTGTTCGATTCCCGCAAACAGAATTCAAAAAGCTTGCCTCGTTTCGGAGATAATTTTTAGGTGATTTCCATTAGCGGAGATATTTTGACATCATAACTTTTTTTCTTGGAGGAATCGGAGATCGTTACTGTCTGCGCAGGGTATTTTTACATATATATGCCAAGTTTCAGGAAGTTTCAATGAAAACTGTAGGCTGAAACAAAAAAGTCCACAAGAACGACAACATGAGTAAGACTTCGAGATCCACGAGGATCTAAAAACAATAATTTTCACCAGATAAAAGCAATGCGATAGAGAAGAAAAAAAGGAAATTTAAAGTGATAAAAGCAGACTAAGATGGAACAAAATGTTGCCTTGCTCTTTGATTTGTTTACAGTGGGTAAAGGATCATGGAGGAGCTTGTGAAGTGTGAAGACATTACATGCAGGCCAAAGACTTTCAGAGACATCGATGTACTTTTACAGGAAATACAAAGACATTAGTACCCACTGAATCAACACATACACAGTTTACTTTGATTTGAATCTGGGTTACCCTGCATCATGAATCAGGAGTTCCAGTGGGAAGAGTGACAGGCCAACCCAAAATATACCAATCTTCATAAATATATTCGCAGTTCCACAGCCGCAGTCCTTTCTGTTTTGACATTGTGGTCAACACAGGTCGGCTCGAATGCAAAAGATGGTGTCGTTAAACTTCACAAAGATGGACATCACCTTCACAGAACCTGGCAGAGCAGGTTGGAAATGTGGATCTTTCATTTTGAAGGAGGACAGGGATGGGAATATATTATTGTGCTGCTTTGCTTCAGGTAGCCAGAGTTGAGAATGGTGAAAAGCACTCACCATCTTCACAATGATGTGAAAAGGAAGTTTCTCACTCCCATGCTGCACTAATCTTAGGTTAAAGCATCTCACAGTTTGCTACTACCGTGTAAAGTAGGGCAGCCATTGGCAAGCTTTTGTAGTGATAAAAGACTCCTCAAAATTAGTGCAACATCAGAGAGAAGTTGGTCGTGAAATAACTCCGCTATAAATCAAATGTACTGACGGATGATCACTTCATGGGACAAATGGTAAACTAGGTCACTGGGACACTTTAAAGCAGTGGGCTCACATCCGCAGAATTGAGTCATCGGACTTTCAAATGTGGCGATTTGAGGCCTCCGAACATATCAACTACAGTGTAGCTACATTTTTATAGATGCTGATTGCAAATATCTTCATGAAATCAAGGGAATATCTCTCTGCATATAATTAATGTGTGGCATTGATTTCCAGCCGTTTGGCGAACAATAAAGAGTTGGTCAGTCTCTCGATATAATTTGATGCTGTACAGCTTTTGGTGTCAGTACAAGAATGATGTTTCAAATAGGCCTAAATTATTACGACTATTAAGATAATGGACAACTTCAAATGTGAAACTGTGTTAGTAGGAACATACAGATGCAACGGCTTTTCATATAACCGTTATGGCCTAAACTCAGTCGAAACTAGACATGCCATGCTATTTGGTCTTCTAGTTTGGCCCTGTACTGGTGCTTCCCCATGTTAGCTTCATTATTCCCTTCCGAGTGCGAACTAAACATTAATGGTAAACTTTTCACACTCTTTTCAATTTCAAATTCAAACTGGAATGGTGAAGTTATTACAAGTACACTCATAAACTTGCCGACACAGTACACAGAATAAAATGCTGGGTGGACTACTGCCCATTGTCCAAATAGGTACAGCAGTGCAGGTGTGGTAATCTAATATGTTGCTCCAGAAACTGCAATTCACCAACAAAAAGGTGCTAACTTGGAATTACTACTGTATGGTTATCCTAAATATTGATGACTGCCCAAGTTAGCATTTAACCTTCTACTCTTCCTGTTAGATATGAAGTGTGCTTGCAATCTTTCGGGAAAGTATTACGAGTCACACTGTCTTGCATGACCATCAACCGTTAAAGCATGGTTCCCAGTGTGATTTTATCACTGTGGCTGACTGCTGAGCACAGCATTAATCTCAGTCGGTCTTTTTCTTGCAGCTATTATTATTTCGTATGCAGCCTGTGGCTTCTGGTCGCATAATTGTTGGGAACGCGGCTATGCCGCTAATGCAGTGCCCCCTGTTTTCAGTAAGCTGGTACTCATTATGCCAACCTTGGAAGAGTGATGACCTGAATCAACCCACCTTGTGTTATTTAATAGCTTGACAGGGGCTCAAACTCAAGACCCGAAGATCTTAAACCAGCCACATTAACCGTAAAGGCAACACCAGGCATTTTTTTTTTTTTTTTTGCAATAAGACAAGTGTAGCGTGATATGCTTCTTCTCGTGGCCTGCACTTCTCCACATCTGAGAGCTTGACAGAAAACTTGAGATGTTGTTTCTTGGGTGATGATGCACCAATTAAGTTCATCAATGTTCAATGTAACTCCACACGAAATTGGTTGAATGATGGATGATTCGAGCAGCTTCTATCAGTGGTGTCTTTGCCTGCCAGTATGTGAAAGGCCTGTAATTTCCTGTGGTTATGCACAAAAAGCAGATGAGGTGTGCATACAATATGATTCGATGGTTTGACTAAATATTCATAACATACTTTGACGATATGCTTATTAACTTGTTCTGGGGGTGGCACCAAGCATTCTTGATATGTGATGCAGAGCTGCCATTAATTCAGATTTGCATTAAGCAAAGCTTCCACCATCCACTCTTTGAGAAGGATTTAATGAAAAAATCTGATCTACCGAAACAAAAGTATCATGGGTCAACTTCTTTTGATTATGGTACAGGTGTGCTAAACTGCTAAACAGGTGTGCTACCAACTGATGCTGGCAGACGGGATGCCCAGTTTAACGTCCATCCGAGGGATGGCACACACATTGATGATTCACACTGCCTGTGAAACACCAGGATGACAGTGTTGTGGTTCTGCCAAACTGGCATCCCCCAAGACAATGGCACACAATATATAATGGTTCCTGAGACAGTTATTTCATGAGTATTTGCTTTTGATAGCCCTTCCCTTCTGGGTGGTGGGTTTATGGAAAAATATGTGCTGCATGGGCTTTCGGCAGTGTTTTTCTTTCTATTATTTAGCAATCTTTCATTCTTTACATTACTTTGCTTTGTTGTACATGACCTTTCGTCACACATGCATGCACACCAAAGACCATAGCAACAGGGGCAAATCATTGGCATATACGCGCCATTTCCTATTCAAATTGTGCGCCATTATCCCACAGACATTGCACTTCAGACTTCACCAGACTCAAACCCAAATGTTGCAGTATTTCAAACACCACTACAACGCCTTTTATAAAAATCACCACAACATCGGACCACAACCCAAGCTCACTAACTTTCACCATTAACAGCCACAACAAACGACCAACCACCTCCATCACAAATCACCACACTACAACCGCCACACGACACCACCGCTGACATTGCTCAACCACCATCACTACCGACATTTACCACCTCCCTCTCGACCGGCAGGAGTTGGGGGAACCTGATGCACAATAGTAGATACTCGAGTCTGGACGTCCTCGTGTCTAACTTGGGGCGTGAGCATGCACAAGAACACGTTCAACGTCGTGTGGACAGCCCAGCGCTCTGCTCAATTTCGGACCTCATTGGGTGTCCAGCGCATGTTCTTGACCAGAGAACGCAACCGAATACCTCAGCGCCATGTTAATCTTGGAAACTGATCATGTGGTGGAGCGACTAGGAGCCATTTCCGCTGCCAAATATTTGCATGAATGGAGCTCGCGCCAGGGTAATCTTCCATACACCACTGAGGGTGCTGGAAAACACCCATCGCTCCGCTCCCAAGCACCACCTCCACAAGAGGATTATAAAGAAAGGCTCAGTTCTCTGGCTGCGTGTTCTTGGGGTCACTGTGCGCTGAACAATCGAACTTGAAGGAGCGGGCAGGGTGAGCGGAACGGAGCCTGTAGAGCAGCGTGCGGAACAAGCGGGGAAGCCAGATGCCAGACTGGGCACAGTTTAGAAAAACCTTTGCATTTACATGTACAGACCTCCTTACACTTCACTTTAGGACTATCTTCTCACATGTTCTTTGCTTTGTTTCCAACCCCCCTTGATCCACATATTTGCACCTTCCTCTCCACACTTCACCTGCATATCACCGCACCACTCACCTCACCTCCCTCTGACCATGCACCATAGACTCCCTCAGTTTTCCTCCCCCCTTTCTCCCTCCACAGCAACTGGGTTTGCATTGGTTCCTCATCCACGCCTGGTAAACAGAGGTCACCAAACACCTCGTACTTTCTCTCCCTCTCTCTGGAATTTCTAATTTCTTCAGGAAATAATTCTGATGGCGGCTGTTTTGTTGGCATTATTAAGATTGTTGAAGTTTTGGGATCGGGATAACTTTGCACTGTCTCTCTTGTGTTTGTAAATAATTGCATTTCTTTTGCTGCACGACACCAATCCTTGCTTTCCACTGCTGTACATATTTTCTGTGTAATATATCCCCCACTTATTGTGCCAAATACCTTTCCTCACCCTTGCTGTAAATCAATTCTTTGTTATTGTAAATGTACCCAGTTTGTGGTGTCTTTTCCTCCAATAGTCCAGAATAGTCCATACATAACGTAAGTCAGGAAGTTATACCCAAAGTGATTTGCTCTTGTTAGCCAGTGCACACTCACTGTATCAATCAGTAGTAATCTAGATGTGCATTGAGGGCACGAAACTCGCTTAGTGCGGCCATCCAAAGGTAAGGTACCTACGCAAAGTAGTGACACCCTGCCAGGATTGGCAGTACCACTCATCGTTCATGGTTGCTTCACAACCTACTGGGCCATGGAGTTATCCGTGACTGGTGGCCTCATGACTGGGAGTTTGGGAGGAACTTAAGTTCTTCCCCTTTTGGTGAACCTCAAATCCCGGGCCGTAACAACAGTTTATAGCTGGGTGAAGATTCAAACCCAGGCGAGACAACGCAGAGGTGAGTGTGCGTACCTCTCAGCCATCCTTCCAGCCCTTTGCATAAGATGCCAACAAAACATTTTATTGTTTATTTTACTTTCTCCAAAGTTAGGCCAATAAATGATTCATCATTTCTAACTTTCTATTTTAACCTCCATTTGCTATATATCGTGCAGAGGTATCACATTTACCTAGAAGATATAGATGACAACATGCACTGTAACTCTCAAGAAATAGCACGTGGAACATTGCAGCCACATATTCAATGGTCTAGTCTGGGTTTGATTCCCACCGAGACTATAAACTGTCGGATTGATGCTTCGCAGGCAGGGTGTGGTATCAATGAGTGCTTTGTCCTGAAGAGGGACTTTAAACTAGTGATATGTCTGTCTGCATTTGTTTTCTGATGGATGTTAAGCTGGGACCCACGTGCTAGCATTAGTTGGTGGATGCTCAAGATCCCATCATGTTTTTCAATAGTGAGTTGGAGAGATATCTTTGGCAGCCTGGACAAATTGCCAATTCCTGCCCTAACTTGGCCTGGAGAGGAGATGAGCCCCTTTTATTAGCCCCCGTTGAACTTGGTCTGAAACGGGGGCTTATGGAATTGGTCTTGATTTTCGTGTGTGTGTGTGTGTGCGTGCGTGCGTGCGTGCGTGCGTGTGTCCTGCAACCATATCTCGGACATATATGGATCTATTTTATTCTTACATGGCACTAAGACAACATATGATGGTTTTCATATGCACATCATTGTGTTTCACGATGCGATCAAAGATGGCCGCCTGGCGGCCATTTTAGTTGTAATAAAAAATCCTGCTGTCGAACATGTACTCAACCATTTCTCAGACATGCATTTACTGATCTTGTTCAAACATGGCACACAGATAACGAATAAGGGCTTGCATATTCACGTCTTTTTTGTCGAGATCAGATACAAGATGGCCGACTGGCGGCCATTTTTGTTACTTAAATGTGTCCCCAACTATTTCTCAGACAAGCAATGCCCGATTTTGTTCAAACTTGGCACAGGCACAGTGCATGATGGCATACATGTACATCTAAGTTTATTTTTCAATCTGATCAAAGATGGCCGACTGGTAGACTGGCGGCCATTTTAGTTGTACATAAATATGGGCTCGCCCTTTAACTCCGTTCAGCAAAATTACAAAAACGTTTCTCCGCATGTGTATTTTATGTGGGCTATGACATTTTATATCTATCTTGTTTGTTTTTTTTGTCCATGGGATCGGGTCTATTTGTCCATGAAAATAGTGTGCCAAAGATATATGAAATCATGGGATTGATGGCTCCATCTTATCTATTTATATATCTATCCATCCCATAGACACATTGTTATCAATCTCAGTCAGTCCTTTTCTCTTTTAGTCCTCAGACCTCTTTCATGTAATTTTTGTAATAAAACCAAATCAAATTGAATTGAAATGAATGAAAAGATAAATGATGTCACAATGTAGACTGACAAACACAATAAGCCAATGAGTTTACAAGTTTACCCATAACCACTGTGACCTCTTCAATCATCACATCTGGTTGATCCAATCTGGAAGGATATAGAGATAACATGCACTGTAAGTCCATAGAAATAGCAGGTTGCATCATGCAGCAGGTGAAACACTGCAGCCACCTCTCCAGATAAGCACCATAAGTAAATTCATTACCTCAAACAACTTTTCACTGCCGAATGCGATTTGATCTTTACCAGTAAGTTGCCTGTGCCCACACGGGATTCTAAACGGGGTGGGGATGAAGGCAGCAAAAATACAAATGGCATCTTCTGTCATCGAGCCGGCAAGCTGGGAGCATCAATTCACATTTATTGCCACATCTGATGCATTTTAAATGCTATAATGGTGATGAGGTGCTCAATTTGAAACTGTTTGTTCGATAAATGTAGCTTTTTAATGCATAGGGTGTCAAAGCCGGTGAATTTGTATTGGTGTCAAAGCCAATGACCAACTGCAAATTAATAGTAGGATGCTTCCAATGTACGAGACACACAAGGTGCATGAAGCCACGTGCGTGGCGGTCCCTCCGCACCTGTTTCAATAGGACGTCAAAATGAGCAGGTAAACTGGAAAATCACGCCAACCCCCCTTTCTCTTTCCCCTCCCTGGCTTTGAAAATAAACAAATTAACTGTTTAATCACCACCCCACCATCCCTCCCAAAGCCACATAATCCTCATAATCAACTGTCAATTTACCCCCCAACCTTTCAATCGGTCCTAGGCAACAATGAAAACAAACTGTCAAACCACTATCACTTTTCTCTACCTCCAGGCGGTAAGAAATGTACAAATAAACAGTCAAATTACCCTCTCCACCCACTGTACGTCCCCTGACCCGCCCCTCTATTGAGTAAGACGCACCCCCTTCGTTCTTCGTTTCTCGAACTTGTTGTGCACACCCATGGGAGATAAGAAACACTTTGCGCATCCAGGGTGCAGAGACCTGTGCAACTTCTAGTCTCTTATTCTAGGACCTCTTGCCTACCAGGAGAGATCTTTCGACTGGAGAGTATATTTAACTTCACTTTACAGGGTCTCGGAGCCTTTAACTATTGTGATATTGCACTACAACCGTCCTGCGGAGAAACGTGAGTTTCAGATATTCTTTCTGTTGTCAGAGTCGGCATATCGCTTCACACACCACGCAGGTCTGCATAAGTTGTTCATTCATTCCAGGGTCTCAGCACGACAATAAAATACAATACTTGGGTACTCGTCGGGTAAACTTGTGACGTGCATGTGCACCCATCTGAATGAAGGAAATAACTTCAAACTTATCAATATCAGAACAACCTGAGGAATGATAATAGATATTTTAAAGTTTATCATTATAGTGTATTTTATGTCATATTCTCAATCAACAAAACCATTATCGTACAATAGAGTTTATGATTAGGCAAACTGTATTCGATAAGTTTACCAGTGAATATTGTGAAATAAACAATTTAATCTGTGGCCTTCAGCACATACTGCAACAAATTCTATGAAATACCACAACGCTATGTGTTGATAGTATTTTAACACATCTGTCCAAAACTGCTTTACATTGTGATTCTCTACCAAGGTACCCACAACATGACATGAAGTGGATATGCCTTTTGAAGACATCTCGTGTATGTTGATCTGAGATTAGGCCAGCACATATGAGGTTTTGACTGAATTGGCCAAAGCCTTTTGAAAAACCTTTTTGGATCAACATAATTGCTAAGTGATCATACTACCTGTTGATCTGACATAGACACTGTGGTTATTGAGGTCCTTGTTTCTTTTAAATGAAAAGGTGGACAGCTTGCCCATCAGTCTGAGTAGCTATTGTGGACTGGGTTCAGTCTCTGACTCAGTTTGTGTCTGAGGGTGGCCAGCGATAAAGTGATGATAAGTTGGTGTGTGATATGCAGGCGACATCCTCAGGAAATGCCTCGATCGTTCTTGGTACGGAGCCGCAGGGGGGGTGGTCCACGACGTTGGAGCTGTGACAAGCAGTTGGAGCAAAGTCCAGGTGATGATGGTAAACTTCAGGCTCACTCTACATCTGCAAGGGGGAGTCTATCCTGGCTTCTGATGAGGGGATGTCTATTTGAATTCTGCCATTGTGTGGTCTTATACTCACTAAAAACTTCCTCCCTCCATGATTTCCTTCTGCCAATTAAATTTGCATTCATTCTGTATTAGGAGGTAATGAATGAACTTTTTCTTACACTTTTCAATTAGAACACCTGATTAGAGAACCTGGAACTATGTTTTAGCAAGCCATGTAATCCCTTCAGTCCATCCAGATGTTAACACTTTAAACTTCAACAAAATTGATGTTGGGACTTTCTTGAAACTTGGCAGGAACCTTCCTAATAACAGTCATTCTCAAGTTTGTTTGAGCCACCCTCCAGCTCATAATTAAATGGGTCATTGTGAGGTCAAAATGGTCAAAAACGATCTTTGTGGACCATACTCAAACAATTGAGTATGGGATAGATCAAAAGCGGTCTTTAACTGTCTTTGTAGACCACATTGAAGATGTATCAGAAATAGGCCCAGGTGAAGTACAGAATCTGGCAGTGTCCCTGCATAGCAGTTTTAAAAAAAAAGATTGCTCTCCACATTTTCCCCATGGCATCAGTCAGTGACTATCGGAGTGTAGTTGGGAGCTGCAGTATCTGTATCTATGTGGTCTCCTCCAAATCAGCGATCACATAGCATGGTCCGTGCTACAGTTGCAAGTTTGGCATCTTCCGAGGAACATACAGCTTCGCTGTGCTTGCTTATGAGGGATAGTTCAATCTTATGAACGCACCCCATCGTTCAGCCCACTCCGTAGGCCATTTCAACCACCAGTCATTTGACTATTCAACTTACTTTTACAATACTTCTAACTTGGAGTTTTATATGCCCGATATATATATATATATATATATATATATATATATATATATATATATATATATATATATATATATATATATATATATATAGATATAGATATATATATATATATAAATGTATATATATGTATATCAAGATATATAAATATATATATATATATCTATAGATATATATATATTGTGACGTCCACGGGACTTGAACAGTCCCGCCAACGTAGAATGAGCCGAAACGATGGAGGCGGTTTATTTATTTATAACCCAAACATGGCGGTTCTAATCGCTCTACCGCAAACGGGACGAGGAAGGTGGCACGAGTCGCTTTTCACTGAGTTGATGATGTTTATTTGTTTTTATTATCACCAGAAATAACAAGACTCGGCAAGAAGAGGGATCCGGGGCGATTCGACGGGATGGTGCGGGATCGGGCATGGGGAAAAACACAGACAATTCCAATGAATATACAGTTCTCAATCCCTCTAAGGTGCCAAGCGCACACACACACACACACACACACACACACACACACACACACACACACACACACACACACACACACACACACACACACACACACACACACACACACACACACACACACACACACACACACACACACACACACAAAACGTAGCTATTTCTGGTGGTCAGGCTGGACCGTGGTGTGGACGCAACCGTCCCTGGATTGGCGTCGGACGAGCTGGCCTTGCTCTCGTCAGGGGGGCAGGAGAAACCGCGGTGCTGTCGACCTCCTGGTCCTGGCCCAAGTCCGCCCACAGCCGCCAGGGAACCAGCTCCGGCGCCAAGCCGCGAGCAGGAGAGGGAGGCAGGTCCTCCCGCCGCCCGACCCCGCACTCCGAGTCAGCAGAACCCCAGAGCCAACCAAAGCGAGGCACGAGGCTCGGCAAGGCTCCCAGACACGATCAAGAACACGATCGATTCAGCACAACAACCAGGACGCTCTCTGCCGCCACAGCTTCCACACCAAAAAAACCACGATCTTAATCTTCCTCCTCTTCCTTTTCGACTCCGAACAGAACCTTTTTTATCCTTCCTCCTCGTCACTCCCAATCGAGCCGTTTATTGGCCCACCGCCATCGCCTTCCGCCAATCATGATCACGGGGCGGAGCCATCCGCTGCACTGTCCTGTGACGTCACGGCCAGTCTCCAGAGAATACCAAAAAGGGGTTTACGCAGACACACTTACCCTATCCCGTGTCCCTATCTAATTACGTGACAATTATCATCTCCCCCCTTGAAGAAATGAACATTTACTAGACAACTTATCACCACTGAATTGCTACTTATTACATCGAGATCCTGGTAAACTCGAACAGCATGGCATACCTAATTAAACATCCTAATTACCCTTTGAATGCATACCCCCCCCTCAAACGTAACACTGCCCCCTCCTCTGGTACCGCAGCTCCTGCAAGGTATATCACAGGCGCTACCGTACCAGCCTTAACACTTACTGACTCATACCTAATTAACCTAACGAAATAAAGTAGGAGGGGCAATGGGCAGCGAGTTGCAGCTAACTTACCTATCCTGCTTAATGTACTTCCCCCTTATGGCCTTATCCTCGCCTAAACAATCATTCGTTGTTTTTTTTTTATTTTATTTTATTTTATCACATGAGAGCACTGAGCGAAGTTGCACTCCATCCTCCGGATCATCGCTCTTGCCCAGCACTCTTCCAGTGATCTGGGGAGGGGAAACAAAAGGTTCCACAAAAACACAACACTTATACTTTACATTCCTACTCTAAGCCTTAACGACACTATTCACAGGATATTTACACTTGACCGCCTCCCCCAGTGGATGCTAATCGACCCAGCGTTACCTGGGGAGCCAATTTTCAAATTTGCTTGCCCCAAAATTATGCGGACATCATGCCCTTGCTGCACCTGTCAAGTTGTGCGGGATCGGGTGGGACTCACACATCTTCACAACACTCACACCATGGTCATCATCACATTTCTAGGTCATGGTCCTCATTTTAATCATGCAGGCTGAATCCCGTCATGGCCGTGGGGTGGGTTACCACAAGATGATGGGGGCATCTCAGGTGCAACCATGCCCACAGGTAAGCTTTAGTCCAACCCGGACGTTTCTCCGCCCCGCTCCCTTTGATTCCCTCCCCCCTGGTAGCCATCAGCTCTAATCCCGTACAACACTCTGGAAGGGGTCTCACTGGCTCCTCTGGCCTTCCTGGGTCGCCAAGGTCCTACCCGCCTTGGTCGCCCAACCAGACCCTCTCCCAGTTCCCTCCAGACACTGTCACCATTAGCCACCAGGTGGTGAATCTCCTTGAAGGGGGTCGCAATTCACGCTCACCGTGAGCTTCAGCAATCCCTGTGGACAAGCACATCATCCCCACCCACAAAACCCACATGACTCCCCCACCCCATCGGCCTTACATGTGACACCTGCATTTCTAACACTTCACCGACCATGACCTTCCCTGTTACCACACCATGCCCAATAAAAAAACAATGTGTGCACCATACATTTCAATTCTTCACTTGAAACAACTCACACAGCACTTCTCACCCGATCCACGCACCAGCCATTGGACAGCCACTCGTGCCCGCTTTGTTTCCAATTACCCACTGTCCCGATTGTCACTCTAAAACCCAGCAGAACTTACAAACCCATGCCAATTTTCCCACAATTCACTTTTTTTTCCCACCAAAGGAGGGCACTTCGCCACAATCTCAGCAGCCGAGCATGGCCGTATATGCTCAGCCCAATCTAGTCTCCCCGACCCCCGACAGTGATCTCCGGACCCGACCTATGAAAGGGCATCTCGGATAGACCTGGCGGTTCAGCAGGAGGATTCACCCTCTCCGAGTCTAAAAGTCTATTGGAGGGTCCCTCCATCTCCGGGTACCGGCAATATCGTTGCATGTGTCCTCTTCGCCCGCACCGGAAACAACTCCCCATAAAAGGCCCCCGTGGGTATTGGTGAAATGTCTCTTCCGGTTCCGGACCCCCTCGGCCATAATCGAATTGCTCTATTGGCTGGGCTGGACCCCGCCGCTTTGGCGCACTAACTACTGGATGACCCTTTATCAAACTTGACAGTTTCTGGCAAATTTCCTGAAACATTTGGGTAATGCCAATTTCTCCCAGCCCCCCTCCCTGATCCTGGATCTCCGCCTGTCGGATCGTCACCGATGGCCTCTCTGGAACCCGACCCGGCCAACTCCACGAGGCCAGCCTGGCCGCGCACTCGGCCGCTCGGTGAACGGTGGGTGGATCCTGTAACTCCACTAGCGCTCGGACCTCAGGGTCAGGAAGAGCAGCTAAAAATTTCTCTAGTGCCAGTCTGTCCCATGCCTCCACTGTAAGGTCCCGATACGCGATCCTGACTGATTGGTAAATGTCCTGTGCCAGCTCCTGCACTGTCTCACCCGGCTTTAATCTGCGGTGCTGGAGCTGAGCCCGCACCAGATCACAGTTTGCCGCGAACCCAAACCGACGGCTCAACGCCTCGCAAATGTGGGAGCTGGTCAACATCCCCCCCGCGATCACGTTTAACACGTCTGTGGCTGGTCCCCGCAACGTTGCCACCAAATTCCCTGTACGTTCCTGCTCATTCCACCCGTTTAGTCGGGAAATGCACTCAAATTGCGTCAGAAAAGCTTCAACGCTCCCTGACCCGTCAAAATTTACCAGGGGGATCACTTTTACGGTGGCCCGCTTTTCAGTTTCTCCCTTGTCCGAATCCAGCCCAGGGATCAAACACCCTTGTGGCTGCGTATCCAATTTCGGAGTCCACTGTGGCCAAAGATGTTTTGTGGTGAGGGTCTCATGGGTCAATTTTGCCTCCTGTTCCAAACGTTGAATGGACCGATTCACCTCTTCCCGCAGGATCTTCTGGGCCCGCACAACCTCCTCCAAGGCTCCGTCGCGAGTTTGTAGCTGCTCCTCAACCAACCCGGACACTCTACTTACAAAAGACGGCTCTACCAGGCCTTTATCCAAGACTTCATCTTGGCTCATAATTTTATCTTGTTCGTCCAAACGAGCCTCCAATCCTTTTACCTCCTCCGCCAAATTCATCCCTTGCCTCCTCAGCTCTCCCCACTCTTCAACTTGCAGCTGCATACGAGCATCCACACAGGCACGATGACGTTCCAGACTTTCATCCACTTTATCAACCCGAATGTTCGTTGCATCAATTTTATCGACCAATTTTTTAGTATATTTTCCCCCTCCAATGTAATTTCTACCTTTGTTTCCTCCAATCTATCCTCGAATTTACTTTGTATTTCTCCCAATTTAAAATCCACACACTCCTGCATCTCAGTTTTCATTTTCTCCATCTTTTCCCCCAATTCATCCCTCATTAAATCAATCCGTGCACCCAACTGTACCCCCATTACCCCCAATCGATCCGCCATCTCTGCCCTCTGTCCCGTAATTTCTGCCCTCTGTGTCACGAATTGATTTTCCATTTGTGCCGTCATTTCTGCCCTCTGTGCCGTCATTTCTGCCATTTGTGTCACGAATTGATTTTCCATTTGTGCCGTCATTTCTGCCCATCTGTGCCGTCATTTCTGCCCTCTGTGTCACGAATTGATTTTCCATTTGTGCCGTCATTTCTGCCCTCTGTGTCACGAATTGATTTGCCATTTGTACCGTCATGTCCCCTATTAAACGTTCCAACAGTGTCTGGATCGTCACCGCACCGGTTTCCGGCACTGCCGGCCCCGTTATGGGAGATGAAGCACGGTCCACGCTCGGAATGGGGGAGGTTCCAACCCTACCCCCGTCTCTCCCCTCTTCCCCCGACTCGCTGCCAGACACGTGGCCTTCCTCCTCAAACATCTGCACATCCGCCATGGTGCAGAAGTCCCGTTTGCCGCCAATTAATTTAAATTTGAAAAATCCCGCCAAAATTTTCCCGCGCTCACGCGCATTTCTGAAGTAATTTTATATTCCAATTCATGGCGAGATTTTAATCTTGGTATGTTCTCCCGATACCAAATATAAATTAGAGGGGTTCGAACATCCAACACCCTGACACCAATGTGACGTCCACGGGACTTGAACAGTCCCGCCAACGTAGAATGAGCCGAAATGATGGAGGCGGTTTATTTATTTATAACCCAAACATGGCGGTTCTAATCGCTCGACCGCAAATGGGACAAGGAAGGTGGCACGAGTCGCTTTTCACTGAGTTGATGATGTTTATTTGTTTTTATTATCACCAGAAATAACAAGACTCGGCAAGAAGAGGGATCCGAGGCGATTCGACGAGATGGTGCGGGATCGGGCGTGGGGAAAAACACAGACAATTCCAATGAATAGACAGTTCTCAATCCCTCTAAGGCGCCAAGCACACACACACACACACACACACACACACACACACACACACACACACACACACACACACACACACACACACACACACACACACACACACACACACACACACACACAAAACGTAGCTATTTCTGGTGGTCAGGCTGGACCGTGGTGTGGATGCAACCGTCCCTGGATCGGCGTCGGACGAGCTGGCCTTGCTCTCGTCAGGGGGGCAGAAGAAACCGCGGTGCTGTCGACCTCCTGGTCCTGGCCCAAGTCCGCCCACAGCCGCCAGGGAACCAGCTCCGGCGCCAAGCCACGAGCAGGAGAGGGAGGCAGGTCCGCCCGCCGCCCGACCCCACACTCCGAGTCAGCAGAACCCCAGAGCCAACCAAAGCGAGGCACGAGGCTCGGCAAGGCTCCCAGACACGATCAAGAACACGATCGATTCAGCACAACAACCAGGACGCTCTCTGCCGCCACAGCTTCCACACCAAAAAAACCACGATATTTTGGTTGTAATCTTCTTCCTCTTCCTTTTCGACCCCGAACAGAACCTTTTTATCCTTCGTCCTCGTCACTCCCAATCGAGCCGTTTATTGGCCCACCGCCATCGCCTTCCGCCAATCATGATCACGGGGCGGAGCCATCCGCTGCACTGTCCTGTGACGTCACGGCCAGTCTCCAGAGAATACCAAAAAGGGGTTTACGCAGACACACTTACCCTATCCCGTGTCCCTATCTAATTACGTGACAATTATCATCTCCCCCCTTGAAGAAATGAACATTTACTGGACAACTTATCACCACTGAATTGCTACTTATTACATCGAGATCCTGGTAAACTCGAACAGCATGGCATACCGAATTAAACATCCTAATTACCCTTTGAATGCATACCCCCCCCAAACGTAACAATATATATATATATATATATATATATATATATATATATATATATATATATATATATATATATACATATAAAATGACCGTTTTTACAGCCATTTTTCCCTGCTGTGCAGGCGTTTGGCTTTTTGTGAGGCAATGTTTTATGGCCGGATGCCCTTCCTGACGCCAACCCTGGTCGCCTCTTACGACACACAGGGATATGGTACACCTATTCTAACCGGGGCATACACCGGGACCAGTACACTGGCACTCATTTCGCCGACCTCGGAAGGATGACAGGCTGAGTCAACCCCCTGGTGTTAATTCAGCAGCCAACGGGGCTAAAACTCAGGACACTGGGATCCCAAGCCGCCACCCTAACCACCAAGCCAACACCAGGCTTATATATACATATATATATATATATATGAATGAATATATATATATATATATATATATATATATATATATATATATATATATAGATATATCTTCTTCGTCTTCGTCATCTTCTTTCGGCTGCTCCCGTTAGGGGTCGCCACAGCGGATCATCCGTATGAGCCGCATAGTGATTTGGCACATGTTTTATGCCGGATGCCCTTCCTGACGCAACCCTGGTCGCCTCTTACGACACAGGGATATGGTACACCTATTTAACCGGGGTATACACCGGCCCAGTACACTGGTACTCATTTCGCCGACCT
>NC_140974.1:47270907-47273407 GCF_056783735.1 Eptatretus burgeri
AGGGCATGAAGCATTCATTTGTTTAATATCTTCAACAGAATAGGGAAGATTTTGTCTGCGTACGAAATGTGCCATCCTGGTTACCCCTGGGTGGCACAGAGACACATGGAGGTCTTGCAAAGCCTGACTGATTGTTGCCGAACTGTAGACCCGGGAGAAGGTATCTGCAGCAGGGTTTTCCTTCCCGGGCCGGTAAACAATGTCGTACCTGTAGCAGGCTAGGTCTATCCGCCATCTCATAATTTTTTCATTCTTAATTTTCCCGTTATTTTTCCCATCAAACATGAAAGCCACGGATCGTTGGTCCGTAACGAGCGTGAAGTGGTTCCCCAGTAAATAATGTCTCCATTTACGCAGCGCTTCGACGATGGCGTACGCCTCCTTCTCTATTGCCGAGTGTCTCTGCTCGCTTCTAGAGAGAGTTCTCGAGAAGAAAGCGACCGGCCGCCCAGACTGATTAAGTGTTGCAGCTATGGCGTGATTTGAAGCGTCGGTTTCCACCACGAAGGGCACCGAGCTATCGATCGATAAAACCACGGACTTACTGATATCATCCTTGAGATCGTGGAAAGCTTTTACGACAGCGGCATCTGGTGGAAAGTTTTTGCAATGCACTAGGGGATGTATTTTCTCGGAGTATTGCGAAATCCATCTTGCATAGTAAGCGAACATCCCGATCACCCGGCGCATTGTTTGCAAGTCCTGAGGTGGTGGAAGCTCACGGAGCGGGCGCAATCGCTCAGGATCAGGCTTAATTGTGCCGTCGGCTATTGTGTAGCCGAGAAGGTCAATTGACCTTGCCGAGAATACGCATTTCTCGTAGTTGAGAGTCAGATTATATTTTCCAGCAATGCTCAAGAATCTGTCCAGATTCCTATCATGTTCCCTCTGATCCCTACCGCACACTGTGACATTATCCACGTAAACAAAAGTGTCTTCGAGGTTTTCATCTGAGATGATGTCGTCCATAACCCGTTGGAAGCAAGCTACTCCATTCGTGACACCGAATGGTATCCTTCTGAACTGGTAGAGGCGCCGCCCTGCCTGAAATGCAGTGTACGGTTTGTCTTCCTCTCGGATGGGAATTTGATGATAGGCGCTTCGCAAGTCGATGGTACTGAATACCTTATAATTGGTCACGCGTTCGACCATCTCATCTATGCGCGGCAGGGGGTAGGCGTCGAGTTGGGTGAAGCGATTGACCGTTTGGGAATAATCGACAACCATCCGTTTCTTATGGTTCTGACTGCTGGTTACTAACACCTGTGCGCGCCATGGCGAATCGCTCGGTTCTATAATTCCCTCCTCCAGTAATCGCTTGGTTTCCGAAGTGATGAAATTCATGTCAGCAGTGGTATATCGCCGCGATTTGATCGCTATCGGTTTGCAGACCGGCGACAAGTTAGCGAACAGCTGGGGGGACGTCACCTCCGCGGTGGTCAGCGCATTTAAAATTAGACGAGGCTTGCTTCCTCCAAAGGGTATTTCGACGCTCGTGTGCTGCTTGAGGACATTATGACCCAGAATTACGTCTGCGCACAAATCACGAAGCACCAGCACCTTTACATCCCGATGCGTGTACCCTTTTACGTCCAATTCAACATTGCAGTACCCTCGTACGCGGGATTGTAGTGAGGTGGCGGCCATGCATACCGTATTGTCAGTCGGGTGGATTACCCATTTCCTGCCCTTCACTAGCGAGCTGTTGACGAAACTTTCAGAGCTACCGGTATCAATCAGTGCCTCAGCCATATGCCCGTTAATTCGCACGTTGATGATAGCCTTGGATAGATTCCCCGGGGAGGCTGCAGTCAATTTATTTTGCGAGTAGAGAGCCGCAGAAGTGGGTTTATTCCTCCTTAGAGTAGATTTACATACCCTGGCATAATGCCCTTTCTTGTCGCAATTCATGCATGTGGCATCTCTGGCGGGACATTTTTGATGAGGATGCCTTTTGTACCCACAAAAGAAGCATTTACCGACCGGAGCAGTTGCTGAGGAGTTTGACGAGGTCTGGGTATCCGGCTCCTCGGGTGTTTCTCCATCCCTCATGTCTGGCTGTGTCTGTGCCAGTGGGGTTCCTTGGGTTCCCATCGTAGCAGCGTTCATGAGCAGCATCGGACTCAGATGTCCCAAATGACTCAGATTGCTGCTGAGCCGTATCCATCGCTCGAGCCTGATCGACTACCTTGTCAAGAGTGGGTTGCGCTTTCTCTAGTAAGCGTTGCCGTATGTGGGCTGATCTGAGTCCTTGGATGAATGCCTCCCGTGTGGCTTCCTTTCGGTGTTCCTCGGCGCTTACGGCCCGGAAGCTGCAGTCTTTTCCCAGCTGATTCAGAGCTTGCAGGAACTGATCGATTGTCTCCCCGGCTGCTTGCTTGCGTGTGTTGAGAAGATGTCGTATGTATACCTCGTTCTTGGGCTTCACGTAGAGCGCCTGCAGCACCTCGATCGCTGGTTCGTAAGTGTCGCACCCCGAGAAGAGCCTGTACACGCCGGG
>NC_140974.1:47278407-47293407 GCF_056783735.1 Eptatretus burgeri
TCTTCCATGAGAAATTCAATCAACTCACAGCTGTTTGATGGAGGTGGAAGACGCTGTCTTGGGCATCATTCCAGAATATCCCATAAATGCTCGATTGCATCAGATCTGATGATTGAGAAGGCTATGACATGTGGACAACATCGGTGTCATGCTCATTAAACCATTGGGCGACCATACGTGCTCTGTGGATGGGGGCATTGTCATCCTGGATGACACCCCTCCCAGCAGGTAAGAAATGCTGCAACATGGGGTGAAGTTGATCACGTGGTACCATTAAGTAGCAATTGGCATTGACCTTGCCTTCTAAGGGAATGACTGCACCCAAACCATGCCAGAAAATGTGCCCCACAATATTATAGAACCACCAGAACCCTTCACTGTTGGAACCAAGCACTCAAGGTTGTAGAGTTTTAAAGGTTGGTGCCACACATGCACTCATCTGTTTGTCGAGAACATGGTGAAGGATGATTCATTGGACCATATCACATTTCTCCACTGCTTGGTAGTCCATTACCTGTGCTCTTTGCACCACTGGACTCACAAACATGCATTGCCAGGTGTGATGAGTGGTTTGTACACTGCAACCCGACTGTGGTATCCTGCTCCGTGGAGTTCTCAGCAGACCATTTTTAATGAAACTGGCTGCTCTCACCACCGATTTAAATTTACAATCAATTGATGTGCAGTTGAGTGCCTGCTTTGCCTTGCATTTCACATTAATGCACAGATATCACAATCCTGGAGTATGCGCTTCTGCCCACTGTTGCCCTTTGCTGATGATCTTTCCCCTTGGAGTTCTATGCCGACATCACCTTCGACACCATTGCTTGTGAAACATCAGCAAGTTGAGCTGTCTTTGTCATTGAAGCTCCTGCCACACACACCCCAACAATCACCCCTCTTTCAAAGTCAATGAAGTCTCCTCTTACAACCATGTTAGCCATATTTTTTGGCAACCAGACATGTGCAGCATTTTTATACATGATTCTAAGCATGCTGGGTTGTTATTTGCTTAATTAACACGTGGGCCACAACACCTGTGTGAAAGCCGTTGCTTTCAATATACTTGGATTGTCCCTCATTTACCCAGGAATTTCCATTTTTTTTTGTCTGCTACCTGTACATTGTTAATTTGACTGAGAGCAACTTTAGCTCATGTTGCAAAGCTTGCAACTAGTGGATCTACATCCTTGGGAAAGCCAGAAAATGTAATTTTGATGATGTCAAGGCCTGAAATATCCAACCAGTCTCCTTCCTCAGTTTATTGGTGGCCCCTTGTCAAGTCAGTATCTGGTGTATGCCCCCCCCTCCACCTCCCTCCATCCTCTTACTCACCTCAAACGATCTTACCTTAGACACTGCTCAAGACAAGGCAGCATGTTGCGATCCACTCAGTGTTTGTCTCCAAATCTCGTATACGCAACCCATCAAGCTCTGTCCTCACCATATCCCCATCATATGCACTGCCTTTTTTGACTTTGTCTTTCACACCCAAGAAGGTGGAAGAAGTTTTGTCCAGCCTCAAATTTTCATTGGTTACGTGCCCAGATGGCATCCGTATTGATGTTCTCAAATCCTGCTCTGCTGCTTTGGTTTTTCCTTTGTCTGCTCTCTTCAACCTGTCCTCTTTTGGACACATCCCGTCTGCTTTGAAATCTGACTCCTTTACTCACATTCACAAGAAAGGAGGAAAGCCGACAATCCAGACTTCTGTTTTGTTTCCAGAGACAGCAATGGACACCCTTTTCACACATCTCGTAAGCTCCTTCTACACTTTCCACACAGCCAACATCTACCAGCATGAATCCACATTTGAACAGAGGTTCCGTTGATTACATCCAGACCTCAGGCCCACTGGAATTTTTGGAAAGCCAACTGAGGGGCTTTCACAACAGTAGTTGAGTAGCAGATCACCAGCAGCCTCAACCCTCTCCTGAAGAGCTGAAGCAGCTTCTGCAATATCCTGATATATGCAGCCAAAAACAACATCCCATGTGTTTTTTTATAAATGCTATATACACCTTGTTGATTGCCAGAAACTGACCAACTCCTCCAACATTATGAATCTTCTGGGGATCCCGATGTTACACCTGAGCTCTTGGAACCTCCGAACATATGGCCAGACGACAAAGACGTCAGGAGACTGTTGAGGAGCTTGATTTCACTCATTCAAGTAGAAAGGCATGGGACGTACTAAAGCAACTTCGAGCTGCCTCACCTGCTCAACATCAACCTCCCAATGTAACGGTTAATGATGTTGCTTCAAGGCTACACCTCAACTCTAAAGTTGCCTCAACTAAGGAGGGTTGCCAGGAAAATCGGAACTCTCCAAGACCATTTCATCATCTCCTCTTACATACCTCCTTTCTTCTCCCAACACCAGGGCTGACATTGACAATGGCCTTTCCTCCACCAAGGCAAGTAAAGTTGCAGGAATTGATGGCTCCTATCTTGAATTATTTTCTTGGAGAGCTTGGGACGTCATGTACATAATTGGTTAGCTTCTCTTTTCACTAAAATTGATGCAACCGGAGTCATACAATCAACCTAGAGAGAGGTTAAAGTTGTTGCCATTCTTAAGGCAGGGAAACCTTTTGCTGACCCCTCTAGCTATTGGCCCATATCTCTGCTATGTATGATGTACAAGTTGTTTGAGTGTGTCTTTCTGGTCAGGCTCTCCACTGGTGGAGCCCAGCCTTTCCAAGGAACAAGTTGGCTTTCGACTTGGTAGGAGCTTTGTTGATGAAGTCCTTGTAATTACCACTCATATTGAGGCTGGCTATCAATGAGTGCTCAAGACAGGTGTTGCACTAATTGATCTTTCATCAGCGTATGATATGGTATGGTGACATGGTCTGCTGAAAGCTGCCAGGCTTTTCCAGTGCCAAGCCACAATGTGTGTCCTTTCTTCTATGCTTGGCAATCAAAGTTATAGGGTTTCACTCGGAGAGCAAACAAGCTCCATAAGGACTCCATAGCTCCAATCCTTTTCAACATAATATATGTGAATGACATGCCTTGTACCACCTCCAGAAAGTTTGGCTTTGTAGATGATCTTGCTGTTTTTTCCCAAGCAATCAACGCTGAAGATCTCAGCAGTACTATGGCCCAGGACTTGAAGGTAATGGAGTAATACTTCATCTACTGGCACTTCTGCCAAAACCCAACTGAGACTACAGTTACTGCTTTCCATCTCAGCAACCGACTGGCCAACAGCAAACTCCAGGTTTCCTTTTGCGGAAAACCAGTCAATAATGAACTCTTCTCCAAATACCTTGGAATCACTCTCGATCACAGCCTCGTGTTCCGCAAACACCTAAAACGGGTCACAGAAATGATAAGGATCAGGGTAAACATCATTCGAAAACGAGTGGCACCAGCTGGGGATCAAGTGCACAGACTCTTCGCACTGCAACCTTGCTGTTGTGTACTCCTGTGGTGGAATACCGTTCTCCTGTTTGGGCAGAGAGCATCCACACAAAACACTTCGACGCTGTCCTGAAAACACAAATTCGGATAAATCGGCAATGCAATGAAATAAACACCAGTGCAGTAGCTCCCAGTCCTGTCTAACATCCCAAACTCTGATGTGTGCTGGAAGGCAAATTGCTGAGAGGGTTTTCCTGCATCAATGCCAAAGCAGAGCTTCCAATCCAAGACCTGTGTAATCTACACATTATGCGACTCAAGTCACACAAAACTTTCTGGGGCTCTGCAAATGTTTTGAGTGATGCGGGGTTTAACACGAAGGGCAAGTGGCACAATGCCTCGACAGACAACAACACTGAGACCAAAGAACTGGTGAGTGATCCGACAGAGAGCCTCCAGGTTTAGACCTGCCCTGGAAACAGTTCTACGCTCCACAGAATCAGTACTATCCATGCAAGACATCACACCACCTTCACAAATGGATTTCAAATACAGCCCATCATGCGACTGGTTACCCAGATCAGGCTATTCATCACATTGTGAATGAGTGTCACCTACGAAAATTTGATGAAGGATTTAGGGCAATCCAAGCTAACAACAGACAGTGCTGTGACTTGGCTGTCAAACTTTGACTTGGATTTATGAGCTGTAATTTGTCATTCGTAAGAATATAAACAAGAATGGTGCACATTCACATCCTATCAACTACAGTGCCCTCCATAAGTATTGGAACAGTGAAGTCAAATTTGTGATTATTGCTATAAACTCAAGAAAGTTGGATTTGAGATTCATATGAGGCACGGGTACAGAAGGTCAGCTTTTATTTCTTGGTATTTCTATGCATATATGTTTTACCATTGCAGAAGAATAGCACTTTTTGTGTTCAGTCCCCTGATTTTAGGTTTTATGTGCAGTTCCAACCCTGCAAGAACATAGGAATAATTGTGGTCCTTAAGAAGAAGAAGAAGAAGTTGTCTGACAAAGGTGATGTTAGCTGACTTTCAATCATATGCCAGGTGACATCGGGCAAATGATAGGGTGAATAGAGCAGAATGTTTGTGAAGTAGATCGTGTTGTCTCCCGATTAAATCCGTTGGCGGAGCGATGGGTAAAAATGCCTCGTATATGTTTGTATATGTGTGGCTATTGTTGCAGCTGCAGGTCCTTCGTGTTGCCTGGGTCAAGTCCCATGGGTCATGTCAAAATGACTGCAACTGCCAGATAAATCCACAGCCCCGAGAAAGTTCCTGGACCTGTTTACCATGTTACACTGCTTGTAGGGATGCTGAATTAACCGGGTAGCATGGCGATGGACGCCCGTGACCGATCTAATTCGGCTGAGCAAACTGGTAGGTCATGAGTGCAGTCTCAAGTGGTTAGAACCACTTTACCATCAACTTGCAACCAGCCTAAACCACCAAACAAAGCAGCGAAAATAAATGGAATTTACCCTGAGACAAAGTGTATATATTATAAGCAAATGGCATGGGGGAAGGAGACAAGAAGCATTCACAAACTAGAAGGGCACTCGGTTGAGCACATACCTCTGCCAGGTTGATTGGTTTATGTTTTGTATCCCACTGAAAGGCCGGATCTTGATTCAGACTTGAACTAAAATTTAACCTAATCACCTAATCAACTCACCCACCAAGTTTTGGCCGAATCCGTTCGAAACGTTTTTGAAATATTATGCGATATGTTGTTTTTGCCCTATTACTCAATGGTGAAGAATCACAGAAAAAAAATTATTGAATCCGGATCCGGATTCAGATCTTCACCAAAATCGAATCAATTCTTCGTGGTTGCATACCCAACCTGCCCACCAAGATTTGTCCGAATCCATTCACAACTTTTTGAGATATCCTGCTATATGTCATTTTAGTCCGATCACTCAATGTCAAAGAATCACCATAATGTTGTTTAAACTTCCTTTATAGAAGAAGATTATTTAAAATTAATTGTTAATAACTTTTAAAAATATTTGAATAAAAACTAATTGTATCCTTGGCGATCGCTGGTCGGACTTTATGTCCAACGAGCGGTTGCTGAGAGAGACTCAAATGAGATTTGTTACCTGCATAGTCCGTAAGCGTCAGCTGCGGCTGTATGGATGTGTGGTTCGTTTTCCTGATGCTGAGCCAGCTCACCAGATTCTCTCAATGAGGGAGCTTCGTGAGTGGAGGAGGCCAATGGGCTCGTGGTTGCAGCAGGTTGATCAGCATCTCAAGGAGATGGGGATGGGCAAGGCATCTGCCTGGGGGATGGCCAGACGGAGGCCCCTGGAGTACTGGCGGAAAGTGGAAGCAGCGACGCACTGCTCTGGCGCATGCTCCCATACTTGACCTGACCTGATTGTCCCGCAAATAGTCCCCCTCCTCCGCAGGGGCACAGGCTCAGGATCCTCAATGGAAGACCCTGATGATGAGGCAGAAGAACTGGCAACTGAGATGGGACAAAGTTTTCTCACCTTTCGCATGAATGCCGAAAGTGAATCGTGTTACATATATGTCGTTTTTTTAGCTCACCTGCAATGTAGTTCGGGAGCTGATGGGATGGCGCATCATCTGTCCGTCTGTCGGTCTGTCCGTTCGTCCGTCCATCCACAAACACTTGCATCTTCTCTGAAACTACACTCAATTTTGATGAATCTTGACCACACCATTCCTCACCATGTATGTACCAAAGTTTGTTCACGGCATTAAAAAAACATCGGGCTCTCACTGGGTCAATGTGGGTTGCCCCCCAAAATATGTATTTGCTTTCTTCTCCAAAACTACACACACAATTTCGATGAAACTTGACCACAAACTTCATCACCTGTGGTGTACCAGTTTGTTCACATCATTAAGAAAAAAGAAAAAAAATCAGGGTCTGATGGGGCTTATGGGTGGGATCGGGGGGGGGGGGTGGTTGCCTCCCCCCCCCCCCAAATCGGTATTTGCAACAACACTGGTTCATTGGTACATTTTGCTGATTCTGTCCCACGTTGACTTCTTCCTCAGTATAACTATTCTACCAGGTGAGCGCCCAGGGGTATTGCCCCTATTTTTAGATCCTCGTGGAGGATGTCTAAGTCTTACTCATGTTGTTGTTCTTCATCTTCTTCTTGTGGACTTTTTTGTTTCACAGCCTACAGTTTTCATCAAAACTTCCTGAAACTTGGCATATATATGTAAAAATACCCTGCGCAGACAGTAACAATCTCCGATTTTGAAAATTCCTCCGAGAAAAAAAGTTATGACGTCAAAATATCTCCGCTAATGGAAATCACCGAAAAAATTATCTCCGAAACTTGGCAAGCTTTTTGAATTCTGTTTGCGGGAATCGAACAGGGCATTAGCAGAGATGAATTACCGCACATATGATACATCACTATGACGTCATATCAATTTTTATGACGTCATATCAATTTTTATGACGTCATATCAATTTTTATGACGTCATTCCTATTTTTTGACATTTTTTGTTTCACAACCCAGAGTTTTCATTGGATCTTCGTGAAACTTGCCATGTATATGCAGAAAGCCCACGCGCAGGCAGTAACTATCTCCGATTTTGGAAATTTTTCCTCGAAAAAAAGTCAACGTCATAATATCGCCGCTAATGGAAATCGCCTATACCATTATCTCCGAAACTAGGCAAGCTGTTTGAATTTTGTTTGTGGGAATCAAGCTGGGCATTAGCACAGATAATTTATCGCAAACCTGATACATCACAATGACGTCATATTCGTTTTTATGATGTCATCATTAAGAGGATGGGGATCTTAGCTCATTTGAGCTTGTTTCAATATCTTGTCGAGCTGATAAAATGGAGATATTGGCCAGCCCTAGTAGGAAGGTTGAAAATAAATGGAATGAAGATGTTCCAGGAAGAAGGCCATTGAAATATTTTCTAGAACCAATTCGACAGAATCTGCAATTTTACGACATTCAAAGAGACTTTGAACAATATAGCAAACAAAGTAAAATTACCAGCAGAGTGAAATAGGAGATTAACAAGGGTTATGGTTATGTCCCTCTTCTTGGTCATCATCCTCACTTATTATAATTTGCTGTGGTACCTTAACTAATGAGGTGTTGCACATCAACGTAAGTACAAATTCAAGGATCTGCGCTGTGCATTGCCAGCAAAAAATAGGAAGACATCAGGAAGAGTGACACTCAATAACCTCTCTTTGTTGTGTTTGAGAATGAAGCAGACTAAGCAGATCATTACCCGTGTTGAAAAGTTAATAAATACAATGAAGGTCTCAGCAGTGTGTCAAATATATGAGCAATATCCAAGGAGACTTCCCCAAAACACTTAAACAAATAACAAGCATCTTCTGCTGCCAAGATACCATGTGCGAAAACCTTGAAACAATCTTTTGAGTATCTGTCCAGTTGGATCACTTTTGCGTGGGAGAAGGGATTTACTTGTACTGCTCATGAGTTGTTAAGACTCAGGGAGAGCAGGACAATAGAGTATGAAGGGTCAATCACCAAAGAGAATCGAAGGGTCAATAGCCAGACAAAACATGCGTGCACAGAATGAGAGGGGCTCCAGGTGAAAAGGGGGCAGTGTCTGAGCAGGTGTACAGAAAATTCAGAAGTAGAAATGGGAGAGACCATATGGACAGCAGCAAAGAACTGGAGGGAAGACCATGAAATGGCAAACTTGGTACATTAAACTTGGGCGAAAGAAGGAGGTGAAAGAACGTGAATGATTGTTACACTTATATTTGTGGAACCGTAACAGGGTAAGAGAAGATTGGCTGCACAGGGCAGGTACTGATGTTTTATAGTTACTGATATACTGATATGCATGAACTGTGTTGCGCAGGTACTGATGTTTTATAGTTCAAGTGACTCTAGTAATCGTGACAGCTTGTCTTTTTTACTTAATAACTTAATTTTATTTTTACTCGATAAAACAAGAATACATAGTTACAGCATCACCGAGTAACCACATCACCATGTAGTTACTCCTGATAAATGCATACAGTTTTTGAGACAGATCTTGAATGTGAATTTGATGAGCTGTCCTCCAAAAAAATTCCAAAAAGCTCATTTCACCACAAAACAAAACTTAAGGAAATGTGCATGAGGGGAAAGGTGAGGGTGAGGCGTTAAAACAGGTGTGCTTGTTTAAGAATCATTCATTCCAGCACGAATGAGGTATCGTTTACACTGTATTGATTCCTGTGCATATAAGTACACGATATGCTTCTCTACCTCCCATTTTCTTGCTGCATTGTCTGCTCTGTACCCTACATTAATGCCCATTGTCTGCAGTACAATGACACAAAAGGCAGCCTTGGCATGAGACATATGTGCTCTTTGTTGTCCATTTGTCATAAATGCGTCAGCCATAATGATGTGAACATCCCATTCAGCATGTCAGTGTGAACAGCAGATATGGAATCCACTCACATGTACCTGGATAAACAGTTGAACAAACCTTGAGGCATCTTTGTCATCAATTTCCTCACAACTGTTTGTCACCCATTGAAGATTTTAAAGTAGAAATTTGAATTGGCGAAAAGTAACAAAAAGATGATACAGTACTTCGCTTCCAGTTGATGTTATATTTCTGTAAACTTTGCTCTTACAGTAAACCATCGATTTCCCATTCCCGCCATATTTTCAGGTATACCATGTTTGGGTAGTTAAGTTGTTGTACACTGTTTCAAAGTAAGTTCCATGGTATGTGATTTTCAAGATATGCATGAACTGTGGTGCACAAAATGAGAAAAACCAACTCAACATTTTGTCAACAAAAAAAAAGACGACAATGGCTCAGAAGGTTCGTCATTTCTGCCAAATTTCACAATGGCCCTTATTCATCACTCAGAGATTTATGTAAGTTAGTTGTATTCACATATTAAATACTTCCAAAAGGATAGAGTGACACAGGCCTGGAATGGATCATGAGATCAAGGTAACATTGAGGCAATCAGGAGAATCAAGACCCCCTTATGCTATTGAAACACCCCACTGAGTGTGCTGAGAAAGGTGACACCATTGTTGTGGCCTTGCTTGTACACAGAGTGCCCCGAAAAGTGATGAACGGCCTCCCCCAAAGCTCAATGGCTCGGGGGGGGGGGTGGGGAGAGGGATGAGAGAGAGAGAGAGAGAGAGAGTTTGGGGGGAAGAGAGAGAGGTGGGGGAGGGGAAAGAGAGGTGGTGGGGAGAGAGATTGGTGGGAGAAAGAGAGAGGGAGAGGTGGGAGAGGAGTGTGACGGAGAGGGGTGGGAGAGTGAGTGGTGGAAGAGAGAGATAGGAGTGGTAGGGAGAGGGATAGGGGTGGGAGCGAGAAGGGTGGGAGACAGAGGAAGAGGGGTGGGGGAGGGAGAGAGAAAGGAGAGAGGGAGAGGGATAAGAGATGTAGAGGAGAGAGAGGGATAGGGGTCGGAGGGAGAGGGATAGGGGAGAGTGGGGAGGGGGGATTCCGGCAGATGTGATATCCAGTCCAATGGCACACACATTGATGAAGCACCCTGCCTGTGAAATACCGGAATGACAGTTTATAGCTGGGTTGGGATTCAAATCCAGGCTCGACAGCTTAGCTTGAGCATGCGTACCTCTCGGCTATCCTGCTGTGATGTTAATGAAACATCTTATTTTTTAAACTTGTATTTATCTATGCCAAAGCGATGGGTTGTTTAATGAAAGAAGGTCGTACGAAAAGGAGAAACGTGGTGTAAATAAAATTGGACAATTTCAGCGAGCCAGCCATCGCCCGATACACCGCATAAAAACGCGAGGCCATCGCAAGCAAGTAGCTCATTAGCATTGTTCAAGTCGATCAATGTACATTATTCAGTGATAGTGTGAATATTGTAGAGCGCTCATGAAGTAGGTTAAGTGCTCCAATGAAATGGTTGATGAGGAACGGCTCGCTTGGCAAGCAATTAGCAATCTCCGGACTGTCATATTAAACAGACACCTCGCAAAGATATCCGAAATATCAAATATGTTCGAATTAGGTAAATGTACAGTACATTTTTTTTTTTTTTTTAGCAGTCAGAACTGCTGCTGAATTCAATTCTGGAGCTTAAATTTTGTAATTTGGCTTGGTTTAAAATATTCTCAAGGTTATGGCATGTGCGGAAATTAAATATAGCCATGAACGCTGGCGTCTCCGGGCCTTTATAAGCACTGCAATATATCCAGCAATATGTAGCTATGATGAGCAGGCATTTTATAATGAGTGAGGAAAGTGGAAAAAACAACTTTATCATGAAGAAATCGTTGCAGCCTGTTCCAAGTCAAGGCATGGTTGAGCAGGCCAAAAAATCATGGCAGCTTCAGACCCCAGTGAGGTAACCCAGGATGCGCCTTAAGACCCCTTCGAGAACGAGGTGGCCGAGGATGTGCGAGATAAAGGATATAATTAAATAAGGCCGTTTATCTTAAAAAGGGGTGTTTTATATTTGAATTTTCATTTTGCGCTTCCTTGGAAGAATCTGATGCCTAAGTTGCCTTGGGATGCATGCAAAGTTTCAGGCTGCTCAGTTTCATTGTTTTGGAGTTATGGAGATCACACACACACGTGCGTGCACGCGCGCGCCCACACACACACACACACACACACACACACACACACACACACACACACACACACACACACACACACACACACACACACACACACACACACACACACACACACACACACACACACACACACACACACACACACACACACACTCTCTTAGTATAAATGTGATTGCTTCTCTTGTTTCCTTCCCCATGTCATTATATTTTCTGCTTTAAATATACGTGGTCCCGGGGTGAATTCTGGCTGTGGTGGTTTCTTCATTTGGTGGTTACAGAGGGCCCATTAAGGGACTAATTAGTTGTGGTTCACACCCCACCTGGACTATCACATCATGTGTCTTAAGGTCTGCTTGGACTAATTTGATAAAGACACGTGATGCCTATTATCATAATGCTGGGCCGATTTGTGGCTCCCAATCTGTATGGTAATGCGGCACCTCGACACGAGATTTGACAGGGGAGGGAGTCTTCCAAACGGTCCATCACTGCAGTCTCTTTGAAGCAACCCACCAGATTTGAATAGGACGAATGGGATTTGAATCAGTCATCTTGGTGTTTCGTCGGGAGGGGATTCATCAATGTGTGTGCAGCCCTTAGATGCATGTTCAACTGAGCGTCCCATCTGCAAGCATTATTTGGCGAATGTTAAAGATCCCATGGTATCCTTTGCAAAGAGTAGGCCGAGCTGTCATCGACATCCTGGCCAAATTCCAAATTCCTGCCGTGACAACCTGTGCCTGAACACTCACTCAGCCGGGATTGTAACCCAAGCAAAGAAAGTGCTTCTGCAGAACCAACACTCTACATCGAGCATGTCACATGATATTGAGGAAGGGTGAAGACCTAAAACCAAGAGGGGCCTTCTGGGGGTTAAAGCAAAGAAAGAAGATTGGAAAATACGATCAGGATGGGGGTGCTGTAGATGATTGGCTCACAGTAAAAATATCAAGGGGCTGAGTACTTCAAACAACTTTGAAAATAAACAAGGAGCTTTCCAGATGTTACCAATGGTACAACCTTGTAGCATCGGAAGGGCCTCGTGGAATCTTATTCTCGGTGTGGCTCCAGTTGCGAACTGACAGAGAAGGGGATCCGAGACTATGCACCAGATGACGAAGCAGCAAGGCAGCCTTTCAGCGCTTTACACGTGGGTTCAAGCCTCTAGCTTTCTGACTGCAAGCCTGTGGGAACACCGACTCCAACGGTACCCTCCAGCAGACACTGCAGAGCCACAAACACAAGCATAAGACAGAAAACCACAACCCCCCCCCCCTATTCGGCAGCCTGCTTCCAACATAACCAACGTTCTGCGAAAAGCTGCTGCATTGCCTTGCACGCAATATCTGTACAAGTTGTTTCAACAGCCTTGGACCAATGTCACCATGTTGAGACAGTACAATTAAACCATATTCACTTGTCCACACCACAAGCAACCAATCTTTTCATTCACAGAAACAACATAACTCACTTCAGTAATTTTACTCCCCCCCCCCTTCACATTCTTTCATTTGTACAATAGAGATAGGATATGCAGACATCGCATGGAGTATGCCACAGTGAAAAGCACAAAAGGTTATTTTATCAATAATATATATTTGGTTTCACTGTGAAAGGGTTTTCTTTGTGTGTAAGTGAAACGAGATGGGATCAGGACACTAACCTGTTCCTTTATGATTTACAGGTCCTTTGGCTAGTCCAGGCCAGGTTCAAATCAAGTATGAAAAAGATCTTTCTGCATCAATTCCCAGTGCCCCAGAGCAGCATCTACACTCAATACCCACACTGAATGAAGGTTCGTTCATTTGTTTTTTAAGTCATTTAATGTAAGTCATAAATATTACTTGGATATGAAGAAAAAAAACAACAAAAAGAGCAATTCCGACTCGTGAATCTTCAATATTTGCAAATATTGAAGATTGTACACTATGAAGTGATTCAAATTCCTTTGATAATTATTGGCCATCACTCTGTTGTGCAAAATTGATTTGGACCAGGCGGAAACGTTTTCTCTACATATAATTACGCCGCACGCGTAGTGCGAAGCGGAGGAAAGCAATTGGTTAACTCCATCTATGTCTGTCGGTCTATGATCGAGGAACGTCAATTGAATTTCATATTTTGAACACTGGAACACGAACCGCCTTGTTTGCACTTCCAAAAACTTGCAGTTCAGCGGTACTTTGGCTCTGAATTTGGAAATGTTGTTTGGCGACCTCTCATGCGGGCACGCGCAAAGTGCGGAAAAGCAATTGCTTCAGTCTGTCTGTCTGTTTGGCAGGAAGAAAAAAAATGGAAAATCATTCCAAACAGAAAACTTACTCTTTTTAGTGACGTCATAAAGGATACAAACAACAGGAACAAAAAACGAATTTAACATGTTCAATAAAGTAGTGTAAAAGACGAGACAGTGTATTAATAGCAGTAAAATTCTGATTGAATGCTTTTGTTTTTTTTCTACATCCTTTAAAACTTTTATTATGTTTCATTTGAATTATATATTTGAACACTGTAGAACACAAATCACCAAGTATGCACTTCTAAAACCTCCAGTTTAGCAGTACTTGGGCAAAATTGTACACCGTCTCAACCAATCAAATTTACCGCTCACGCTCTCAGGGTGGGGATACATTGATAATCAGATAAAATGGCAGCGCCCAGCAATACAATGCCTGAGCTAACTTTGTTCATATAAAAATGGAGGGGGAACCCTTCCCATGTCCTGGGAAGGTATTATATGGACTGTTGAGTTAACAGAGCAGTTCAGCTGAACACCTTGTAAGATTTCATTGCCGTGCAGTGAATATCATTGATTAAAAGCAACTCTCTTCTTTGACCAACACATCCTCACCTTGTGCATGATGATCGTGTTAGAACTGTAATTATTGTAGTGTATCCACCTACAAAAATGAAAAATTAGTCTTGCTGGTGAAGGCTGGTGTCGATCTTCGTTGGTGGACAGGTAGAATGATGGATGAAATCAACAGGATGTTGATTGAGTTGTGCTGACCGCCGTGTTTATGCAAACATGCTAACATTCATTATAATAACGAAAAGAAGCTGAAACACCTTCGTCGGAACATTAACCTATCCTCTCTTTTGCTACGATGATGGGTTAACATCCGAAACATCAACTTCTCCTGCTTCCCATGGCGGTTAGTAGAGCTCAATCAACTTTCTGTTGATTCCATACATTTATCCGCAAGCACCTCTATCTCCCCTTTATAAACATTGTACAGTGGACATGGATTCAAACATCTCCCCTTTGGATTCAAACAAAACTTAGTGGACATGTTTGGTGTGTGACAATGACAAACTGTAAGATTTTGGTGAAGACCCCGATCAGGATCCGGTTGCAAGAATTTTTTCAGTGATTCTTCACTATTGAGAGACAGGGCCAAAAACGATATATAGCTCGATTTTTCAAAAAAAATATTGGGCCTGATATGTTCTACTGGATCTGGCATTGCATGGCAGAGGTATGCGCTCTACCGAATGCCATTCAAGTTGAATATGGAACAGTTTAAAGCCATGTTTGAAGTGTTGATTAGTTTAATACTGTTCAAAACAGTGTCATTCACTCATTCAAAGTTGTCCCTTGTTCAAACACATCTCTGCCCACCGGTTTGGGTGTTCTTGTCAATGTTGCCTTTTCAACAAACTTTTTGTGAATGCATCTAATGGTTTTGCATGTTGGAGGACACCACTAAAAGTGAGGTTGGGAAAAAACACGTCACTTTCATTATGTTTCATTTGATATAGTGTACTTCCATTCATGGCACTATTTTACACCTTCGTCGGTACTCTAGCATGCTGCACTCTGAGAACAAAACAAAGAAAGAAAACGAATGTTAATTGGAAGAGAAGGTGGACTTGCTGAGTACTAAACCTCCTCCAAACCATTATCCTCTCTTACCTCCTCCATGCCTTTTACCCTTCTCTTACCACTCCTCCCATACTTCTCTATCCTCCTTTAACTCTCCCATCACCCCCAACCCCTCATTCCTTTTTCCAATTCAACAACTTGCCA
>NC_140974.1:47303407-47313407 GCF_056783735.1 Eptatretus burgeri
ATAACAAAATGACAGGAATAGTTTACTTCTTTTCCTCCCTTTATTTCCATCTTCGACTGTGTGTCAAACCATATTGCTGCCTGGTCTCATTGTGTGGAGCACTCCATAATCCTTTGCCTCCTTTGTAAAACCCGAAACAACAGTGGGTACTGCAAGATGACGTTATGATGAACAAATCAACAGGATTGAAACCCCAGATATCCAACCCTGTGTTTCTTATACCACCCCCACCCAAACCCACTGCCCTTACTACCTTTCTCCATTCTCCCTTGCACTGTCTTCTTTTCTTAAGAACCCATCTACTCTCCAAGTTGAAGCTCTGGGCATTATCTCCCTTTCCTCTTGGTGTCAATATGTTGTCTCAGCTTAAAAACCTCCCTCTAATTATTTTTAGCTTTTCTTGAATTGGAATTTCAGATAAGGTATTGCCATTAGGCAGCGTCCGTCCATCCGTCTCCTATTTCAATTTCTCCAGCCAAACCGCTGGGCTGATCCGGCTAAAAATTAGCAGCAAGGTTCCGCTCCTTACTGGTAACGGGGATTGCAAAGCTCGTTCCGGTCACCTGACTTTAAGTAGGTCAAAATGGTGGACTTAGTAAATTCCTTCAAAAATCTTCTTCTCCAGACCCACCAGTCAGAATGCTACCAAATTGGGTTGCAACATGAGGACAGTAGATCCTGATATTAAATTGTGGAGGCCATGCCAATCACATGACCGGAAGTGTGTCAAAATGGTGGTCGCGTAAATTCCTTCAAAAATCTTCTTCTCCAGATCCACCAGCGAGAACACTACCAAATTTGGGTTACAACAATAAGACAGGGTCCTGATGTTAAATTGCAGAAGTCATGCTGATCACTGAACGGAAGTGTGTCAAAATGGCGGACTTAGTAAATTATTGGGAAAATCCATAAATTCCTTCAAAAATATTCTTCCTCAGTTCCACCATTCAGAATGCTACCGAATTTGTGTTACAACATTAAGCCAGGGCCCAGATATGCCACATGTCCAGTGGTCCTATTTTTATGATTCATCTGCAAAGCTTCATTAGCAGCCAATACTTTTGATGGTTTATGTCATTACCTCCCCAGTGGTATCAAGATTTTAAACCTGTAATCATTGGATTACAAAGCAGGAGTTCAGTCCATTGAGCAAATAGAGAACTCGTTCATACAACCAACCCCGCACCCCCCCCCAAAAAAAATAAACAAACCTCCAGTATTTGGGAAATTTATCAATACTTGGCTGCTTAATGGCCATAAATCCAACTACATTGTGGAGTGCCTTGCAGAGGTGCATGTGGCACCATATTATTGCAGTAAATGCCTTCCACACAGCAAAATCCCTTTCTGGAATACAAGAAACCTGTTAGTACTTGTTTGTATACATGATCGAGGCAAGTTGAAGAGCTACAGCAGAATGGAAAGGAACAAAATGGAACGGGGGAAACACCAACAGCAGAGTAGAGGTGAGAGTGAGATCAAGGGGATGGTGAGAAGAACACGTGAGAGTGACCAAGCTACGCACGAGCTGAATGAAACACAGGAAGAAGGGGAAGTGAGGATGTGGAGAAAAGCTGTCTTGAAGCCCTGGATGGAAGAATGGGACTGAACAGACTGGGGATGTTTGTTCCACAATTAAGAGAAAACAGGAAGAAACGAGTAGAGGTGAGCAGTGAGCCTGGATTTTGGGAGTTGAACAAAAAGACCATGGACACCCAACATAAACCTGCAAGCGACAGAGCCAAGTGAGGGCAGAGGGTGTAAGACCAAAATAAGGTGGTACCGACCTGTCTGTGATGTGAGAGTAACTGGCTGAGATACTCACCTTCATTGTGGGAGATTCCAACACTCCACCAAAGTGGTATTTTGCAGTATCGAACATTATTGTAGGAAGATGGTGCCGTGTGCCATATCCAGAACCACTTCTGCCTGGAAGAGATGGAGTGGGCTGCAGATCTTTCCTGAGCATGGCAGAGTGCTGACATGAAGACCATCAAACCTGGCTGGGCACATATGGACCGGGAGCTGCGGAAAAGCCAATCTCTGCCAAGTAATGTGCAAGAGCTGCAATAGAATCTTTGACAAATCACATTTCGCAAAGTCTGGATCGTACTATCATCCATTCATTGACTTTATGGGTTCTATATGCCAAAGGACATGCTTAGAAATGTTACACGAGGAGCTTTGGTGCAGGAGGAGGCCATTAAGTCCATCATGCCTGCGCTGGGATGTAGTCCATTTGATTGTGTTCATATCACAGATTGTTAAACTTGTATTTGTTTACAATCAGGGGTGCTCATTTTATTAGGCAGGGCACTGTAGCTTGGCTGGTGGTCTTGTCTTGGACATTTGGTCAAATGAGAATGAACAAAAGAGTTCCTGTGGATTCGAACTTTAACACTTTGTATGACGTTCTGTGAATATGAGGAAACAAAATAGGAGCGAAAAGAGTAGAAATAGTGATTGAGCAAGAAAATAATAACACCATAACCAGCAAAGTGGACAAAGAAAACAACTCTATGAGCGTTGCCTCGCAGTGATAACTGCTTCGTGACCACGTCTAGTTGTTTGTAGCAATTATAACTTATTGCAACACATTATTACAACTTTGACAAAATAATAAGTAAATATGATGACTACAACTTAATCCCAAGTATCAAGTTGTTGATGATTACAACAACTTAATATTATGATTGGACACAATGTTTGCCTGGAGTTGGGCTTAATGGTTAGGGTGGTGGGCTTGGGATCCCAGGATCCTGAGTTCAAATCCTGCTCTGCTGTTGAATTAAAACCAGGTGGGGTTGACTCTGCCTGTCATCCTTCCGAGGTCGGCAAAATGAGTGCCAGCTTGCTGGTATACTGTGTCGGAGTGGTGACCCGTCCAGGATTGTGCCCAATAGCCGAGGAGACTGCTTAGGCAGCACCAACGCTCTGCACAGAATGTGGTCCCAATGGATGGATGGATGGACACAATCTGGAATTTCCATGAAGAATATTATAATAAGTTGATGATGACTACAACTTAATATTAAGTTTACAGCATTATGCTGAAGATATAACCTGATAAACAGCTTTGTAGTGGAATTTTAAGTGTAGTTCATTTTGATGCTGGAGTGCATTGTCTTCTGTTGTTACTTATTTATCCTGAAACACTATTTATCCATATATATTACTTTTCAGCACAGAAACATCCGTGTCTGCTGCTGTGCAGGTTTTTTCAACACCTCATGGCTTGGAAGTCCACTTGCGGCGGTTACACTCTGGCCTGCGGCCTTTTGGCTGTTCTGTTTGTGGTAAAACCTTTGGTCATGCAGAGAGCCTGAGCCGTCATCATGCTGTGCACCTTCAGGTACTGGGATCATCCACTGCCATGATTTGTTGCAAGTTCGGGGTGTTAAGCTATTGTGCAATTGATTTAAAATATTTATTGCGTACGTATTATGTAGACATATTGAGATTACTTCACATCATTTGCCTCATATGTTTGCTGTATAAGATTTATCGCGTACCTGTCTCGTTATAAGTCTGGTGTCAGTATCTTACCAGTCAATGACTGAAAAATAATATCAAAGTTGCAACAAATTCCATTCATTATTCTCTGGAGTCTGATAAACAGGCTTCAAAATGGTCCAATGGGAAATGGCTTAGATTTATAATGCTGAAGGTGACGGTCATTGAAGAAATACCAACCTGAAACAGATAACAAAGCGATTACTTCCAGAGCAGCACCAATTGTTTCAAAGCTATGGTTTAAAATGGCCCATTTTCATCAGGATCCCCCCCCCCCACCCACACTTTTTCAGTCACCCACCACTTGCAGTCCCCAGAGTGCACAGACTTGTTGCCAATTGTTCCATCTGTTGTATATGATAATAGTACAGACTTTTGGATGGGGTGAGTGAAGTGATGACACAATGGTAGAGGGAATGCTGGTGATTACCCCGCACACATAGCGCAAAGCGGGGGTAAGTGATTGGTTGTGTCTGTCTATGATCGAGAGACAACTTAATTACCTGGACGGAGGTTATGTTTTCACCCCTGCTTGTCTGTCTGTGAGCAGAATATCTCAAAAAGAAAGTTACATACGGATTCAGATGAAACTTGCTGGAAAGGCTGGGTGTGTGACAAGGATGAAGTGGTTCAAATTTGGTTAACATCCAGATCAGCTAGCGACAAAACATAATAGTTCAGCCTGGTGGGAGTATGTGCTCTACCGAGTGCTGTTCTCCTTTCAAATGAATTACATATTTTAAACATTGTAGAACACAAATCTGTTTGTTTGGCACTTCAAGAACTTTCAGTTTAACAGTTCTTTGGCTCTGAAGTTGGCAAAATTGTATGCTGTCTCAAACAATCCAATTTGTCGCTTGCACTGCTCCACTGCTTCAACACTTTAGTGCGGAGACCAACAAAGATACTTCCACCGGATCAATACCGTGCTCTCGTGAGAGCATTGAATAGCAAACAGAAGCAAGTAGTTGTCTTCCTCAGACGATGGTGTAAGAGTGTTGGAATTTTCATGAAGAATGGTCAGCCTGTTGAGATGTATAGTTTTCCTCAGTACACCCTTCCCATGTCCTTTTTCTCTAAACTCCAGGGCATAAAGTGTTCTTTAAACTCGATTCAGGGGAGCCCCACCTTTCTGGTCACTCCAACATCAAAAGGATGGTCTCCACAAGCAGTTGGGTAATTACAGGAAAATAGAGTGGCAGTGGAGAAAACCAGCCCATGGGGAGCAACACACTGTGGAGCGGGGCTCATTCAGTAGGGGAAGATCTTTTACTTTACAGGCTGGCAGTCTTCTGAAATAGAAATAAAATAAATGAATGACTGAAATATACAACCTGACTTCCGGTTCCGGGTTTGGAGCGTCGAGAGGTCTCCTTAGAGGCTCCCTGCTGACGTTCTCAAAGTTAAGTTTCCAGTCGTTATTTGTCCCATTTTAACTGTTTATTTTCTCACCTTCATGTTACTGTGTGTTCCTCGTTCGGTTTTGTTTCAAAAATCGTGTTATTTTGTGAGTTTTTGTCGACATTCTTATCGGGTGTTTGAGGCCTAGGCTTGAGGCCTACCGGTTCCCCTCGGTGTTCGATCGTTTTTTTTTTTTTTCTCCCCATTACCTTCAATTTCTATCCTCCCCACTTTCCTAACGTCCCCCATTCTCCCAAGTAATCTCTCTATTTCTTATCTTAAAAAAAACAACAAAAAAAAACAAAAACAACAACACGCTAACCTTCTCCCGATTCTGCTTCTTCTTCTTCTTCTTCCTCTTATTCATCCTCCTCTTCTTCTTCAACACTTCCATGACCTAATCTGTTGAAAACTCTCTCAAACATTAATAATAATAACAAAAACGATGTCTTATAATGCTTCATCTTCCTCTCTCACACATGTGGTACTCTTTACTGTTTCATAATGCACTACTCTTCTGCTATTTTAACAGACTGCTCTCATTTCGACCTCTCCTTCATTCCTTGTCTAAAAAAATCCAACTGTTACAGCGTTTCTTCTCTCCATTCTCTGAATTCTCCTTTATTGCATCCATCAAGAATTGTGTTAAATCGCATCTCTGACCTAAAACTTAAAAAAACCCCAGTTTGCTATGAATGTTCGCTTTCCATCAACCATTCTTTTTTTCCAAATTCAGTGCCAACTCGCTCCTCTCACCCCTCACTCTCAAAGCAACATCCCACTCTTCTCCCTCCAAGCCTCCCTCTCACGTCTCTCAAAAATTCCCCCCTCACCTTTCTCCCACCTTTCATCCCCCTCACTCATCCTTCTCAAAGTTGTCCCCCCCCTCTCATCCACTAAGCTGCCTCCTTCCACTGTTCTCTCACCTCCATTTCACCTCCTCAAATCCTCAAGTGCCTTCTTCCCCCTCTCTTGTCCCCCTCTCCCCCAGCACCACAGAGCCTTTTCTCCTCCTCATTCGGCCCCCTCCCCTAGCTATTCTGCAATCCCCCACACTCTTTCAACAACCCCCCTTACCTCCCCCCTTCCTCCCTTTTCCCACCCTCCCCCTCCCCCCACCCCCTGCACCCAAAGCCTCCTCCCCTTCCTCTTCATCAAAAGTGTGGACCTCCATCTACACCTCACTATCCAAAAACATGGACCATCTTATATCTTCTCATCCAAACTCTCTCTTCCTCTTATGTGGTGACTTCAATTGTCATCACGCCAGTTGGCTCGGTGTGGGTACCTCTAACCTGTCATGGCACCTCAGCAAAAGCTTTCTGCGACTCATTGGGACTGACTCAATCGGTCAACTTCCCGACCCGGATCTCAACCAATGGTACTCCATCTCTTCTGGATCTGATTTTGACAAATTTCCCTGACAATATCTGCTGCTCTTCCTCCACTCCAATCGGTTCTTCTGACCACGTCCTTGTCAAAGTGGACATCTCTCTGGCTGTTATCAGAGAACCACCTCACCGCCGACGAGTCTGGTATTTCACTCAAGCTGACTGGCAGGGTCTCCAAGCAGCCATCAAACTTATAGACTGGTCTCCTATCACTACTTTCTCCAACATCAACTCATCCTGGGAATTCTTTCAAAGAAACTTGCTCTCCCTCATGCACAGATTTATCCCCTCTCGTCTTCAGTTGTCCTACCCTTCCTCCCGCCCTTGGTTTACTGAAGCTTGTGGCGAGGCAGTTGTCCTGAAACAACTTGCCTTTGCCTCATGGAAAGCAAACCCAACTGAGGGCAATCTCAGTTCCTTCCACAAAGCTCGGAACAAGTGTGTATCTCCCCTCTGGAGAGCCAGAAAACAACATCTTTCTCATCTCAAGTCTGAACTCTCAAACCTCTCTCCCTCCTCAAAATCCTGGTGGCGTTTAATCAAATCTGTTTCTGGTGTATGTTTCCCCTCCATTCCCTCCCTTACCTCAAATGGCCGCACTGCTGATACCGCACGTGAAAAAGCTGAATGCCTAAACTCAGTGTTTCCAGCTAAATCTTGTGTCGTAAACCCATCACTTTCTCTACCCACCTTACCCAGTCGCACCCAACTGTCCCTGGACTCTGTGTCCTTTTCTCCTAACAAGGTGGAGAGCTTGCTTTCAAACCTCGACTCAGATTCTGCAACCGGTCCAGACGGCATCATCCCACGTGTCCTCAAAACCTGCTCCTCTGCTCTTGCTCACCCTCTCTCTGTTCTATTCACCCTCTCTTTTGCTCAATGTCATCTGCCATCTGCTTGGAAATCTGCAAACATCACTGCCCTGCATAAAAAGGTGCAAAAACAGATCCCTGCAACTACAGACCAATCAGCCTTCTCCCAATCATCAGCAAGGTTATGGAATCCATCATCGCTTCAGACATGAAATCCTTCCTCTTCTCCAATGGCCTGATTACCGATCATCAATTTGGTTTCAGACCAGGTCACTCTACCCTGGATATGCTGCTTCTGCTCTCCCATCAATGGATGGAGGTCCTCAATGCCAGACAGGAAATCCGAGCCGTATCCCTGGACATATCACGTGCTTTTGACACGGTCTGGCACCCTGCCCTGCTCACACACTATCTTCCCATGGTATCCAAGGCCATCTCCACTCATGGCTCGCAGACTTCCTCTCCTGTCACAGTCAACGTGTGGCCCTAAATGGTGTTCTTTAATCCCCTATTCCTGTCCAGGCTGGAGTTCCTCAAGGTAGCGTTCTGGGCCCTGTTCTTTTTCTGGTTTTCATCAATGATCTCTCTGACTCTCTGGAAAATCCTCCATATCTCTTTGCTGATGACTCCACCCTCTGCCGTACCATCTGTCATCCCTCAGAATGGCAAGCAGCAGCTTCTTCGCTCACTGCAGATCTGGATAAAATCACAAACTGGTCCAACACGTGGAACATGTCCTTCAATCCAGACAAATCTCACACTCTCACTATGTCTCTGCGAAAGGACCGTTTAGAAACCCCCTCCCCCTCCATCCACTTTCTCAACAATCCTCTGCAAGAAGTCTTTTCTTTCAAGCTTCTGGGTCTCACGATCTGCCATGACCTTTCCTGGGAAATCACATTTCCAACCTCGCCTCCAAAGCCAGTCGCCGACTGGGAATCCTCCGTCGTGCAAAGTCCTTCCTCGGCCCTCTTGAGCTCCTGATCACTTACAAAGCTTTTGTTCATAGCCTGATGGGGTACTGCTCTCCCCTCTGGGCTGTTGCTCCTGCCTCCCACCTTTCTCGGCTTCACGCTGTCAAAACCAGGGCATTTAGGATCATCGGCATCTCCCGCAATGAAGCTGAGTCATTGGGCCTCTCACTCAATCACCGCAGGTTGGTCGGTGGTTTTTCTGTCTTCTACCGTCTCCTCTCCAGCCTTGCTCCCCCTGCTCTCTCTGCGATTTGTCCCCACATTTCCACAGGGCGCTCAAGTTCCGCCAACAACCCCCTTCTGGTAAAACTACCAAAATCACGAATCACTGCTCACTTCACTCTTTCATTCCTTTTTTTCCCCGCCTTTGGAATAAACTCCCTCACTCTATTCATTCCCATTCTTCCCTCCAGGCTTTCAAAACAGTTGCTCACCACCACCTCTTATCACCCCCCATCCAAATCCTCGATCTTTTCTACCCCCGATAATACACCCAAGCCCACTTCCTTCAATTCCCCTGCTTTCCTTCCTGAAAGTCCCTTTAATGTCCATCTTCTCTTCCCCATGTTCCCCATCCCATCCCTCTCCCTTCCACAGATCTAATGTGTCTGTTCCCCACTGTTTTGTCCCTCCCACTCCCGCCCCTCTTGTCTCATGCCCCCCTTGCTGTGTGTTGTGTGTTAGCTCTCATACGAGCCTCGACAAGGTATACAAAAAAACAAACAAAACAAAAAAAACCTGGATAAATGAAAGAATATGGAGTGAATGAAAAAAATGAACAAATAACATACTGTTATGTTTGTGGGGTAGATGGAGGAACATCATAGTAAATGTCGGATTGTATCGTGTAGCATTGTCCGTGGACGAGCAGGAGACATCTTGATGTAATTAAGAAGGGAAACTGTGAGTTGAAGTTGTTACATGGGGAGGGGGGTGCTGTGTTAATTAGGTAGGGTTTAAGGTTAATTTCTCCCAGTATGCGATTGCCGCCTATGACTTTTTCCTATATTTTTGCATTTACAAAACCGGCGATAAAAAGGAATTCACATCCTTAAAACAACAACTGAGCCAAGCGTTCCAAGCAGGCAAAAAATACCCCAAAAAACCCACCTCCATGAATGACAACTAGCAAATCATGCCCTGGGGGGGGGGGGGTGAATGATGGATGGGGTGACATCAGAAGGTTTGGGGGGAAGGAGAGTTGTGTAAGGTATGCGATTGGAGGCAAAAGGATCGAGCTCGCTGGCTTCCCCTCGACACGGTGAAAAGGCTGCAAGATTCTCATGTTCGTGCTGAGGCGAATTTGTTTGCTTGCTGGAGGAAAACGCTAGCCATTGACTGTTCGGCTGAGTCGTGAAGCGTGTACGTTTCTGAGGAGGGAAGAAGAGTGTGCCTCGTGGCTTAATCACAGGGCCTCAGAAATCGTCTCGTCATATGGTCGAAGAGGGAAGAAGAGCGTGCCTCGTGGCTTAATCACGGGGCCTCAGAAATCGTCTCGTCATATGGTCGAGGAGGGAAGAAGAGCGTGCCTCATGGCCTAATCATGGGGCCTCGAAATTGTCCCGTCATATGGTCGAAGAGGGAAGAAGAGCGTGTCTCGTGGCTAAATCACGGGGCCTCAGAAATCGTCTCGTCATATGGTCGAAGAGGGAAGAAGAGCGTGCCTCGTGGCTTAATCACAGGGCCTCAGAAATTGTCTCGCCATATGGTCGAGGAGGGAAGAAGAGCGTGCCTCGTGGCCTAATCATGGGGCCTCAGAAATTGTCCCGTCATATAGTCGAGGAGGGAAGAAGAGCGTGCCTCGTGGCTTAATCACGGGGCCTCAGAAATCGTCTCGTCATATGGTCGAAGAGGGAAGAAGAGCGTGCCTCGTGGCTTCATCATGGGGCCTCAGAAATCGTCTCATCAT
>NC_140974.1:47318407-47378407 GCF_056783735.1 Eptatretus burgeri
TCCAGTCTTATCTAACACAAACATTACAGGCGCCATCAGACACACACACACACACACACACACACACACACACACACACACACACACACACACACACACACACACACACACACACACACACACACACACACACACACACACTCTCTCTCTCTCTCAAGGGATTTTTTTTTGTGCATCCACAGCAGATGAGAGTGGATTGGAGAGACAGAATGTATGAGAAGACAGCTTAAAGTGGTGTGTAAGAAAGTCTGTATGCGTGTTTATTACCTCTGCCACCAAAGGTGAAGGAGGTTGTTTTCACACCTTTCTGTCTGTTTGTTTGTGTGCAACATATCTCAAAAAGTTGTGGACGGATTTGGATGAAACTTGGTGGACACGTTGGGTGTGTGGCAAGGACAAATTGATTTGATTTTCGTGAAGATCTGAATCTGGATCTGGATACGAGAGTTATTTAATTTTTAAAGTGATTCTTCACCATTGAGAGATCGGGCCAAAAATGATATATAGCACGATATCTCAAAATTGTATTGGGCTCTGTATGTTCTCGTGGATCAGGCATTACGTGGCGGAGGTAATTGCTCCACCCAGTGCCCTTCCAGTTGAATGTAGTATCAGTCTAGCATTCTGCCCACTCAGTGCTCCTCCTTTCCCCTCACGCCGCTGTCCAGGTCTGGACCCTCCTCGCTCAGAAGTAGTCGCTTCACACTTGGGAGAAGACCCTCCAACCTCGCGTGGATGACTGTGGCAGGGAGGCTGACTGGCTGGAGGACCAAACGAGACTCGAGATCGTAGACTGCGGATTGTAGACTGCTTATTGCAGACTGCTTCCCGAATGATCCTGTCGCAGCTATTTTGTAGAGACTGTGCGAAGTAGGAACCAGGAATCAGATCAAAATACTCTGCAGGTTTTTCCCAGCACTTCCATTGGTGTGCAGACACCTCCTCAAGAAGTAGCCCTGCCCCAGCAGGCTCTGAAGCTGAAAATGACCTCATTCACCCCTGAACTTGGCTATACGATGGAGCTCTGAGATCAACATGGGGTGTGGGTTTTTGGGAGCACTCTCTCACCACAAATGTGCGCTGGGCTCCAAATAGGGTGGCTATTTAGTGGAGCACCAGGGCTAGTCAGATGACGTTGAACAGGCCCCAGGACAAACCTGCACTCCAAGCTGCAGTACATTCAGCCAATCTGTTCCAAACTTGAGCATTAATCATGGTGGGTAATGTCCTTTGTTCCCCGACGTCCATAAAGGACAATGATGAGCGTCCGGGGTGCCGACCGCGGGCGTGGTGCTTCACAACAGCCGTGGTGAGGTGGGTGAAACACTGTGGTGTTTGTGTTGGGGAGGTTGAAGCATTTGTAGTAGTTGTCAGGAGGTTGAGTGTAGGTTGCAGTTGTGGTGAGGAGGTTGAGCGTAGGTGATTGTGGGGACTTTTAGGAAGGTGTTGTGGTGGTTGTATGTATATTGTAGCGTTGAGGTTCGAGTACGAAGGTTGAAACAAAATGTCCGTTGAGGAATGGCGCGCAGTTTGAACGGGGTTCTGGCAGTATAAGCTAATGAGGCTGTCGCTTTGCGGTCTCGTCTGTGGCATACATGCATGTGTGAAGGAGAGGTCATGTGTGTAAAGTACAGCAAATCAAATAAAGGAATAGCAAATGGAATTAAAGACCTACCGAAAAGCCCTCACAACGCATTTTGTCCCATCACCCCACTAGACATAAGGGAAGGACTATCTAAAACGGAAACTAATTAAAAACTGTGTCGGGACCACGATATGTTGTGTGCATTTGCCTTGCGGAGTGACGGTTTCACAGAACTGCAACAATATACGGTTTGTGTCGAATCTATGTACAGATGTCTCTTCTGTGGCAACCTGTCAGATTCCATCCCCATTTTGTCACCAATGTTATATGCCTATAATCGAGATTACTTTTTTTTGTTTGTTTACTAATTACAATTTGTGATTTCTTGGCATATCTGTCCCTTAAATGTTTAATATAAACCAACGCAAGTTGTCTGCCTTTCCAAATCCCACACTAAAATGGAATGTAACTTTACCTTGATTATACGTATTGCTGGAAGTGCTCCCCAACTTTTCAAAAACTTTGTTTTGCATTATACTGAAAATGGAACATAATGGTCAGTCTGTACATACCCTGGTCAGATATTCTTAGTAACCGCCGAACACATTCATAATTTAAATGTTTCGACCCTATATCGATCATCAGCCATACAGTGCAATTACTTTGTATTTCCTTCAGTAACACTTGCAAGATCTAGAAATTTCCACAGAATACACAGTGTCTTCAGAAAGTATTCACACCCCTCGACTTTTGTCCCATTTTGTTGTGTTACAGCCTCAATTTAAAATGGATTAAATATATATTGTTGCGGATTCGCGCCCGCCGGCGTGCGGACGGCCACGTAACTCGAATCGCGGCACGTCGCCCACCGGACGGACAATCTCGGACTAACGCCGGGAACTAGTCACGGGTGGGCCCTTTCGGCCTCACCACGATCGTGCCAATCGGCCCCCCCCGCGTGGGATAGGGTTGCTCGCCAAATTCGACCTACCTAAGTACCCACACGGAGGGTAGACCGGGCGATCGCACCTCGCCGCAGGTCGACTTCGGACACGGGCCACTTTAAGCGACCCGTTCCGTACTATCGGGATAACCGAGCGGTGTTATCGTCAACCTGGACGGTTCGATTAATTATCGGGCGTTTTAGCCCACGACCAACCCTTTACGTGAAGTAAGATGGAGATTCAATAAAGGAAAAGATGAAGCGAAACGGGAAAACAGTTCAACATAAAGCACATTTATTTCGCGATGAACGGCAAGCACACATATACAATTACACCAAAAGCAAATGTAAAAGAAGAAGAAACACACAATAATACACAAAAAGCAAATGTAAAATCAAAACACAATGCAGATATACCACCGACTACCGAGCACACGGCAACACTTATACAGTTTTACTTCACAGAGGGCGCTGACAACACATATACTCAAAGCAAAAGAAAAGGACCACCCTCCACTATGAGGGGGGGGGCAGTCGGGCCTGGGGCCGAGACCGCGTCGAGCCTACCCGTCTGGTGATGAGCCACAAAATGGCGCTGGCGCCCCGACTCCGCGGGCCTCGCTGGGACTGCCTGGTATGGGGTGGGAACGGGGCCCCCTTCTCGCACTATCTCAGCGCGGGGGGGGGGGAAACAGGAGGGGGTTGTTGATGCTCGGGGGAAGGAGGATATCTCCCTGGCTCGGGTCCCTCGACGAGCGTCTCCACCACGACCTCGGTCGCGTTGCCGGCCTCTCCTTTCCGCAGCTCCCCGACTCTGACACGAGCACCCCCTCGACCGCCTTCGCCGCCGCCACCTCTCCAACTCTCTACAGCTCCGTCCAACTGCCTTCTCCGACTCCTCTCTTGACTGGCTCTTCCCAACTCAACTCCGAACTCTGGTCTTTTGGCGAGCGAACGCGGCCCTTTATAGCCCCCGGGGCTTCGCTCCTTCACCTTCGACCCTTTACCTCTGACCCTTCACCTCCGGCTGGCTCCCCACTGGACAGAGGAAAAGTGGGCGTGAATGCTTTTAGATCCATGAATCTGCATATAGCGATATTACTCCGACGCACCTGGAGGAACAAAACAAATGGAACAAATCGCCCCATGCTCACTAATAGGACGGAACAGAAGTGGGCGTGAGTCGTTTTTGATCCGATTGCTTCGGAAAGGCTGGTGTTTTCGCACCCCTGCTCGGTGCACGCCCTGCACGAGTCCAGTATCGGTGCCCACAAGCGGCGCGGAAATGGCGGTGATGCGATGGTTGCGAGGGCGAGTTGTGACGGTAAAGGTCGTGGCGGTTGGCGTTGTTGTTGTTGTGAAGCGGCGTTGCGGCTGGTGGTTGTTGTGTGATGGCTGTTGAGACGTGGTTGGTGGTGGTAGTAATGGTAGTAATGGCGGCTGGTCCAAAATAAAGATAGTAAAAGAAAAACGGCTATCTAGAAGGGTCGCAGCCCGAATGAATGACATTTATTCCCTCTAAACAACGGGTTTGGGCCTAACTACACATATACTTACAGAGATATCTCACCTAAGGGACCTGAATGGTGGTTTGCGAATTTCGTCAACCACAACACTACCCCCTCCCCTTTTTACAGACTCGTCCCGAGTCGTCAAATTTTCGTGTGCCATCATGTGTAGTTTTCCCCTAGTACATTTTACCTACGGATCCCTGAGTGCGACATTCATGGTATTCGTGTCCCCAAAATAAATAACCTGAGGGCTGAGTAACTACCTAAACAAACTCACTCACACGGACGACTTAAATAAAATTGCCGGCGCTAAGACAGACATGCCGGGGGCGCACTCATATGTACAGTACATCTTAACCTTAACTTGCAAATTTTACACTAAACCATGGCCCAGGATCACTGAACTCTGCAAAAAGAAAGCAGTTAGCAGGGAGCCAGGCTGCTCGCATGCAGTCTCTGACTCAAACAATGCAGGTGACAGGGAACGTGGCCGGCTGCTCACACGCAGTCCAAGGCCTTCCCTTTTGAACTGAACGCAGTGAACCACAACGGTGCATGGGCTGCACAAACGCAGTCTCCGTGCCAGCTCAAGTGGCACACGCAATGAACACAACGAATGGATGGATGAATGGTTTGAACTGAACGCAGTGAACCACAACGGTGCATGGGCTGCACAAATGCAGTCTCCGTGCCAGCTCAAGTGGCACACGCAATGAACACAACGAATGTATGGATGAATGGTTGGACGCAAACACTGTGCACGGGCCGCCACTGCAGGCCATTGTTGTAGCTGCCAACAGGTCAGTTCTCACAGCTTGCAAACTGTTGCCTTGATCCTGGCGCACATGGCAATGAACAGGGGGGGGGGGGGCAAAGCAAAAATTGAACGGGGCTGGTGAACAGGGGCAGTGGGCATGGCATGGCAAAGGTGATCAGGCAAACACAGCCCGCAGAAGAAGGCCGCTGCAGGCAAACACAGCCGGCAGACGAACTGGCCGGCACAGGCCTTGAAGAAAAACAGCCAGCCGGCAGATGAAGTGAGCCGGCACAGGCCTTGCAGCAACACAGCCAGCAGATGAAGTGGCCGGCACAGGCCTCGAAGCAAAACACGGCCAGCCGATGGCACAGGCCTTGCAGAAAACAGCTGCAGACGATCCGGCCGGTACAGGCCTTGCAGCACAGCAGCTGCAGCCGATCCAGCCGGCACAGGCCTTGCAGCAAAACAACAGCTGCCGATGAAGCTGGCCAGCCTTCGCCGTTCAGTGGAGGTTGGTGGAGGGAGTGCGGTGGTGCTGGCCACTCGGAAGGCGGGCTCGGACCTACCCTACGGTCTCCCTCCCAACCTATCGCCTTTGCCTGTCACTGTCCATACCCGCTCCCTTAATTTGTCCAAACCCCAATTTAGCCCCAACTTATTTTTTTTATTTTTACTTCCCCACTATAAATCGTCCCCTAACCCCCTTTATCGTCTTTGTTCGGCTAACCTATCCTGTCACCTAGCCTACTCCCAACCCCTACGTTCCCTTCCCGGAGGGGAACAAGGGAGAGCCAGCGTCCTGTGCCGAGGCCCAATTCAAGCCTCAGAATGGCCTCCCCAGACTTCAGCGATCTATAACACAAAGTGGGTCCAGCGGCCCACAACGAGAGCGAGGGGATGGATGGTGCGGAGGGGTACACTTCCTAATCTACCCTAACCATTTAACTGTTAAACTACCCCGGGGCTTTCAACAAGCGCCTCTCGCTTAAACTATTGGTTCTAACAACCCAGATTCCCGTCGCCTGTGTTGGTGTCCTTTTAATTTCGGGCCTCGCCCCCCTCCAATTTTCTCTCCGTGCCCTCACACGGTCTCATGGCTGGGACACGTGGCTCCCTTTGGCAGGCACGACCCTCTGCCGATTCCCCCGCTATGGCACCCCCGGGCACTACACTGCCTCCGAGCCTACCAGCTCCCTAAACACCGGGGAGTGCCCCCCATGGCACCTCCCCTGAAACGCACACGTGGCAGGCTGGCTTCCCAGGCCCCTTTCCGAGGGTCACCCGTGCCCACAACACTGCCCACGCGGCTAATGGCGCCCCGGGCCCCCGCACCAAGCAGGCGCACCCGTGCCCACTACGCTATCCCGGCCCCCCATGGGCCCTTGGCCTACCACGGCCGACTAGCCTGGTGCCCGGGGTACCCACTCAGCGATACTCACTTTTCGCAGCCACGCTCCCAGCCCGTCAACAGGGCTCCTGCACCCCTCCAAACGGGTTTCGAGCCTACACTCCCACCAACAACAAAACAACCTCCATTTTTCAATTTGACTAACCCAGCTAACTCACTCTACACTGACCCCGGGGTCCCTTGGGCGGGAGTCACTCCTCCCCCCAATCACTCATCGCACCATGCATTCCCCATTCGCTCCACTCACACAGACCCGCTGGCCTCACTCACTCATCATGTACTCACCTCACAACTCACAACTCTTCAACACACTCACCGCTGAACTCTGCCATCCTTCTAACTACCTCCCCTAACTAACTCGTGCTCCCACGTCGTCCCTTAAACTACAGCACGTTCCTTTTAACACTACGTAGCTAAGCTACGTCCCCTATACACATTCACAAGTCTGTCACTGTCTCCAAATCTCTAAAATAACTTTCCCAACCTAAATCTCGCTACAATCCCTCTAACTAATCCATTACACGGACTCCATGAGGACTTACCCCTGCCCCATGAAGTCGGTCTAACTAAGCTAACCCTTCCCCCTAACTAGTTTCCATCCTGTGCCCTGGTCAAGGGGGTCTTCCACCCCTTGCCCAGGAATCCTGTGCACCCGAAAGTGAGGCTTGCTTTTTTTTTTTTCTTTTCTTTACATGCGCAGCACCAGCGCGGCAACTCGCAGCTCGCGCACTTTGCACCTGCCCGTGACGTCATGCAGCTGCACGTGTACCTCGTCCCTCCTTGGACGGTACCATCCGGCAGGGATACCCCTCCTGCCGGATTCCAACCCCACGTGCAGTCATGACGTCACCGTGCGCATAAAAAAAAACACAAGCCCCACGTCTCGAGGGGTTCCCCACGCGAACACATGTGCTTTGCCCGTTGGAGCTCAACACACACAATCACGTGGAGAACCCGTCCGGTCCAAATCCATAATCCTGCCTAAACTTTGTCCGTCCGCGGGATCGGCAAATCCACCGTGTGCGTTTCCGGACCGGGACTTCACTCTCGCAAGCGAGCACGTGCGGGCCTCGTGCGTTGCACAGCACGGACCTCGTGCTCGCTGCTGGGTGAACCCGGCACGGTCCCCGAAACAACTTCAGCCGCTACTCGGCTTTCTTTCCTCTCATGTCGCCGTCGTCGCCATTCGACCCACGCACACCTGCTTGTTACGACGCTCACACTCCACACCATTAAACTCACACCGGGAGACGCGGCTGCATGTTCACACATGCCGACCGACATCTCCCTTACACACAGCGACCTTGCACACGCTGTCTCTCTCACACTCGGCCGCTCACTCACGCATGCCATTTCCCTTGCACACGTGGCTCCACTCACTCGCGGCCTTTCACTCACTCGTGCCATTTCCCTCACACAAACCATACCACTCACACACGTGGGGGCACTCACCCGCGGTGCCTCACTCATACTGGCAGTTTCACTCACACACACGGCGACACTCACACACGCGGGGGCACTCGCCCGCGGTGTCTCACTCACACACGCGGGGGAACTCGCCCGCGGTGTCTCACTCACACACGCGGGGGAACTCGCCCGCGGTGTCTCACTCACACACGTGGGGGCACTCGCCCGCGGTGTCTCACTCACACCCGGCGTGCTGGGAAGCACACACTCCGGCACACTCGCCACCACACCACTCACACACGGGGTCGCTTCCACACACGGGGACGCACTCACACCTTGCATCACACACACCGGGACAACCACACTGGGGATTCGTGTCCCCACAAGGGTCTCCAGGGCCTCTATATCCCCCAAGCTCGGCGTGCACCTGTCCGCAGCACTCCTCCTCTCAACCTCGCAAAGCACGACCGAACTCACCTGGTCGTGACTCGCCTCAAGGGGGAATACTCCCTCCCCTCGTTCCTGGAGGAGGCCATCCAGCTGCTCGCACCGGGTCCCTACACGTTCCGCGAGCTCACCCCCATTATCTTCCACTACCTCCGTGTGTGTGTGTGCGTCTCTATCCCCGTCTTCATCGTGTAGTCTTCCCTCTATCGTTACCATCTCCCGTGTCTCTGCCAACTCAGTCACCTCTTCACCCTTTACCTCCCTTGTCTCAACTATTATTTCCGTCTCTTCCCTTGTTATCTCCCTCGTGCACGTCTCCGTCACCCCAATTAGTTTTTCCCTCTCAGTTACCGTCACTTTTTCCGTCACGACCCTCGCCCAACACGTCCCCCGAATTATTTTTTCCTTACCCGCCTCCACCGCGGGCCCGACAGCCGTTGCACTCCCTCCCAGCTCGTTCACTCCCACACGTGGCATCGCCATTTTGAGCTCCGCGGTTACTGCCTTCATGCCCGCCTGCAGGCTTCGGCCCATGTTCCGCGTCTCACCCCGCAGCCCTTTCATTTCTTCCTTCATTTTGAGTGCGTTTGTTTCCATCTTTTCGTTCATGCCTTTTATTTCGTTTATCATTTCATTTGTGTTTGCATCCATTTTCGTTTTCACTTCGTTCATTTTTGTATTCATTTTTGCCAGCACGGCGAATAGCTGGGCCATGTCGGGTGCGCTTGGGTGAGCCGATTCGGCAAGGATCGGGGGGGTTTTGGCGGAGGGGGGGTGGGGAGGTGTCATACACCGCGGCCGCCGCCGCACCTATTTCGGGCTCTGGGTTCAGTTGGGCGAGTTCGTGTTCCTGCACAACCAACATTTCTTGCTCGGGGTTTTCATCCTGGACCATGGATTCTACACATTCTACATCCATTTCTAATACCCCCGGCTCCCGCTCGCCTTGAGACGCCATCTTATTTCTCGTAAAGGGTTAATTTAGCTCGCTCGTAATTTGGAGGGAATCGGGGGTCGCTCCTCTCACCCCTGGACCGATTCCCGTGAATTTAGCTGGAGACAGGAGAGCCCGTTTTCCCGTTCTCCGATACCAGTGCCGCGAGGAGGGCGATGAGTTTATATCGCACGACCTGACACCAGTGTTGCGGATTCGCGCCCGCCGGCGTGCGGACGGCCACGTAACTCGAATCGCGGCACGTCGCCCACCGGACGGACAATCCCGTCGTGACCCTCTCGGACTAACGCCGGGAACTAGTCACGGGTGGGCCCTTTCGGCCTCACCACGATCGTGCCAATCGGCCCCCCGCGTGGGATAGGGTTGCTCGCCAAATTCGACCTACCTAAGTACCCACACGGAGGGTAGACCGGGCGATCGCACCTCGCCGCAGGTCGACTTCGGACACGGGCCACTTTAAGCGACCCGTTCCGTACTATCGGGATAACCGAGCGGTGTTATCGTCAACCTGGACGGTTCGATTAATTATCGGGCGTTTTAGCCCACGACCAACCCTTTACGTGAAGTAAGATGGAGATTCAATAAAGGAAAAGACGAAGCGAAACGGGAAAACAGTTCAACATAAAGCACATTTATTTCGCGATGAACGGAAAGCACACATATACAATTACACCAAAAGCAAATGTAAAAGAAGAAGAAACACACAATAATACACAAAAAGCAAATGTAAAAGCAAAACACAATGCAGATATACCACCGACTACCGAGCACACGGCAACACTTATACAGTTTTACTTCACAGACGGAGCCGACAACACATATACTCAAAGCAAAAGAAAAGGACCACCCTCCACTATGAGGGGGGGGGGGCAGACGGGCCTGGGGCCGAGACCGCGTCGAGCCTACCCGTCTGGTGATGAGCCGCAAAATGGCGCTGGCGCCCCGACTCCGCGGGCCTCGCTGGGACTGCCTGGTATGGGGTGGGAACGGGGCCCCCTTCTCGCACTATCTCAGCGCGGGGGAAACAGGAGGGGGTTGTTGATGCTCGGGGGAAGGAGGATATCTCCCTGGCTCGGGTCCTGCGACGAGCGTCTCCACCACGACCTCGGTCGCGTTGCCGGCCTCTCCTCTCCGCAGCTCCCCGACTCTGACACGAGCACCCCCTCGACCGCCTTCGCCGCCGCCACCTCTCCAACTCTCCACAGCTCCGTCCAACTGCCTTCTCCGACTCCTCTCTTGACTGGCTCTTCCCAACTCAACTCCGAACTCTGGTCTTTTGGCGAGCGAACGCGGCCCTTTATAGCCCCCGGGGCTTCGCTCCTTCACCTTCGACCCTTTACCTCTGACCCTTCACCTCCGGCTGGCTCCCCATTGGACAGAGGAAAAGTGGGCGTGAATGCTTTTTGATCCATGAATCTGCATATGGCGATATTACTCCGACGCACCTGGAGGCGGGGCCAAATCGCCCCATGCTCACTGATAGGACGGAACAGAAGTGGGCGTGAGTCGTTTTTGATCCGATTGCTTCGGAAAGGCTGGTGTTTTTGCACCCTCTGCTCGGTGCGCGCCCTGCACGAGTCCAGTATCGGTGCCCACAAGCGGCGCGGAAATGGCGGTGATGCGATGGTTGCGAGGGCGAGTTGTGACGGTAAAGGTCGTGGCGGTTGGCGTTGTTGTTGTTGTGAAGCGGCGTTGCGGCTGGTGGTTGTTGTGTGATGGCTGTTGAGACGTGGTTGGTGGTGGTAGTCATGGTAGTAATGGCGGCTGGTCCAAAATAAAGATAGTAAAAGAAAAACGGCTATCTTGAAGGGTCGCAGCCCGAATGAATGACATTTATTCCCTCTAAACAACGGGTTTGGGCCTAACTACACATATACTTACAGAGATATCTCACCTAAGTGACCTGAATGGTGGTTTGCGAATTTCGTCAACCACAACAATATAATATATATATATATATATATATATATATATATATATATATATATATATTTTTCAATCACCGATCTACACAAAAGGGTCATAATGACAAATTGAAAACATGTTTTGAGAAATTTTTACAAATCAACTGAAAATTTAAAACTGAAATGTCTTGCGTCAATAAATATTCAACCCCCTGAATGAATACTTTGTAGAAGCGCTTTCGGCAGTGATTACAGCTTTGAGTCTTCTTGTGTATGTCTTTATCAGTTTTGCACATTTTGGGAATTTTCTCCCATTCTTCCTTGCAGATTTGCTGAAGCTCTATCAAGTTGGATGGGGAGTGTCGGTGAACAGCAATCTTCAAGCCTTTCCACAGATTCTCAATGAGATTCAAGTCTGGGCTTTGGCTTGGCCATTCAAGAACTTTCACATTCTTGTTCTGAAGCCATTCCAGTGTTGCTTTGACTATGTTTAGGGTCATTGTCCTGTTGTAATGTAAATCTTTGCCACGCACTCTGAAGCAGGTTCTCCTCAAGGATTTTCCTGTATTTGACTCCATTCATCGTTCCCTTTATCCTCACAAGTCTCCCAGTCCCTGCTACTGAAAGGCGTTCCGATAGCATGATGCTGCCATCACCATGCTTCATGGTAGGGATGGTGTTTTCTGGGTGATGAGCTGTGCTCGGTTTCCACCAGAAGCAGTGCTTTGCATTCAGGACAAAGAGTTCAATTTTCATCTCATCAGACCAAAGAACCTTTTGCCTCATGCTGTCAGTGTCTTTCATGTGCCTTTTTACAAACTCCAGGTGTGCTGTCATGTGCCTTTTTCTCAGGAATAGCTTCCGTCTTGGCACTCTTCCATAAAGCCGAGATTTGTGAAGTGCTGAAGAGACTGTTGTCCTTCCGACAGGTTCTCCCATCTCAGCAAAGGAACTCTGTAGTTCTGTCAGTGGTCATTGCGTTCTTGGTCACCACCCTGACCAAGGTCCTTCTTGCCCGGTTTGGTTGGACAGCCAGCTCTTGGAAGAGTCTCGGTCGTTCCATATTCTTTCCATTTCCTAATGGAGTTCACTGTGCTCTTAGGATCTTTCAACACTAGAAATTGTTTTATACCCTTCGCCAGATCTATGCCTCCTCACACTTCTATCTCTGAGTTCTACGGACAGTTCCTTGGACTTCATGGTGGAGTTTCTGCTCTGACATGCATTGCCAACTGTGGGACCTTATATAGAAAGGTGTGTTTCTTCCGAAATCATGTCCAATCAATTGAATTAGCCACAGGTGAACTCCATTTAAGTTGTGGGCTCAAGGATGATCAAAGGAAATCGGATGCACCTGAGCTCAATTTGGAGTGTCATTGCAAAGGGGTTGAATACTTATTGACAAGACATTTCAGCTTTGCATTTTTAATTAATTTGTAAAAATTTCGAAAAACGTTTTCACTTTGTTACTTTTAGGTATTTTGCGTAGATCGGTGACAAATTTTTTTGAACTTTATCCATTTTAAATTGAGGCTGTAACGCAACAAAATGTGACAAAAGTTGAGGGGTGTGAATACTTTCTGAAGGTACTGTAGATTAATAATATTTAAATTAAATCCATCTACCTTCAGTATTTTTGCCCTTCTAAAATGCAAAACCAAACAAGCTCTGCATTCGCTTCAAACCACCGGTTGCTGTTTTACATCCCCTTCCCTCCTTACATCCCATGGGATAACTTGGAGTCACGTACTGGAATAAAATAACAAGAGATTGTTTCGACGTCAGAGGTAAATTGAGATTGATGAAATCGGAGAATAAAAGAAAACGTCAGGATCCAACCAGAAACCTCGAGAATCATTTATTAAGCACTTCTGAAGACTCAAACCACCTGTCTTCATCGACACCATTTTTAGTTTTCTGACAGAACTTTTTATACGAGATCTTGGATCATAGAAGAGCAAGGTATTATATCTAGATCAGTTTAACATGTACAGGTAGGGAATCTGGCCACACGTGTGATGGTTTCATCTCCTCGTGAGACACCGTGGGATAGTTAACGCCTGAACCTAAATTTAGATGGGACAGCCGACTTTACATATCCATCTGAAAGACAGTGCTCTGAGATGCATCGTAACGGAAGAGGCAAACACCTGGATCGAAAAGGAAACACAGTCCAAACACCTCTACGGTGAGCATGATGATACCTACTACCTGAGCTATCCTGCAGAATCCCATCAAGACACCATGGACCTGAGTGAGGGTGAGCAGTGAATGACAGGTTTTGCTTGTTTTGGTTCTTTCTCTCTGTCATGCTCCATCGTGAGCAATCTTCTGCAAGTGAAGTAATTAATATTTATTATTCAATGTACCTGAAGAACAAGTAACCTGCTTAACTTCCGGTAAGCATCCCATATTCCCTGTTATTACGAAACATGAGACTGATGAGCAACAACAGGGATGGTGAGTCTTTTAGGATGTTTAAGACGATGGCATTTTAATGAGAATACTTAATTTCATTATTTCTCAAAAAGGGTATGTTAGAAAGGGCCTCAAAAGATGTAACATGGGGAAGATTTGCTTCGGATCTGTCAACTTTTACATCAACAAATGTTGCAGGAGAAAAGTTTCTCGTGTTCCATTTGTGGGAAAGTCTTCAAGCGATCCTCCACACTCTCCACTCACCTGCTCATCCACTCCGACACAAGGCCCTACCAGTGCCAGTTCTGTGGGAAGCGTTTCCACCAGAAATCGGACATGAAGAAACATACATTTATACACACAGGTAAGTGAAGGGAGTTTTCAGGGAATGTGTGTGTATAATATGGTGTGTGTACAATGTGTGTGTGTGCACAATATGGTGTGTGTATAATATGGTGTGTGTACAATGTGTGTGTATAATATGGTGTGTGTACAATGTGTGTGTGCACAATATGGTGTGTGTATAATATGGTGTGTGTACAATGTGTGTATAATACGGTGTGTGTACAATGTGTGTGTACAATGTATGTGTATACAATGTGTGTATAATACGGTGTGTGTACAATATGTGTGTAAAATATGGTGTGTGTACAATGTGTGTATAATATGGTGTGTGTACAATGTGTGTGTATAATATGGTGTGTGTACAATGTGTGTGTGCACAATATGGTGTGTGTATAATATGGTGTGTGTACAATGTGTGTATAATACGGTGTGTGTACAATGTGTGTGTACAATGTATGTGTATACAATGTGTGTATAATACGGTGTGTGTACAATGTGTGTGTACAATGTGTGAATAATATGGTGTGTGTTTATAATATGGTGTGTGTGTACAATATGCTGTGTGTGTACAATATGCTGTGTGTGTACAATGTGTGTATAATATGGTGTGTGTACAATGTGTGTGTATAATATGGTGTGTGTGAATAATATGGTGTGTGTACGTGTGTGAATAACATGGTGTGTACAATGTGTGTATAATATGGTGTGTGTACAATGTGTGTATAATATGGTGTGTGTACAATGTGATGTGTCTGTATAATATGGTGTGTGTGTACGATGTGTGTGTGTACAATGTGTGTATAATATGGTGTGTGTGTACAATGTGTGTATAATATGGTGTGTGTTTACAATGTGTGTATAATATGGTGTGTGTTTACAATGTGTGTATAATATGGTGTGTACAATGTGTGTATAATATGGTGAGTGTGTGTGTACAATGTGTGTGTATAATATGGGTGTTTGTGTACAATGTGTGTGTATAATATGGGTGTTTGTGTACATTGTGTGTATAACATGGTGTGTGTACAATGTGTGTGTATAACATGGTGTGTGTACAATGTGTGTGTATAATATGGTGTGTGTATAATATGGTGTGTGTACAATGTGTGTGTATAATATGGTGTGCGTGTACAATGTGTGTGTATAATATAATATGGTGTGTGTATACAATGTGATGTGTCTGTATAATATGGTGTGTGTACAATGTGTGTATAATATGGTGTGTGTACAATGTGTGGTGTGTGTATAATGTGTGTGTATAATATGGTGTGTGTGTGTACAATGTATGTGAATAATATGGTGTGTGTATAATATGTGTGTTTATAATATGGTGTGTGTACATTATGGTGTGTGTGTACAATATGGTGTGTGTATAATATGGGTGTGTGTGTACAATGTGATGTGTGTATAACATGGTGTGTGAATAAAATGGTGTGTATAATATGGTGTGTGTATAATATGGTGTGTGTGTGTGTACAATGTATGTGAATAATATGGTGTGTGTATAATATGATGTGTTTATAATATGGTGTGTGTGTACAATATGGTGTGTGTACAATGTGTGTATAATATGGGTGTGTGTGTACAATGTGTGTGTATAATATGGCGTGTGTGTACAATGTGTGTGTATAATATGGTGTGTGTATAATCGCGTGTGTTTGTATAATTTGTGTATAATATGGTGTGCGTGTACAATGTGTGTGTATAATATGGTGTTTGTGCAATGTGTGTATAACATGGTGTGTGTACGTGCGTGAATAATATGGTGTGTGTGTACAATGTGTGTGTATAATATGGTGTGTGTGTGTACAATGTGTGCGTATAATATGGTGTGTGTACGATGTGTGTGTATAATATGGTGTGTGTACGATGTGTGTGTATAATATGGTGTGTGTACGATGTGTGTGTATAATATGGTGTGTGTACGATGTGTGTGTACAATGTGTGTGTATAATATGGTGTGTGTACGATGTGTGTGTATAATATGGTGTGTGTGTGTACAATGTGTGGTGTGTGTATAATATGGGTGTGTACAGTGTGGTGTGTGTATAATATGGTGTGTGTATAATATGGTGTGTACAATGTGTGTGTATAATATGGTGTGTGTATATAATATGGTGTGTGTGTACAATATGATGTGTGTACAATATGGTGTGTGTACAATGTGTGTATAATATGGTGTGTGTGTACAATGTGTGTGTATAATATGGTGTGTGTGTACAATGTGTGTATAATATGGTGTGTGTGTACAATGTGATATGTGTATAATATGGTGTATGTGTATAATATGGTGTGCACAATGTGTGTGTATAATATGGTGTGTGTGTGTTCAATGTGTGTGTATAATATGTTGTGTATCATATGGTGTGTACAATGTGTGTGTATAATATGGCGTGTGTGTACAATGTGTGTGTATAATATGGTGTGTGTACAATGTGATGTGTGTTTAATATGGTGTGTTTGTATAATTTGTGTTTAATATGGTGTGTACAATGTGTGTGTATAATATGGTGTGTTCAATGTGTTTGTATAATATGGTGTGTGTACAATGTGTGTATATAATTTGGTGTGTGTTCAATGTGTTTGTATAATATGGTGTGTGTACAATGTGTGTATATAATTTGGTGTGTGTACAATGTGTGTGCATATTATGTGGTGTGTGTGTGTGTGTGTGAGTGTGTGTGTGCGTGGGTGTGTGTGTGTGTGTGTGTGTGTGTGTGTGTGTGTGTGTGTGTGTGTGTGTGTGTGTGTGTGTGTGTTCATGGAATTGCTTCTTTTCTGCAATGGAATTTTCAATGTGGAGTTCCTTTTGGATGAACAATCGAGCCAAAGTGCACAATAAAAGTTGTTGCTGCTGTTGTATTTACGAGCAGGTACCCACAGAAATTCCGTGAAATGCAAGGACTACAAGTCCTCAACTCCTCATCTCCCCCCCCCACCCCATCCCCAAAGCCGAGTCCACAAACCCCCCCCCCCTCTCCCAACCTCATAATCCCCTCATCAACCCCAAGGTCTCAATCCTCCCTTCCCCCCCCCCACCAAACCTCAACCGCCCCTCCCAAATCCTCAGCTTACCCCCTCCAAAATACTCAACCTCTCACCTCAACGCGCTGTCCTGCCCTCCCCCTTCTTCCAGTTCTGAACAATGTTCCCATTCTTGTTCAAGAAAAACGTTAGAAGTACATAATGATGGTGCGACATTTAATTCAAAATCTACCGAGATGACAATCTTTTGTCGTCAGGAGAATATTTGACAGAGGGATTATGTAAGGTAAATTAAATGATAAAAAATAAACACGAGGTCATTCGTAATGGAAAAAAATAATAGACAACCGGAACACGTTTGATCTTGATAATGATATGGGTTTTATAATCCCTGATCAAATAGTTCAAGAGAAAATTGTCGGAAAGACAGGCAGACAAACAGAATAAAGCCTCTATTACCTGATGGTTCTCCATTCTACATGATGTCTTGGTGTAGCATTGTACAAGTTTTGTGTTTTTTTTTTTGTATACCTTGGTCGAGGCTCGTATGAGAGCCAACACACAACTCACAGCAAGGAGGCATGAGACAAGAGGGGCGGGAGTGGAAGGGACAAAACAGTGGGGAACAGACACATTAGGTGAACTGTGGAAGGGAGAGGGATGGGGATGGGACGGGGAACATGGCGAAGAGAAGATGGACATTACAGGGACTTTCAGGAAGGAAAGCAGGGGAATTGAAGGAAGTGGGCTTGGGTGGATTATCGGGGGTAGAAAAGATCGAGGATGTGGATGGGGGAAGATAAGAGGTGGTGGTGAACAGCTGTTTTGAAAGCCTGGAGGGGAGAATGGGAAAGAATAGAGTGAGGAAGTTTATTCCAAAGGCGAGAAAAAAAGAGGAATGAAAGAGTGAAGATGAGCAGCGATTCGTGATTTTGGTAGTTTTACCAGAAGGGGGTTGTTGGCGGACCTTGAGCGCCCTGTGGAAATGTGGTGGGGACAAATCGCAGAGAGAGAGAGAGAGAGCAGGGGGGGCAAGGCTGGAGAGGAGTCGGTAGAAGACAGAAAGACCACCGACCAACCTGCGGTGATTGAGTGAGAGGCCCAAAGACTCAGCTTCATTGCGGGAGATGCCGATGATCTTAAATGCCCTGGTTTCGACAGCGTGAAGCCGAGAAAGGTGGGAGGCAGGAGCACCAGCCCAGAGGGGAGAGCAGTATTCCATCAGGCTACGGACAAAAGCTTTGTAAGTGGTCAGGAGCTCAAGAGGGCCGAGGAAGGACTTTGCACGATGGAGGATTCCCAGTCGGCGACTGGCTTTTGAGGCGAGGTTGGAAATGTGACTTTCCCAGGAAAGGTCATGGCAGATAGTGAGACCTAGAAGCTTGAAAGAAAAGACTTCTTCCAGAGGATTGTTGAGAAAGTGGATGGGGGGGTTTTCTAAACGGTCCTTTCGAAGAGACATCGTGAGAGTGTGAGATTTGTCTGGATTGTAAGACATGTTCCACGTGTTGGACCAGTTTGTGATTTTATCCAGATCTGCAGTGAGCGAAGAAGCTGCTGCTTGCCGGTCTGAGGGATGACAGATGGTACGGCAGAGGGTGGAGTCGTCGGCAAAGAGATGTAGAGGATTTTCCAGAGAGTCTGAGAGATCATTGATGAAAACCAGAAAAAGAACAGGGCCCAGAACGCTACCTTGAGGAACTCCAGCCTGCACAGGAAGAGGGGATGAAAGAACTCCATTTAGGGCCACACGTTGACTGCGACAGGAGAGGAAGTCTGCGAGCCATGAGTGGAGATGGCCTTGAATACCATGGGAAGAGAGTTTGGTGAGTAGTGCAGGGTGCCAGACTGTGTCAAAAGCATGTGATATGTCCAGGGATACGGCTCGGATTTCCTGTCTGGCATTGAGGACCTCCATCCATTGATGGGAGAGCAGAAGCAGCATATCCAGGGTACAGTGACCTGGTCTGAAACCAAATTGATGATTGGAAATCAAGCCATTGGAGAAGAGGAAGGATTTCATGTCTGAAGCGATGATGGATTCCATCACCTTGCTGATGATTGGGAGAAGGCTGATTGGTCTGTAGTTACAGGGATCTGTTTTTGCACCTTTTTTATGCAGGGCAGTAATGTTAGCAGATTTCCAAGCAGATGGCAGATGACCTTGGGCAAATGAGAGGGTGAATAGAACAGAGAGAGGGTGAGCAAGAGCAGAAGAGCAGGCTTTGAGGACACGTGGGCTGATGCCGTCTGGACCGGTTGCAGAATCTGACTCGAGGTTTGAAAGCAAGCTCTCCACCTTGTCAGGAGAAAAGGATACAGAGTCCAGGGACAGTTGGGTGCGACAGGGTAAAGTGGGTAGAGATAGTGATGGGTTTAGGACACAAGATTTAGCTGCAAACACCGAGTTTAGACATTCAGCTTTATCACGTGTGGAATCAGCAGTGCGGCCATTTGAGGTAAGGGAGGGGATGGAGGGGGAACATACACCAGAAACAGATTTGATTAAACGCCACCAGGATTTTGAGGAGGGAGAGAGGTTTGAGAGTTCAGACTTGAGATGAGAAAGGTGTTGTTTTCTGGCTCTCCTGAGGGTAGATACACACTTGTTCTGAGCTTTGTGGAAGGAACTGAGATTGCCCTCAGTTGGGTTTGCTTTCCATGAGGCGAAGGCAAGTTGTTTCAGGACAACTGCCTGAAACTGCCACAAGTTGCCACAGGACAACTGCCACAAGCTTCAGTAAACCAAGGGCGGGAGGAAGGGTAGGACAACTGGACACGAGAGGGGATAAATCTGTGCATGAGGGAGAGCAAGTTGATGATGATGATGTGATGATGATGATAGTATTTCTTACTGAATTATCATGCATACTAATCCCCTGGTGTGTTCCTCTTGTGTGGTGCAGGAGAAAAACCACACAAGTGTGGTGTGTGTGGTAAAGCATTCAGCCAGAGCTCCAACTTGATCACACACAGCCGAAAGCACACCGGCTTTAAACCGTTCAGCTGCTCACTCTGTGGATGTGGGTTTCAGAGGAAGGTAAGATGGATACCTGCAAGGTGTGTACCAGGTGCATGCCACCCAGAGTTTTGGAAAAGCACACATCCAAAACCCATTCAAAAATTTTAATCGTCGGGTTGTCGGCAACTAAACCGTCTTCCCCACCAGTTTTTTTGGTGAGGAGGGTGTATGGATATGGACACCCAGCAGGATTAAAAATAAAACCTGTCAAAGGGCAAAGGAGCTTCTTGTGAGCCAACGGCCATGCATATCTCGTGCCCAACTGTGGCTGCGGACATCCTCCTGCAGTTGGGTTACCTTTTTCGAGGAGATTTGGTGGCAGGGTTTGCACTCTGGACACCGGAAAACACTTAATTCCGCAAAACCCACAAATAAAGCAAATGAAACTGAAAACCCACTCCATGGTCCATTTTGTTGCCCACCGCATTTCATTGTATACAGTGAAGGCAAATTCAATCAAAGTTCAGCTAACAAATCCCTGTGTCCCATTTCTGGGTGTCGGTCAGTATTTACTGTAGATGATGAGCATTCACCTCTATACTTTGGATCTTAGCCATGGGAATCAAACCCAGACCCGCGGTGAAACAAAACAAGCCTTTAACTGCTTATTGAAACTTCAAATTGCATGGGATTTTGAAGTCAATCTTTTGCCTAACCAGTGTTTATGGCTCTTTGCCAAAATTGTGATCACTTCCCCCAGATTAGTCAAATGGTTACGTTGCACTCACATGCAATCAAAAACTTGCCACTCAGTAGTTCTTGGAATTCACCAATGAGAGAGGTTGACAAGCTTACATATCTGAGGTCCATGGTTCCTATCAAAGGAGGGGGAGATGCAGACCTACTACAACGGGTACAAAAATCAAGGAATTTTGGAAGTCAAATAAATATAACACCAAAACTAAGCTGAGGATCTTTAACAGCAATGTGAAGTCAGTCCTCAGATTTAGATATGAATCTTGGAAAATTGCAGAACCTGAAATAGCAAACTGGAGTCTTTCATCGACAGCAGCGACGAGAAAATCTTGAGAATCTTCTGGCCTAGCCTTGCTAATAAGAAAGAGGTTGAAAGGTTAACAGGGAGGAAAAATATCACAGAAGAGATCAAAATTTGGAGGTAGAGATGGATTGGTCAGATGTTACACATGGAGAATCAAGATATACCGAAGAGAGACATATGCTGGGCACTCAACGGCCATGAGAGACCTGGCAACGTTCAGTCGAGAAGGATATGAAAGGAATGAATGTCACTTGGAATAAAACTGGAACGTGGGCCCACAAAAGTGGTGGGAGTTCAAAAGAAGCTCCATATGTCAGAAGTGACATGATTGGATAATAAGCAAACAAGCAATTCTTGGAAATAGGAGTTGCAGCGAGGCATGACGGGTGTTATACCTCAACACTGGGTGTAAAATACTCAAAGCACTAAAACCACCTCAATGTGAACATAAATATCACTAAAATTGCTCTCTTGTTGCTGCTTGGGCCCAAGAACTTCATTGTGGAACCTGTTGTGTCATTTGGAGGGGGGCAATAAGCCAGTAACCATGTCAACAAATGTAAAAGATACAACAACATTTGTGAATCCTACTCTTCTGGTGTATTATTGCTGAAATGGCACATTTTGAGTAGTCTAATTAGAGCTGTGATTTGTTCTTCTGCAGATTTGTGCTGAAATGCCATTCTCACCCTTCACCCCCATCCATAGATAGACCTGAAACATCATCAAGAAAGTCAATGCAGTTTGTTCTGCTAGTTGGAGCCTCAGAAGTGCACCGTGGGTGCTGAAAGACTCTCCACATTGGTTGTCATTTTCTTGAGCAGGTATTAGAAGGTGTGTCCCTTCGAGCCCTTCCAGGGCCCGAAGTATCCACCACCTTTTTATTAGGATCATTTTCAAGGATCAGGCTTGTGACGTTTTATCATCGGAACATGGGTCTGTTCTCCTATCTTTGTTTTCAAGATTGCCACTGAACCCCGGACAGCCTCGGGGTTCTTAAATGTCCCAGTTTAGTCAGGCCAGGTTTATTCTTTTGTTTCCATTTTTGCTTCTTCACAGCAAAGGTTGTGGACCAGGTTTTTAGTCCACTGAAAAGGACCTCATTCCACTCCACCCCACAATCAACAGATAAATCAATAGGCTTTAAAAAAAAAGATTGTGCAGCAGGATGTTTGACAATATTTTAGGCCTTGTTATTGCACAATGCTTTTGAAAGCGAGATCATTTGAGAAGAGGCGAGTACGCAGCTGGATTACCGATGGTGAAGCTGGTCCACCGGTGATCTCAGTGATACAATGCACTATCTGATGGAAGGAATGCTGTTGAATAGATGTCATGGACTACATCATTAATCAAATACGAACTTGCATTCATGATACGGGTACATCAGCAAAGCAGACGATGCTCCACAAGGTGCTTGTGTCAGGTTTGATTATTTATTGCATGGATTGTAACCAACCTTTGATAACATTTTGTAAATAAAGAATATAAAGACGTGTTGTGCTTTGTCAGTTCGAGGAGATTGTCTGGTCTTAAAAACGGATCCATTGTGATAGTCTGCAGTCAGAGACACAGTTTTGTTATATCCAAAAAATAGAAAAAAAGATGAAGGCAGGTGTTGCAACTTCTACATCTCAACGTGCAAGTCAAATAACAGGAAACAATGGCCGCCAGATCTTCCCCGTTACTGACCAGCACAAAGTCCCGTTTAACTCGAACCACTCAGCCATTTCTCTTCATTTGGTAAAACTGTTCAAAGTTTAAAATGGCGATTTTGAACATCTTCGTCCAACTTCCAATTTATTTACCTTTGCAAAGTTCAGCATTTTAAAATTTCTCGAAGAATCCACATTGGAAATTCGAACAGGACTTAAAGCGATGAGACAAAGGACATTAATGGGTTCAGTAGAATGCTGTTACGTTCTCCAAAAGGAATCGGTTAGCAGCCCTTTGGCTCGTGGAACGCATCTTGTACTCAGAATGTGCTGCAGGAAGGAGTGAGGTATGTAAAGAGGGTAATACACCAGGAAACAAAATTAATCAAATCATAAACTGTACTCAAAGGGAGAAATAAATAACAAACGTGAGATTAGGAGGAAAGAACAATGAGCAAATAAACGTTTTACAATTACTTATCCGAACTCAGACAGTTTATCGAAGCACCCTCACCTGGATGAAGGTCTCCAGGCGGTTAAACGGTCCCATTTGGTCTGAGTTCGACACAGCTTTGATCCTGAATGGGACATTAGCAGGGAAAGTGGAACCGACCCACAGGGTTAGATTGACACGAAGACTAAACGACGACGATATGAATGATTGAAGAGAGCCCAAGAAAGATTGGTGTCGTCTCACCGGGCAAAATATTCTTTCTGCAAGAGCAGCAGCAATTTCCAGAACTGACCCTTGTAGTGCAGCATCATCGCTGACCCTGTCACCTGACATGGATAAAACAAAGAAAGGTCAACAAAACAGCTGTTGGAATATAAACAAATCTTCACCAGTAAGACGAGGACCCACAATGTCAAACGTAACATGTGCCAGACTTCACCATTCAGCAGATTTCCCTTTCTTTGCAGCAAAAATACAAAGTTGAATTGCAGAGGCCGTTTACGTGCTGAAACAATGACGGAAAAAGGGGCTGTTTGGGGGTAAAACAAACAAACTCACAAAAACACAAACACACCAGCGTTCATGGCAAGATTTCATTTGTGCATATTATGAATGACTGAGAGAGTTTCTTCAACTCAGCAGAACTACAAAATGTAAGCTCCAGATTGGAAAGTATCAGCAGTTCCAACTACGAAAAGAAGAGTTGATTTGTCCAATTCGGACATTGAACGGGCATTTCTGTGTGCATCGTTGTATCATCGGCAATTGGTAATCGGTTGCCAAGCCAGGCATTCCATTGGAGTAATTGCTTGAGCTCAAGCCACTTACCGAGTTGTACAGGACTTTTCGTGTCAGTTGATAATGATACAGTTCGTGTCCCGATCGGGATGTACAGTCGACAGTTACGACAAGGTAGAAGTACGCATACACCTTTTGGACCGTTTAAAAAAAAATGATGTCGGAAGAACCGTACATACAAAATATGTCGAGTAATCCACTGGCACATCTGGAAAAAAAAAACATCATTCCCAGAAAAGTCGTGGAAACATGAACTAACAGTGATAATCGAAAACAAGGAAGTAACGCTCACATATGACCTGATGATCCCATCGAGCATGAACATCGAAAACAAAGCATTGCGACCGGATAGCATACTCAGATACAAAAAAGAAAAGGCATTGCTGATTGAGGTGTTAATACCAGTGATTTTCGTGTAATGACCAAATACCAAGACCTCAAAAATGAAGTGAAAAAGATCCTGGAAGCTGAAGAATGCTGAAATAGTGCCAGCAAAAATTGGAGCAATGGGAATAATAAAAAAAAATGATGTTACGGATGGATATTCCACAAACCATCTGTGGAGATATTACTACAAACCAAAACAAACAAAAAAAGCTGCAGTTGGAAACTGTCCGGGGCTTGGTGATGATCCTGGAAGAAAACTAAGAACAAGAAAACTTCACAGCTTGGTTCATGAATCATGATCCAAAACAGAGGTATTCAATTCGAGCTCTGGGAGGACACCGTTCCATCTTTCGAAACCCGAATAGGGAGATCACAACCAACGACATACACTTCAACGTTGACAATGACTTTTTAAATCTCAAAAATCAAAACAAACACGGAAGTTTATTAAAAACAACTACTTATGAATGTATTCCTCCACTCCTACATGGTCACACTTGTCCAAATGATGCAGGAAATATTTGATGCCATCTGCGAAGAATCTTAAAAGCATGGGGTATTCGGCAATTTCAAAATTCAGTTTATCTTCACGATTTGTAAACCACACCATCCAGATGTAACACGAGTGGTCCAAAGAGGTGAGAATCACAAGGTGGCAAATCTGGACCGTATGGAGGATGACTAAGAACTTCCAAACCGATCTCGTCAGTGGTCTCTGTCTTACGTTCTGTAATATGAACAGTGAAATAAAGAATTGTGGAGACCAAGTACTTTTGTCAATTTCAACTGATTTTTCGAGAAAATTGTGAGTAATTTGAAAAAAAGTGTAAGGGTCCCAATTTTTCAGCCATGACTGGAGACACATACATACTAGCAGGGGGTATGCTTGCACATTGTGTGACCCGACATGCTTCCCCATTGTCGGGTCGCTCACCTGTATTTGATTATTCATTTATTTATTTTCATTTATTTATATTTTCATCTCAAGATACTTTCTGATGGTTCTGAGATTTTTCCTGGTGTATCGGCTTCAATGTCCATCGGCAAGCAAAATGACCCTGCTTCCCCATTGTCTCGGGTCACTCACCTGCACTTTAAAACAACATTTTTATTTATTTATTTATATATATTTTAATTTACGAATGCTTTCCAATGGTTCTGTGAATTGTCATCTGCAGGAGAATCATTTCATCTCTCTCTACTCGGTGTGTGTGTGTGTGTGTGTGTGTGTGTGTGTGTGTGTGTGTGTGTGTGTGTGTGTGTGTTTGTGTGTGTTTGTGTGTGTGTGTGTGTGTGCCTTAACTAGGGTAGTAGTTTTTGTCCGTCTTGATCCCGGATTTCATGAAACAGTGTTTTGTGTTGTGTTTATTTATTTATTTATTTATTAAGAGACTGTGTATCTCGTGTTACTGTCATTTTGCCACACTGACATTGGGGTTCATTTTGGGTTCCTTGAGGATGAAAGTTTAAGTCATCCTGATCCTGATTGGTGCCAGACTACGTCGAAGCATGATCTGACATCAATGCTCACCCGCTTGTCGTGGTTTTATGAAAGACTGATCGCTTGGCTATCCTCGGAGCTAGCTTCCCGGCATGGTCAGTAATTGGTTGATTGCAGCCCACATGATAATATTTCCACCACAGTTTATTTATCAAATAAATAAATTGTGTAGTTAAAAAAAAACAAAAAAACATTTCACCTGCAGTTCCTGTTTGATCAGCAGTTCTCGTTTGATCATAATAGTACTAAATAAAATAGCCATAAATAATTGATCATATAAAGGGCAACAACTGAGCTCTTCCATGAGCCTTGACTTTGTATCCAAAAAACAAAATTGACAAATCGCCTTCAATCATCAAAAAAAAACCCACCAACTGAACAATAACCAGGAACTGTATAGCACGCCAACAGGAGATTAACGATTTTAAAACTCCACAATGTTTTCCAGATCGGACTCTATCAAGGTATCAAACCTCCAGGAAGTCAAAGAGCAGCGTCGGAGTGAGTTCAGGTGTCGGGTCAAGGTTCAAGGTCTGACTGAGCCATCGCCAAGCAAAGCATAAGCCATGTTGTGATGCCTGCGCACATACAAGTTTGGGTTCACAGTAATCTCGGGAAATATTATTCACAACAGGAACACAATTTACCACTCAGATGGAAAATATTATCAAATGTGTGATTTACAACAACAAAAAAAAAATTCTTGTTTACATTTCAAATGTAATATGACCGGCCATTTGCATAATTACCAAGAACGTCTTGGTTGGATAACTGGCTCAGGTAAGTAATTAATAATAAAGAAAGTAAAGAATGATACAGCAGAGAAGGAATTGATACCTTATGCAGATGTGTTGGTGGAGGAGCAACCAAGATGGCTGCGTATAACCGCATCATGCCAGACATGCGTTTGAGGAAATGATCCTGCTTTTCCAGAACATCCTCAGAATACTTGTATCCCAAGGTCCTACATTTGTAAAAAATTTTTAAAAAGCTTGGTTAGCATATTGGTCTTCTGCTTATCAAATCAAGCCAAATGCAAACCGGAATTTACGAGACTTCCTGCCTGGACGACTGACCTGAAGTAATCATCCTGAGACTGAGTTGATAAGCGAGCGAGATGGCGTGGCACGACATAAGGGCACCGACGCTGAAGAGCAGCCAATAGGAGTCGCCCAAATGTTGGATGCTCTTCCCACACGCCACATGCAACAGCGGCCAATGGGAAGGCTGCCTCATGGTGGGAAGCGACCTCTTCTTCTCCTTGGCACTGGCACGCATGACAAATCACAAAGAGATGCAGTGTGGGAGAGTAAGGCATTAATGTAAGTAGATTACTGGGAAAAAAAAATTTACTAAAGCTCATTTCTATAATTTGATTGGAGATGGATGTGTCGGGCTTAGACTGGACAAGGGGCAGAGGGGTAGGGAAGGGGAAGGGGTTCAGAAAGTAGGGATGGAGGAAAAAAAATAAAATAAAATGAACAACAAAAAAAAAAGACTAGAAGGACACTCTTTGACATCACGACATCGACATATACGCCTCCACCCACATTATTACATCATCATACATATTTGTACCAAGTTCGATTTAAATCCTTTCAGCTGTTCTCAAATATCACATTTTTACCCAACATGACATTTGACCTTTTGACCCGAATAAGCTAATCAGTTTATGTATACATCGTTGTACATACTTGTACCAAGTTTTACTTGGATCCCTTTAGCCGTTCTTAAGTTATCTCGGTGACGAAAACCAATCACGGACGAACAGACAGCCGGACGGACAACCTGAAAACATAATGCTGCTGGCGACCTCGTTGGTGGAGGCATAAAAAGATCCACCAATGAGGAATAAACTTGGAAGCGTGCGCATGAATCACAGGTTGAGAAATCCAATGGTATAGCAACTTGCAGCGTGGATTCATTGTCATTATGCATTGGGAGTGCATTTGTTCACGATTCTATATTGAACGACGGTGAAGCTGATAGCAAGCAAAACGTGTTTTTTTTTGTTTTTGTACTTAAATCTCGGGTCATGTGGGAGAGTGTGGTGACATGGGATAAAAAAACCCACAAAGTAACGAACTGATCGTGGTAAAATGGGGCAACGGTTGGACACAAGTAAGGAAATGAACGAAGAGCAAAAGGGAAAAGAGGAGGGAAGGAAATACAGTAACTGGCAAGTATGAAGGTTGGGTTAGGTAGGGCTAGTGGGAAGTGTTACAGGTAGGGATGGAGGGTGGGTGACATGAGATGGTGGTGCACTGCTTACTTGAAGCCCTGAAGAGAAGAGTGTGATTGAACAGTGTCGGAAAGGCAGTTCCACAAACGGGAGAAAAGAGAAACAAAGGAGTTGGAGGTGTGCAGATAGGCTGGATTCATGAAGTTTCCCTGATGAATTCCTGGAAAAATGTATGTGTCTGTGACCTGGAGGGTCGGGGGACGAAGAAAGCAGATGGAACGAGACCAGAGGAGGGTGAGATCAGAGTGGAGGTGGTAAAAAGAAAATAAAAGAGAGAGCACACAAACTTGCCACCAGTGGCAGACTGACTGTTGAGAATCAGCCTCCTGTTTTGAGATTCCAGTCGTGGAGGAGGCCTCATTTTTCAACCACCTCAAGGGGAGAAACATGGAAAGCAGGAACACGAGCCCAGAACGGGAAGCCATACTCCATGTGACTCCGTATGAAAGCCTTGTACACCATGACAAGTTCGGTGTGGATCAGGAACGCCTTAGCTCTACGGAGAATACCCACACAGCAACGAGCCTTTCATGGCCAGTTGGGTGATGTGATCCTCCCACGGAAGATGATGGCAGATCGTGAGGCTAAGGAGCTCCAGAAACAGCACTTCTTGCAGTGGTTGTACAGATAAATGGATTTGTTCGTTCAATTGCTGATCCTTTTGAGGAAACAGTGTGGAACACATATGTTCAGTGTGGAAAGTAGCTGAGCAGCAGCTTACCTTGTCTCGGTCTGACATAAGGGCTTCAGCAGCGGCTGGCCTTTTAAAACATTGACGTATTGTTCTACATAGGGTGAAATCATCGGCAAAATTGGTTTTGAAGTCAATCAGACAGAAAATTAATATAAATCAAGAATAGCATATTTCGAAGATGCTGTCTTGTGGAACCCCAGCTTAAAGCGAAAGGTTAGAGGCCAATGATGTTGAGAGACATATTCCACAGAATCCAGGTGAGATAGGTGTGACGCTGAGATGCTATATTCCATTGAGCTATAGATAAAGGCCTCATGGACGGTGAATAGTTTTGATTTTTCAAGGAAAGACTTGATATGACAGAGGATGACCAGTGTGCAGCTGGCTTTGCTAAATGGTCAGACCAGGAGAGGTCATGGCTGATGGTGAGGCCGAGAGGCTCAAGAGGCTGAACCTCTTCCAGTAGATGACAATGGAAATAGATCGGTGGGTTCATTTGACAATTCTTCCGGAGCAACACGTTGTGACTAAGATTTAATATCACAAAGCTAACTGGAAAGCATCTGAAAATGCAAAGCCTGTCCACTTTGTACTCGGACTTCTTCTTCAATATGCTAAATGGTACCTTTGACCTTTTATCCAAATAAATTTGTCTACTCCATATTCTCATCATAAAGCTTTGTTGAAAATTTGAAAACAAAAGCTCAAATGGTAAAAAAAAGTTACGGCCCGGAGAGACACACGTGATTGCGGTGGTGAGGTGAGTGGTGAGGGTGCAGAGAGTGCAGGTAGTGAGTACAGCCAGTGATGAGGGTGTAGAGAACGCAGGTCGTGGTGAGGCAGTGATTGCAGCCATTGGTGAGGGTGTAGAGAACGCAGGTAGTGGTGAGGCAGTGATTGCAGCCAGTGGTGAGGGTGTAGAGAACGCAGGTAGTGGCGAGGCAGTGATTGCAGCCAGTGGCGAGGAAGTGAGTGCAGGCAGTGGTGAGGGTGTAGAGAACGCAGGTAGTGGCGAGGCAGTGATTGCAGGCAGTGGTGAGGGTGTAGAGAACGCAGGTAGTGGCGAGGCAGTGATTGCAGCCAGTGGTGAGGGTGTAGAGAACGCAGGTAGTGGCGAGGCAGTGATTGCAGCCAGTGGTGAGGGTGTAGAGAACGCAGGTCGTGGCGAGGCAGTGATTGCAGGCAGTGGTGAGGGTGTAGAGAACGCAGGTCGTGGCGAGGCAGTGATTGCAGGCAGTGGTGAGGGTGTAGAGAACGCAGGTAGTGGTGAGGCAGTGATTGCAGCCAGTGGTGAGGGTGTAGAGAACGCAGGTAGTGGCGAGGCAGTGATTGCAGCCAGTGGCGAGGAAGTGAGTGCAGGCAGTGGTGAGGGTGTAGAGAACGCAGGTAGTGGCGAGGCAGTGATTGCAGGCAGTGGTGAGGGTGTAGAGAACGCAGGTAGTGGCGAGGCAGTGATTGCAGCCAGTGGTGAGGGTGTAGAGAACGCAGGTCGTGGCGAGGCAGTGATTGCAGGCAGTGGTGAGGGTGTAGAGAACGCAGGTAGTGGTGAGGCAGTGATTGCAGCCAGTGGTGAGGGTGTAGAGAACGCAGGTAGTGGCGAGGCAGTGATTGCAGCCAGTGGCGAGGAAGTGAGTGCAGGCAGTGGTGAGGGTGTAGAGAACACAGGTAGTGGCGAGGCAGTGATTGCAGGCAGTGGTGAGGGTGTAGAGAACGCAGGTAGTGGCGAGGCAGTGATTGCAGCCAGTGGTGAGGGTGTAGAGAACGCAGGTCGTGGTGAGGCAGTGATTGCAGGCAGTGGTGAGGGTGTAGAGAACGCAGGTAGTGGCGAGGCAGTGATTGCAGCCAGTGGTGAGGGTGTAGAGAATGCAGGTAGTGGCGAGGCAGTGATTGCAGGCAGTGGTGAGGGTGTAGAGAACGCAGGTAGTGGTGAGGCAGTGAGTGCAGGCAGTGGTGAAGCGATAGTAACAGAGATTGGTAGAAATGAGGTATGGGAGACAGTTTTTGTGGGCGATGAGACAATTAAATATGTCGATTCTTCATTCTGCAGGACGTCTGCGCAGTTTTGAAGGAGCAGGAGTTAGGGACATTGAAGGAAGGGTAAGCGATATTGTACCGGGTCATGGGAGTTAAGAAGTTGGTTGTGGTACACCTAGGTGCGAATGATGTAGGGAAAGTTTACTCAGAGGTTTTGAAAAATAGATACAGGATATTGGGTAAGCGGCTGAAAGCAAAGGGCTGGAGGGTAATGTTTTCTGGGATCTTCCCAAGATTAGGAAGTGATAGAAATTATGAGCAGAGCAATAGACGTCAACCAATGGCTGGAAGAATGATGTCGGGAGGTTTTACATTTAAGAAACAGTGGGAATCATTTCAGGGACAAAGGGAGTATTTCCAGAAGGATGGTCGAATGTTAAATAGAAACGGGGAAACAAGGTTTGCAGTGGGAAGTGAGGAAGGAATTCAGGCTTTTTTTTTTAGGTCAGCAGAGGGTGGGGAAGCTATTAAGGAAGGAACTGATGATGTAATTGTGATGAGCAAGGCCAAGCAAGAAAATATAATTTCAGGAAGGGAAAAGTTAAACATATTCTATACCAATACCAGGAGTTTAAATAATAAGATGGAAGAGCTTGAAGCCAAAGTAGATAGCAAGGAGTACGATGTAGTTGCAGTGAGTGAGACATGGTTTAAGGAGGAGAGTAACTGGAGGACAGGATGAGAAGGCTACCAGGTGTTAGGAAGGTGTATCGGTGATAGGAAGGAGAGAATAGGAGGAGGAGTAGCAATCTGGGTAAAGGACAGCATTGCATCAGAGAAAAGGGTGACATTATGGAGGGAGTTAATGTAGAGGATTCTGTGTGGGTGGAGATTAGAGATTGTAAAAATAGTAAGATACTGGTAGAATGCTTTTATAGGGCTCTTGGTGTGAAGGAAGAGGAGGAAGGAGGAGTACATGAAGAATTCAAAAGGACATGTGGTGAGGGAAGAGTCCTCATTATGGAGGATTTTAACTTGTCAGGGATAGTTTGGGTCCAGGAACAGGGAAAGGGCAGAGCAGATGAGGATTTCCTAGTTTTCGTCCAGGATTTATTTTTAACCCAGTTCAGAGATAAACCCACGAGGGTGAGTGCAGTGTTTGACCTCCTTTTAAATAATGATCCCAATATGGTGGAGGAGGTGGAGGTCGGGGATCATTTAGGAGCAAGTGACCATAACATTGTGTGTACAATGATTCTGTTAAGAGTTAGAGTTCAGGATAGTAGGGTAAGAATATTAGATTTCAGGAAGGCAAACATTGAGGGTATGAGGAGAGAATTGGGTGATGTAGATTGGGAGACTCGAACAACAGGACAATCAGCATCAGAAAAATGGGAAACATTCAAGGACCAAATGTGTAGAGTGCAGAGTAAGTACATTCCAATGAGGTGTAAAACTAGAAACAGAAAGAGGCCAGGGTGGTTGAGCAGTGAGATAAGGAACGCTATTAAGGAGAAGCAGAAGACATTTATTAGGTATAAAATAACAGGACTGGAGTTAGATTTATATCATTATCGGAGTAAACAGAGGCAAGTTAAGAAAATAACTCGGCAAGCGAAAAGAGAGTATGAGAAGGACGTGGCTAAGAATATTAAACATAATAGCAAGGCTTTATTTAAATATATCAGGGGAAAAGAACAGGTTAGGACCAGTGTGGGCCCAATGAGGAATAGCACCGGGAGAGTGGTTCGTGATGAAGGTGAGATGGCAGGCTTATTAAACAGGTATTTTGCTTCAACTTTTACACAAGAACAGTCAGGAGAATTGCCAATAGCTGAGAGGATCGATCAAGGAGGTGAGGAAGGGCTTTTACAGAAGATCCAGGTTGGAGTGGAGGAAGTAAAGGAAGAGCAAGGTAATCCTAGAGTAGATAAGGTTCCAGGTCCAAATAATATGCACCCGAGAGTATTGAGGGACGTGGCTGAGCAGGTATGTGAGATATTAACGGATATTTTCAATAATTCACTGGAGTTCAGGACAGGTACCGGAGGATTGGAGAGTAGCAAATGTAACACCATTATTTAAGAAAGGATCCAGAGAAGAATTGGGAAACTATGGACCTGCTAGTTTGACTTCAGTTGTGGGGAAGGTGTTGGAGACATTAATTAAGGATCAGATGAGGAACAATGTAAACAAATACAACCAAATTAAAGGTAGTCAGCATGGGTTTACCAAAGGTATTTCCTGTTTAACAAATCTTTTAGAGTTCTCTGAAGCAGCGTCTGATTGGGTGGATGAGGGAAAGGCAGTGGACCGAGTATATCTAGACTTTAAGAAGGCATTTGATGAGGTACCACATCAAAGGTTGTTAGCCAAAGTGAAGACTTGTGGAGTGGCTGGTCAGGTAGATAATTGGATTGCAAACTGGCTTAGTGGTCGGAAGCAGAGTGGTTGTGAGTGGGAGGATGTCTTGTTGGGAGGATGAAAGTTGTGGGGTATCTCAGGGATCAGGACTCAGACCATTACTCTTCATTATTTACATCAACGATTTGGATAGTGGGGTGAAGAGTAGGCGTTCCAAATTTGCAGATGACAGAAAGCTTGGAGGTGAGGTGGATAGCAGAGGGGGTGGTGATCAGATTCAGGAAAGTATTGATACTTGTATAGATTGGGCAAAAGATTGGCAGATGGAATTTAACCTGAGCAAGTGTAAGGTGTTGGGGATGGGAAGCAATAAGGAAAATAGAGATTACAGGATGTAAGGGATCATTTTGGAGCGTGTCACACAGGAGAAGGATCTGGGGGTGGTAATAGATACCGGAGGTAAGGAGGCAGCACAATGCCAGGCAGCTATAAGGACAGCAAACAGGGTTTGAGGTTGTATTCGGAGGAGGATCATTTATAAATCAAAAGAGGTGGTGTTAACATTGTACAGGAATTTAGTGAGGGCCACATCTAGAATATTGTTTGCAGATTTGGTCACCACAACTCAGGAAGGGCATCGATGCCATGGAGAGGGTTCAGCGCAGGGCTACCAGATTGATTCCAGGCGTAGCTAGACTCAGCGATGACGAGCGGCTGAAGGAGACAGGGCTTTATTCACGAGAAAGGAGGCGGTTACGAGGAGATATGATGGAGATGTTTAAGAAAATGAAAGGTAGAGATAAAATAAGTGAAGATGAATTATTCAGCAGAGTAGACAGTGATAGAACCAGGGGGCATAGCCTGAGAGTTAAGAAGAGGAGAGTTAAGATGGTAGTAAGGCAGGGGACTTTAACTTAGAGAATAGTTAATGCATGGAATGGTCTCCCTGGAAAGGTAGTGGCAGCAGAAAGAGTTGATCAGTTTGAATTGGAATTAGATAGGTACCTGGAAGTATTGGAGATAGAGGGGTGTAGGGATGTTGGCACGACTTTTTGGTAGTTTGAACATTGATGGGTGATTGTGTGCATGTGTACAGAGTATTGGTGGGGGTCTCGTCAAGGGGTGTTGGGTGGTTGATGTTGTGTGATTTTAACCCAAGCCCATGCCCCCTCCCCTGAAAAGAAGGAAAAGAAAAAGAAAAAACAACTACAAAAACAACACAAAAAAAAACACTTAAAAAAAAAAACATTTTGCATTTTCTTTTTACCTTCACCACCGAAGGTAAAGGAGGTGATGTTTTCACCCCTTTCTGTCTGTTTGTTTGTTTGTGTGCAGGATATCTCAAAAAAGTTGTGGATGGATTCAGATGAAATTTTGTGGACAGGTTGGGTGTGGGACAAGGACAAACGGATTCGATTTTGGTGAAGATCCAGATCCGGATCGGACTACTAGAATTTTAAAAATGTGATTCTTCACTATTGAGACATAGGACCAAAAACTATAGATAACATATCTCAATAATACGTTCCGATATATATATATATATATATATATATATATATATATATATATATATATATATATATATATATATATATATATATATATATATATATATATATATTGGGGCGTATAAGAAGTTGTGGACGGATTTGGACGAAACTTGGTGAACGTGTGACAAGGCCAAATTGGTTCGATGTGGGTGAAGATCCGAATGCGGATACGGATGCGAGAGTTATTTAAATTTTAAAGTGATTTGTCACCATTGAGATATAGGGCCAAAAACTATATAGTACTGTATAGCATGATATGTTCTCGTGGATAAGGCATTCTGTGGCGGAGGTATGCGCTCTACCAAGTGCCCTTGTAGTTTGATGTTGTGTTGATAAATTGGTGTGGTGTTGACGTGGTGCAGGCATGGTGGGCTGAATGGCCTCCACCTGTGTCCAATTTCCTTGTGAAGTTATAAAAAAAAAGAAAAGGAAAAGAAAAGCAGGAGTCACCGTACCACAAACTTGTCTGCAAGTTTCATCTGTGCAAAAGACAGGCCCTGCGGATGCAATGAGACCGAAACCATGTGGCCCCCAGATGAAATGGGTTTTCCAGAGAGAAGCGTCAGCAGCCGATTTAGTATGCCATGCAGATGGGAGCCTGAGAGGTAGAAAGGTTCGGAAGGGTTAGGGTTTACAAAAATGATTGGCATTGGAGAGGTGAGTAAGATTTAATTCCAATCATATCTAATAATTGATGTGTCTGACAGGAGGAGAGTTAATACACTTACCTTTGAGCTGTCTAATCTTGGTTCAATTCCCAACTGTCAGATTGGTGCTTTGCAGGCAGGGAAACTCAGTTGACAGTCCTTGTTAATCTGGGGGACCAGTCTGCTAGCATGAGCTGGATGATGTTAAAGATCCCACGGTGCCTTGTCATGAAGAGTCAGTGTATTATTGACAACACCCGGTGTGCTGTCACGTGATTGGGTTTTCGTATATCATGCCTCGCCGCTAGGGGTGGCAGGAATGTGCTTCCGGATGTGCAATAAAGCGGAGTTGATGCTGGCACGCTTGCGCCTCGTACACTCTAGTTGGCGACGAGGATGGGATGAAAACGGACTTGTGCCCGTTTTCATCGGAGACGACTTCGGATTGTTTTCAGAACAATTGGAATGCTATTTCCACGCGAATGATGTGGTCGACGAGAGCAAACAGAAGTCGATCTTGCTCGCTTCGCTTTCGGCGGAGCATTATCGACTACCGAGTGATTTGGTGGCGCCGAACAAGCCCCGGGATGACGGGCTGTCGTTTCGGGACATTGTGCAAAAGATGAAAGCACACATGGCGCCGGAGAAGTCATTATAACTCGCTCGATACCAGTTCGATCGCCTCTCGAAAGGGGCAGAGGAACGCGTCGCTGATTTCGTGGCGTGGATTAAGCATTCTTCCGTGGCCTGCAAGTTCACGGCGGGGGAGCGGCCAGCTCGGCTCAGAGATCATTTTATTGCTGGTTTACAAGATGCGAAAATGGTTTTGGCGGTTCTACGGCTGAAAGGTGAAGCCATTACATTCGACTCGGCAGTCAGCACGGCTACAGCGGTCGAGCAGACCCACGGGGATGTTCGAGCCATCACCGGCCACGCGGGGTCGCGAGCGCCCCGGGACACACGCTCGACCTTCGATGCGGGTCGGACATCGCCGCGCGGCCGCACGAGCGGCAAGGTGACCCCGCGGATGTATTTGGGATGCGGAGGTCGACACCTGCGCCGTGCGTGCCCGTATAAAGGCACCGTGTGTTTAAATTGTCACAAGGTGGGTCATCTGAAGCGTGTGTGCCGTGGGGCGCCGGCCAACGTTAAGGTCATGGACGGCGATGTGCGAGGCGACCCGGGGCGGAACCGGCGGCCGTTGATGGGCCCGTTTTCAATTGGCCCGGCGGCGGCGTGCCCGATGACGGTGGAAGTCGAAGTGAACAAAACGCCGATCATGTTCCAGGTCGATACGGGAGCGGCTGTGTCGATCATCGGCGAACAAACCGCGCATAGACTCAACGGCCTGAAGCTCATCAGGTCAAACCTCATGCTGTTCACGTACACCGCGAGAGAAGATAACGCCAGTCGGGATGGCAGACGTGTCTGTGCGGTACCAAGGCCAGGTCGCCACGCTTCGGGTGTACGTCGTGCGGGGGAGGGGACCGTCTCTCCTCGGCCGAGATTGGCTGGCCCGCATCAGGCTAGACTGGGCCGCAGTTCACCTTGTGCAACCCGTGCCGAGCTGATGGGAGGATCAGTTGGAGAAGATTCCTCAGAGACATCAAGGTTTGTTTTGTGACGACCTTGGGAAACTCAAGGGCATGGAGGCAAAACTCTTCCTGAAGGAGGGGGTGGTTCCTCGTTTTTGTAAACCACATCCAGTGCCGTATGCCCTGCAGGACAAGGTCAAGGGTGAACTGGATAGGCTGGAGGCCTGTGGAGTGATCGAACGGGTGTCGTACTCAGATTGGGCCACCCCGGTCGTCACGGTGCTGAAACGGAATGGAGACGTCCGATTGTGCGGGGACTTCAAATCCACGGTTAACCCGGGGCTCAGCGTGGAGCAATACCCACTGCCGTCAATCGATGAAATATATGCGCGATTGGCGGGGAGTCAATACTTCACGAAGCTAGACCTGCGTGATGCATATTTTCACCAGCCGATGGATCCCGGGAGTAGCGAGCTTTTGACAATCAACACGTGTCAAGGACTCTATCGATATACCCGACTCTGTTTTGGGATTGCTTCGGCCCCAGCTTTGTGGCAGAAAGCCATGGATCAGGTTTGCATTGGCCTGCCCGCTCAGACCTACCTGGACGATGTGCTCATTGCGGGGAAAATGGCGGACGAGCATCTTGCGAACATTGCCCAAATGCTGACAAAACTAGAAGCGTGCGTCCTGTGCTTGAACAGGGACAAGTGCGCGTTCTTCAAGCAGCGCTTGGAATACCTCGGGCACATCATCGGAGGGGCTGTTGAAAGGTCCTCGGAAGGTGGAAGTGATTCAGCACATGCCACCGCCTCGCGACAAGACGCAGCTGCGCTCGTTCATTGGTATGGCCAAGTATTACCAAAGGTTAGTGCGAGGGCTCAGCTCACAACTTGCGCCGTTAACACAGTTGCTCAGGAAGGACGAGCGCTGGGCTTGGGGGCCTGCACACCAGGCATCGTTCGACCGCGTCAAGCGGCTGCTCACAGAGGATACGGTCCTCGTGCACTACGAGCCTGCGCGTCCGCTCCTATTGGCATGCGACAGCTCGGCATATGGCATCGGAGGAGTGCTCTCCCACAGGATGGACGATGGTTCCGAGCGGCCTGTTTGTTTTGCATCCCGGACCCTGTCCGCAGCAGAGCGGGGATATGCCCAGATCGAGCGCGAGGCTCTCAGCCTCGTCTGGGGTTTGCGGAGGTTTCATCAATACCTGCTGGGGCGGCATTTCACTTTGCAGACGGATCACAAGCCGCTTCAATTCATCCTGAGACCTGAACGCGGGGTGCCGGTGGTAGTGGCCGCGCGAATACAGCGGTGGTGTCTGTTTCTTGGTGCTTATGATTATGATATTCAGTTCCGAAGCACTGAGAAGCATGCTAACTGCGACGGGCTCTCACGCTTGCCGTGTGCGGAGGGTCCAGCTGTGTCTGAGTTGACCGACCGGGTCGACGTGTTCGCGCTGGGCCAGGTCCAAAGCAGGTCGGTCACGGCCAGACAGGTCGCGGTGGAATCGGCTCATGATCCGGTGCTCGCCCGTGTCGTCCAAGCGATTTCTACGGGGAAGTGGAGCGATCTGCCTTCGACGCCGGCATTCCAACCTTTCACGTCACACACATCAGAGCTGTCGCTGGTCCAACGGTGCGTTATGTGGGGGATGAGGACGGTGATTCCACCGAAGTTCAGGTAGCGGTGTTTGGAAGAACTGCATGTCAGTCACCTTGGCGTCGTGAAGACCAAGAGTCTTGCTCGTAGCCTGTTGTGGTGGCCGGGGTTGGACAAAGACATTGAGCAGTTGGTTAAGCGTTGCGCCACGTGCCAGACAGATGCTGATAACCCTCGTCGAGCTTCGGGAATATGGCCGACCCCAGTAAGGGCCTGGCAGAGGGTCCATGTAGATTTTGCGGGGCCGGTTAATGGCAAGATGTTTTTGATTGTGATCGATGCATTCTCTACATGGTCGGAGGTTGTAGTAATGCAGCATACATCAGCAAACATTACAGTAGAGAAACTGCGGACGATCTTTGCTAATAAAGGGTTACTGGAGATCCTGGTCTCTGATAACGGTCCGCAGTTCATCGCGGGTGTATTTGATGAGTTTATGCGCCAAAATGGTATTCGACATCTGAGGTCCGCACCGTATCATCCTGAGACGAATGGGCAAGCTGAGTCGTTTGTTAAGATGTTGAAAAGGCCTTTGCGCAAGGGGGGGGGGGGGTGTTGCACCTGTGCAGACGGTGGTCGGTCTTTTTGCTCCATTACAGGAACGCAGTTCATCCTGTCACGGGTGATTCGCCTGCCATTCGTCTCTATGGACGGGCATTGCGGTCCAGACTGGATTTGCTGCGACCTGGAGGATTGGGGAGTGGGGCGGTGTCGCGTCCGACGCGGCTGCGCAGCTTCGATGTGGGACAGCGGGTGATGGTGCGCGATTATTTCCACGGTTCCAAATGGGTGTCGGCTGTGGTCTCTGTGGTACTGGGACCGGCGAATTGCATGGTGCGGACTGATGGTGGGGATGAGTGGAAGCGGCACGTGGACCAAATGCATGATCGCTGTTCAGCGTCACCCCCCCCCACACCTCCCCGGGCCGAACGATGTGGGACCCCCACCTGTAATGTCGCCGGCACCAGACGTTGTATCGCCAGGGCTGGATGTGCCGACGCCCAGGGGGTCCTCGCCTGATGCTGTCCTACCCGGGGACGTCGGGCAGGCTGGTCGGTCGGGGGCAGTTGTTATTGCGGATGGCGTGAGTCCGGCGAGGGTGTCACCTCGACCGAGCCGGGAGGCGTCTGAGCCTGGACTGTCTGGCGGCGCGGCCCATCCGAGGCGGGTCAGGGTGCGGCCGCGGTACATGCAGGATTATGAGTGTTGATGGGTTTCGGGTGGTCATGTTATGATTGTCCTTTCATCATTTGACTTGTCATTTTATGAGGGGAGGAGTGTGCTGTGTCATGTGATTGGGTTTTCGTATATCATGCCTCGCCCGCTAGGGGTGGCAGGAATGTGCTTCTGGTCGCGCAATAAAGCGGAGTTGATGCTGGCACGCTTGCGCCTCGTGTTCCCCTGCACCTCGTACACTCTACCCGGAACAAATGATCAATTCTTTGTGTCGAACATCAAGCCGTGCCAGCTGGTTGGACCAAAAGCTTTTTAAACTTGACTGATCAGACTCAGCGGCGTAATGTTTCGAGTGGCCGCTCTCAGTCTGGGACTTCCATGATTCAAACCCCGCCGAGTCATACCAAAGATGGTACGTGCTGCTTCCTTGCTTGCAGCTCAGCATTTAAAACGAGAGCGAAGTCGACGGCACACCATTGGAAATCCCCATGCTTCCCACCTCAAGCAAAGTTGAAAGATGGCAAACAATTCCACATGAATGAGCCGACATCAAATTTTGCCAATATCACGCGATCTCCAACTATGGTACACGGTTGGGAATAAATTGACCAAACTTGGTGGTGATAATCACCACATGGCAGGAAGGTGCGAGAGCAGTGTCATTTTTGGCCTCGCCCCCTCAGGCAGGGTCACAAGGTCAAATACCAAAAAAATTCAATTGCAGACACATTTTTAATGAAACTTTGTATATGGAATCAATATTGAGGGACGCATGAAATATGGATTGAGTTTTTGGATTTGACGCCCCCAGTTCATGCCCCGGGGATAGGTACTTCGGGTAACAGGGGTGACAACAGAAGACTTTTTAAAACTCAAAACTTGATATCAGGTCATTCTTTGTGGAACTTTTTGCGATCTTTCAACTTTGCTTTAGGTAGGAAGTGTGGGGATTTGCGATGGCTTGCAATAGACTTCACTCTAGTTGTTATAACTATTATTATTAATTATAAAGGGAGGGGGAGGGGACAATTGTGGCCGTTAAAATTGTAGTAGGATATCCAGTAACTGTTCGGTTTAATAAAAAATATATTTGAAACGTATCCCTTCAACCATCAATACGATGCCAGATCAATATCTAGTGCAGCCGAATGAGACATCATTGGTCATGGGAAATCAATGACACTAAACAGGTGCTGATAATTATTTATTACAAACAAAAAATTAAGAACTGGCAAAAAATTTTTTCCTTACAATCAGAAAAAAGATGACCAATGCATGTGTGGATGTTTGTGAGGCATCAGTTGTGTTAAAATCATGAGCATTACATCTTCAGCGTGATTCAAAGCATCCTGCCGAGTGAGAGATACAGTCGGTTCAGCAGAGAGGACAAAGAGGTTCAAGATGGGTGATAGGAGGGAAATAAGGGCTGTGAAGGATGTGGAGTGAATCTTACCAGCATTAGAAGAAATCTGATTGATCGGTATGGCCACAGCTCGGTTTATATTGGACCTGATCTTCTTCACCTGTAATGACGGTTTCATGAGCCAAATGTTGGTTTAGCTCGAACCTAAACATTGCACAACGCTTTAAAAAACAAAACTCCGACTGAGCCATCCACTCCACCCCCATCATTTAACACATTTAACATGGAAATATGATTGGAGCAATGAATCGTGTACAGACGAAACGACAATCACCACGTCGCTATGTTCATATGTTCATGCTCAAACATCATGCGATATATCATTTTTGCCCCATCTCTAAATTGTGAAGAATCGCTCGAGAAATTCAAAAACAAACAATTTGCCGATGCTGGTAATGGATTCGTATCTTCAGCAAAATCGAATCAATTTGTCCTCGTCACAAACCCAACCTGCCCACCAAGTTTTGTCTGAACCCGTCCATAACCTTTTGTTACATCATGCTATATATAAATCGGTTTTAGCCACATCACTCAATGGTGAAGAATCACTTTTGAAAAATACTCAGATCCGGATTCAGATCTTCAACAAAAATGAAACAAATTCTTCCTCATCACACATCCAAACTGTCCACCAAATTTCTTCTGAATCCGTCCACATCTTTTTAAGATATCCTGTTCACAGACAAACAGCGAGACAGATATACAAACATACAGGGGTGAAAACATAATCTCTGCCCACCTTCGGTGGCAGAGGTAACGAGACACAGGAGGTGGCCATTCGGCCCATCACGCCTGCGCCGTCTCAACACCAGACCAATTTTATTCATCAAAACAATGCAATTCCATTGGGGGGGGGATGTGGATGAGAATGTGGCATACCCAGGGATATCCCAAGGGTAGCAAAATAAAAAAGGGAAAATATATTTAGGTCAGGTCAGGTATGGGAGCACGTGCCAGAATAGCGCATCGCTGCGTCCACTTTCCACCGGTACTCCAGGGGCCTCCGTCTGGCCATCCCCCACGCAGATGCCATGCCCATCCCCATCTCCTTGAGATGATGGTCAACCTGCTGCAACCAGGAGGCATGTGGTCGGCCCACTGGCCTCCTCCACTCATGAGACTCACTCGCTGAGAGAATCTGGTGAGCAGGATCAGCGTCAGGAAAACGAGCCACATGTCCATACAGCCGCAACTGACGATCACGGACTATGCAGGTAACAAATATCATCCGAGTCTCTCTCAGCAACCGCTCGTTGGACACAAAATCCGACCAGCGATAGCCAAGGATTCTCCGAAGAGACCTGGTACCAAAGGAATTAAGTCTCCGTCTCAGATCCTTGGTCAGAGTCCAAGTCTCGCATCCATAGAGCAAGACTGGAAGTACCAATGACCTGAAGACTCGGACTTTCGTCCTCCCGCACAGGTACCAGTAGCACCACACCCCATGATCCAGTGAATCCATGACTCCCCAGGCCCGACCCAGACGTCTATTGACCTCTGACTCACAGCCAGCAGAGACATGAATATCACTGCCAAGGTAAGTGAATCTCTCCACGACCTCAACATCCTCACCACAAACAGACACAGACAGGACAGCAGCATCCAAGATGTCACCGAAAGCCTGGATCTTAGTTTTGACCCAAGAAACCCGAAATCCCAGCGGCTCCGACTCCTCATTCAGCACATCGAGGGCCCCCAAGAGGATGTCTAAAGTCTCCGCAAAGATGACTGCATCATCTGCGAAATCAAGGTCAGAGATCTTGACATTCCCAAACGATGTACCGCAGCTTGATCTCTCAGACATCCTCCCTAAAATCCAGTCCATACAAGTGCTGAAAAGTGTGGGGGCAAGTACACATCCCTGACGAACTCCAGTAACAACTGGAAATAAGTCAGAGATGGTACCACCACACTTCACAGCACTCTCAGTACCAGAGTAGAGTTCAGATATCAGATCGATCAGATTTGGTGGCACCCCACGAAGACCAAGAATCCTCCAGAGGACATCCCGATTCACTGAATCGAACGCTTTACAGAAATCACCATAGGCTGCAAGCAGCCCCTGCCCAAACTCTCGTCTGCGTTCGGTGAGGACACGAAGTGCAAGGATACGGTCAATCGTTGACCTCTTTGGTGTAAAGCCTGACTGCGCTGGATGCTGGTGCTCAAGCAGATGGTGGCGAACCCTATCAAGAATTATCCGAGCAAAGACCTTGCCCGGCACTGAGAGCAGCGTCACCCCTCGGTAGTTATTGCAGTCTTGGCGATCACCCTTCCCTTTCCAGAGAGGGACAACAAGGCCCCTTTCCAGTCAGTTGGGATGATGCCTGTGTTCCAGGCAGAGCACAAAACTGCATGCAACGACATGAGTGCAGCATTTCCACCAGCCTTGAGAAGTTCAGCATGGATGCCACAGATCCCTGGAGCTTTGCCCCGTTTCAACTGGTTCACTGCAGCCCGTGTTTCCACATATAATATACAACCTTAATATATCAAAGGGCGGAGGAGCTAATTGTGAGCCAACGGCCATCCATATCTAGTGCCCAACTGTATATTAAGTTTAAATATATTAAGTTCAATCATTTAAATGTGATATTTCTCAGGATTGAAAGACATATTTCAAACACTTGGAATATGCCTTTCAATCCTGACAAATCTCACACTCTCACAATCTCTCCAAGAAAAGACCGTATGGCAAACCCTCCTATCTAATTTCTTAACATTCCTCTTGAGGACGTTCATTCAATTAAACTCCTGGGTCTCACCATCAGCCCTGATCTCTCTTGGGCAAACCACACTTCAAAGTTGGCCTCCAAAGACAGCCGCCGACTGGGCATCCTCCGTCGTACAAAGTCCTTCCTTGGCAAACCTAAACTCTATCCACATTCAAGGCCTTCATCCACAGTTTTGTGGAGTACTGCTCTCCCTTCTGGGCTGGTTCCCCTGCCTCACATCTTTCTCGGCTTGACGCTGTGGAAAACAAGGCCTTTGGTTTCTTGGAATCTCTCGATCACTTCGCTATTGCAGACGGGTTGGTGTTCTCTGTCTTCTCGCGCTTCCTTTCTGGTCTTGCACTCTCTGCTCTTTCCGTTCTTTGTCCTCCCCCAACCCCTAGGTTTCTACAGGGCTCACAGGGTGCACCACCAACCCCATTCTGGTGAAACTACATAAATCCAGGATTCGGTGGTTGGACTTTGTGGCTATCGAGCGTTTGCTAAAAGAGACTCAGATGAGATTTGTTACCTGTAAAGTGTGTGATTGTCAGCTGTGGCTGTATCATATGGATAAGTGGCTCGTTTTCCTAACGCTGCTTCTGCTCCCCAGATTCTCTCAGCAAGGGATCCTTGTGGGTGGAGGAGGTCAACGGCCAATGGCCAACCACGTGCTTCATGGCTGCAGCAGGTTGATCGGCATCTCAGAGATGGATATGGGCTGGGCATCTGCTGGGGGGATGGCCAGATAGAGGCCCTTGGAGTACTGGCAAGAAAGTGGACGTGGCGACGAGTTTGCCAACCTTCCTCCATGATGCGCCAGATTGCTCGCATACATGACTTGCCAAGTCTCACAACGGATCTATCAAGCTCAGGACAGCAGATTGAGAAGACCACTGAGAACCAAGACCTTATTCCTCTATTAAAACGCCTCAGTAGATTTGGTCTTGTGTTTTGGGCATTGCCATGCTGGAAAAAGTTACTGGGCATTCATCGCTACAGGAAACCACGAACAACTTCAAAATATCCTGATACATTGCTGAATTCATTGATCTTCTCGAATGCATAGTGGTCCATGGCCTTGATTGCTAAACAGCCCCAACAAATATTGATCAGCCACCATGCTTCACCGTGGGAGTGACAATAAGTTCTCTCATTCCGATAAGGGGGTTTTTGTCAACCTTCCTTCACGACTCAAGATATTAGACTTTGTGCAAACAACCCGATCCCATCGTCCCATAAACATGACAATTAAAATTAAAATCTTAATTTAAAAATGTGCGTTAACCTATTACACAATTGAAAAACAAATAAACAACAACAAAAAAATACTTGTGCAAGTCATGAATTTCATTTCTCATATTTCAAAAAGTCATTTCCTGAAAGCTGGTTGTTGGACTGGGTGTGGTGGGGAGAGGGTTGCTCAGTTAGAATGGAGGCTCACATCGTAAAATCATCAGACATAATGGCAAACAAAATTCATATTTTTACAACTATGGTGATTGTAGTAATGTCACTTGTAATAAAATGAGTGAATCCAAAGGACCTCAATACATTTGAAGAAACAAAATTTTTTTTAAAAAAGTTTAAATTGTGATTTTACAATGGGAGCCATGTTTCTTCTTAAATATATTGATTCTTTATAATGTATCTGACTCAATACAACAAAAACTTAGACGAGTTGTCAAACGACAAGAGTTTAAAAAAAACAAAAACAATCCAGCTTTGCAAACAGAGTACCTGTGGGTCCTGACTGGAGCTTAATGTTGTGCAGGTTCTCTCGGTATCCAACATGTCCTGTTCCAGTTGCTGGCACCAAGCATCGAGAACCGTCACTGCCCCTTTTGCGATCTCCGTTGCTGCTCCGTAACGCAGACAAGGAAAATATTGCAGCCGGACAAAATCCCATAAATACATCACTCACAAAAGGTTGTTGCCAATACGTTCGGGTGCTGAAGGCTCTGAGAATAACATTCCTGATGACATCCTTTTAACCGAATGTAAATATGTATAATTCGAGAATACATCCTGAATCGAAACTCGTCAAGCGGAATGCAGGAATTGTGCATTCCATCACGACACTTTGGCTTGAAAAGAAAATAGAACAAGTAAAGATCAAAATATAAAGAATGAGTGACATTAAACAAAGTTAATTTAACAAGCCTCACAACATAATGCCACAAGCCTCCCCTGTGAGCGATCCAAGGAAGACCAGGAGAGAAAAGATGGCTGCCAAACAGAGGTAAGGTGAGACAAATAAATGGAGTAATGGTTTAAATTTCAGCTCCAGCCTCCGCAGCTTGATGGAGTTGTGCTCTCCCCTATGGACTGGTTCCCCTGCCTCACACATTGTTCAGCTTGATGCCATAAAACCAAGGATTTAAGATTATTGGAATCTCCTGCAATGAAGCTGAGTCTATGGGTCTTTCTCGTCACCATCGTAGACAGGTCGGTGGTCTCTCTGTCTTCTACCGCCTCCTTTCTGGTGTTGCACTCTCTGCTCTTTCCATGCTTTACCCACCCCCAGGTTTCTGCAGGGCTCACATGGTCCACCATAAACCCCCTTCTGGTGAAACTACCTAAATCCAGGATCACTGCTCACATACACTCATTCGTTCCTGCCTGTGGAACCAACTTCCACATTCTTCTTCAATGTCATTCTTCCCCCCAGGTCTTCAAGACCACCGTTCACCACCGTCTCAAATCATCCCCAATCCGAAGCCATGATCATTTCTACCCTCGTTAACCTCACCCAAATCCGTCCTCCTTCCATTTTCCAGTTTTCCCTCCTATATCAATCTTGTCCACCCCATGCATCCTTTCCTGCCCACACCCATTGTTTATCCAAGTGTCCCTCTATATTGGCCTTAAACTCTGCTGTTGGTGTTTCCCCCTCTCTTTCTCTGCTGCTCCTTTTGCGTGCGCCTGTACTGTTCCTTTTGTGTCCTGTTTTTATCTGTTACGTTACTGATCCATTCAGTGTACTAGCTCTTCCACAAGCCTCGACTATGTACACAGAAAAATGGTAGTTAGTGTGGAAATGAAATGCAGGAGGGGTGCCTTTTCCAGGCACTACACTACTATGTTGCAGTTCCGCTATTTAAGCACATTTCAAGGATTGGAAGAGGGTACAGAGCAATTCTTAGCTAAAAATCCCATTCCTGGGAGAGAGATGTTCACTGAGCAAGAACATTGTTATTATTATAAGTCGCCATTACCTAATGAATAATGTTTGGTGGAAGATGTGTTTTCACGTGAGAACACTGGGGGTGACCATTCCCAACCACCCCCGCAGGTTGCGGATAGTGGAATGACCCTTAGATATGAGGGTTAACTGCGTGGGAACAATCTGGCGATGATTGTTCAGGGTGAAGTTGGTTAATAGGTGGAATGGTTATCCTTATAAATCCTTTGAATAACCAATAATGTAATCACCTGGTGAATCAGAGGCATCATAAAACCTCTTCCCCCATTGTCTTGTGGGTTATCCATTTTGGAGTAAGACGAGGAGAAGGAAAAATCTGATGCAACACCAATTGGATAGGAGAAGCTCATTCGGCTTGGTTGCCAATTATCCTCGTAGCAGATGACTACTAATCAAATTAATCTTCGGTAGCAGTGGCGAGGCACCGTCGTCATCGCCAGTTGAAAGCATGATGAGTTTGTATAACAGCACCAGGGTTCAAGCCCCTGCCTCAAACCTTCATTTATCTCATAGCTTTTTCTGGCCTTTATGACAATGAGACCATAAATCCGGATGGACGGATATCATCTGAAATGACAGCAACGAAAGCACTTTGCCACCTTAAGAAACCTTCGTTTCTTGGGCAGCTCAATTGTCGTAGTCTTTCTTCCACTTGTGCAATTGAAGAACTTGACAAGCACATAAACGGCTTCAACATATCAGCGTTTTGTATTCAAGAGCATGGAATAGTTCACCAACTGTTGGACTCAGATATTCAAAACACCAGAATTGCAAGATCCGCCTTGTTTACAGCTTCTGCCACACGCAGTCGAATCGGAGCAGCAACTGGTGGAGTTGGAATAATCGTCAAATCTTCCTTACTCAACAACCTCATACCAATCACCAAAATATCAGATCGGATTGCATAAGCAATATTTAAGGGGAACCCTAAAACATATGTTCAAGGAACTGCTGAAGTCAACGCTGCCCGTGATGCCGTCCTCAATGCACACAACCTGAGACTATCTACAAACACAAGCTGCATTGTGTGATATGTACGACGAAGCCCAGGAAGAGCAGTTTCACAATGTTCTGGGGGGCTTTGACAAGGGGGAAATCAATCAGTGCACTCCATAACGCCTGGAACCTGGTGAAGCATCTTTCTGGAAAGAAACCTAAAACTGTTTTTATCCAAGGTGAGAATCGCAAAGATTCCTGGAAAACTCATTTCCAAAAACTGCTCTCTTATGCTAATACCAGCCATACCCAACAATCCAATCGATCCCATTTTTGAGGTCAACTCCAACATGATTGTTGGCGTCTTTTCATCAGTAGAACATGACACGGCAATGAAACAAATGAAACTTGGAAAAGCTCTCGGTCTTGATGGCATTCCAATCAAAGTCTGGCGACTTCCGAAGTTAAGAAAAATCTTGCTGAAATTCTGCAACGAAACATACCTAGGAAAGTGGTCTTCCGAATGGGGGAAGACAGGTATTGTACCAATATCCAAGAAAGGAAATTTAACGCTTCCTGAAAACTACCGTGGCATAAGTTTAACTCAAACAGCAGCAAAAATTTACCATCTCCTCCTTAACAGAATTCGCCCTGAATTATAAAAGCTCAGACACCCGAAACAAAATGGTTTTAGGCTCCTTCGATCAACATCTTCTTAGATCCTGGCTCTCAGGCGTATCAATGAGGAAGTACGCAATTACCGAAAAGAGGCTGTTATCATCTTCATAGACTTCAGGAAAGCCTTCGACTCCATTGACAGGAATAAACTTTTCCAAATTTTACATGCATATGGCATCCCTGAGTCGATTGTGAAGGCCATACAAATTATGTATACCTCTGCAGTGGTATTAACACCTGAAGGAGAGACTGTACCTTTTCAAATCAACAATGGTTCAAGGTGACCCGCTCACTCCTTCCTTCCATACTCATTGCCTTGGACTATGCCTTAAGAACTGTGATTGAAGACTGGGGTGGTTTAACACTCTCCTGGCATCGAATTAGCAGACATCCAGCCCGGGACATTTCTGACCTTGACTTTGCTGACGATATAGTGCTCCTTTCAGACGTGTAAAGCGAAGCTGAACTCCTACTTCACAAAGCTGAAACTGCTGCTCGGTCTATTGGGCTTGTACTCAATGCTGAAAAGACAAAGCATATACACATCAATCCTTCTGTTGAGTGTGCTCTACTTACTGTCGCCAGAAGTCCGATAGAGAGAATGAATGACTTTAAATACCTCGGCTCCTATACCAACACGCAGCGTGAGTTAGAATGCAGAAAAGCTCAAGCTTGGGCAGCAGTTCATGCCCTCCATAAAGTTTGGAGATCTCCAATTCGCAAATGGAGTGAGCTAATGGTCTTCAAAACTACAGTTGAGTCAATCCTTCTCTATGGGTGCGAATCCTGGACCTTGACCCAAACGTTGGAGAAATCACCAGATGGTACCTACACCAGATTGCTTCGAAAAGTTCTGAACGTTTCTTGGCAAGACCATATCAATAATAGGGATCTGTATGGTTCTTTGCCCCGCATCTCTGCTATTGTGAGGGAACGCCGCCTTCGCCTTGCTGGTCATGGACGTGACATGAATAACTTGCAAAGAAAGTTCTACTCTGAAGGCATGAAGAACCACGGAGAAGTGGTCACCCCCTCAATACCCTGCGAGACATCATCGAGAAGGACACTCGAATAGAGAGAGGCACCAAGGAGGGTTGCCCTTTGCGATCACCTGTGACTTATTCTTGGCCGGTGATCCAATGATGGAGGGGCATCGATTTAGTCAATGTTCTGTCTCATCGAGAATCCTGGAAAGATCTCATCATGCCACTACAATAAGTAGATGATATTAAAAAAAAAATTTAAACCTAATTTATCATTGTTGCAGTTGGTTAATGGAATTAACCATCATGTCATTAGCTCTGTGGCTGCCCACAAATTGATAACCAGAACAAAGTGTATCTAATTCTAGGAACACAACAGTAAATTGTCACCAAACAGTCACTATTACCATTAACATAACTCAACAAAGGTAAAAAAAACAAAAACAAAGACAGACTTTTTTATTTGGTGCATTGAACATGGTTACAGTTCTGAGTTCAAAATAACACTCTGTGCAAGAGAAAAATTTTATCCAAGGCCTGGGGCAATCGGATCCGGACCTTACACTGTTTGTGAAGTTTAGCAAACTGCAATCCAAGCTTTGTGCAAAACAATTCCTGGATCATACTTTTTGTTCCCATGACAGCAATAGTAACCATTGCTAACCAATTGACCATTGTTTTTTTTATTGTGGGTGTAGCGATAGGTTTAAGGGATGGGAAGGAGGGGATTCCAGGAGGGATGGTGGCTAGGATGCTGAATAAATTGCAGCACCTCAATTTCAATTACTTGCTAAAGTCCCGAGCCAAACATTTACCAAAATATTTGTAACTTCTTTTATTTATGTTCTTAACATACAACACTTACTCCGAATACAGCATGTTGACCAACTAAGAACCCTTGAAAAGAAATGAATCAATAATATTGTTTATCACACCTTGTTTCTTCTGCTCTTCTTCCTGCTCTCGTTTTTTCTGCTCTTCCTCCTGTTGTCGCTTCTTCTGTTCCTCCAAAGCTCGATTCCTTGCAGCGTCTTTCTGTTCCTGCAACATTTTTGCAGATGCCAATTGCTGCTCGTGCAAAGTGCGAGCTTGGCGGGCTGCAACAGCCAGTTTGCACAGATTGAGCAGATGAAACTGGATCGCTGACAGGAGTTCGGTAGTAGGTGGACCACGCTGAAAATACCCCCACCCCACAAAAGGATTAACAAACACAGACAGACAGACAGACAGACAGACAGACAGACAGACAGACAGAGAGAGAGAGAGAGAGAGAGAGAGAGAGAGAGAGAGAGAGAGAGAGAGAGAGAGAGAGAGAGAGAGAGAGAGAGAGAGAGAGAGAGAGAGAGAGAGAGAGAGAGAGAGAGAGAGAGAGAGAGAGAGAGAGAGAGAGAGAGAGAGAGAGAGAGAGAGAATGAGGTGGAAAGTTAGGTGACCAGGACAGAAACCAAACTGATCATCTGAGATTAGGCAAAATGGGTGGGGAAACAAAATAAATTTACACAAGAACAAATAAAAAACTAGATATCTGCGATTACAAAGTGATCACCAAGGAGGGTTGCCCTCGGCGATCACCCATGACTTGCTCTTGGCCGGTGATCCAATGATGGCCAGATTTTGTTTGGACCACCATATGACCTTGCCCTTCAATACTTAGGGACAGAGTGTAGATTAAGAAAATGTGCCTCCATTGATAGTCGATCAATAAAACTCACATTATGAATGTGGGAGGAAAATTATTCAAGTTATGATCAAAAATGTGATTTTGTAAATTAGGTCACAATCCAAAAAAACAGGTCAAGGACACAAATCAAATATCAGGTGTACAACTTCAGTGCAGGTACAATATTATGATGCAAAAACATCTTGGAAGGCTAAGTGGTCTTTGAGATTCTTTAATTCAGAATCAATGATATAAATGAAGCGTAAATGTGTCTTACTCGAGCCTATCTCGAGAAGGCAATTTAGTTCCGATTGCATAAACCTCAGCAGAGTTATTGTAAAAAAATGCAAACATTTCTATAATTAGGTCATGACCTTAAAATTAGAACAAATTTTAAAAAAGCTACATTAACCCCACATACTTTTTATTCACATTATTGACGCAAAATTTCATTCCGAAAGTCCCAGAAGGCTCGGAAATACAGCTCAGACATTGGCATAAAAACTTAAATGGTGGTTTAGTATTCATATGGGTGTAAGAACTTGACCTTTAACCCGGAGTGGTATGATGTAAATGAAGTGTAAATGAGCCTCTCTCTCGGGAGGACAATTTCGTTCTGATCGGACATACCCTAATCAATCTTTCGTGAAAAATATGAAAATGTTTATAATTGGGTCATAAACTTAAACATAGGGGCAGCACTGCTGGGTGCTCACCTGGTAGCGGCTGGATAAGCTTACCAGGCAACCATTGGTTGGCATGGATGACACACAAAATATGTAACGGAGAAGAAAGTAAATACATGTGCATTTTTTTTTTATGTCGTGAACAAACTTTGGAACATCACGGGTGATAAAGGTTGTGGTCAAGTTTCATCAAAATTGTGTATGTGGTTTCAGAGAATAAAGCAAATACATATTTTGGGGGGCAACACCACATGTAGAACGCCTTACACCCCAATTTATTGTCATGAACAAGCTTTAGTACATCATGGGTGATGAAGGTGGTGGTCAAGTTTTATCAGAATTGTGTGTAGTTTGAGAAGAAAGCAAATGCATATTTTGGGGGGCAATGCCCTACTTACACACCTTTTAGAGCCTTTTTTAACCTTTTAAAGGTTTTTTACCTTTTTTTTTGCCTTTTTAGCACACCTTTTTAAGGTCATGAACAAACTTTGTTTAAGCATTTTTTTTTTAATGTCGTGAACAAACTTTGGTACATCACGGGTGATGAAGGTTGTGGTCAAGTTTCATCAGAATTGCATGTGTACTTTCTGAGAAGAAAGCAAATACCTCATTTTGGGGGGCAACCCCCCGTAGGGCCCAAATTTTTTTTAATAACATGAACAAACTTTGGTACATATGCAGTGATGAACGTTGTGGTAAAATTTCATCAAAATCGTGTTTGTAGTTTCAGAGAAGAAGGTGCAAGTATTTATGTACGTACGGAGGACGCGCCATCCCATAAGCTCGCCAGAACGACGTTCCAGGTGAGCTAAAAATTTGGTCATGTCAAAAATAATGTCACCCCCGCATACTTATTACGATTATTGATGCAAAATTTAATTCCGAAAGTCCACGGACATTTGCAGAAAAAAATGGAGCGAATCCTAAATGGTGGTTTAATACTCTGAGTGATGCAAGACCTTGACCTTTAACCCAGAGGGGTATGATGAAAATTACAATTAAATGCGCATTGCCCTACGCTATCTGGAGAGGGCAATTTCATTCCGATCGGACAAACTTTAGTCGAGTTACGGTGGAAAATGTTAAAATAACTATTAATAATAAAAAACATTTAATGAGTAGGTCATGACACTAAAATTAGGTCAAGGTCATTTTTAGGTCAACCTCACAAACTTTCTATTTCCATTATTAAGGCAAAATTTGATTCCGAAAGTCCCAGCTGGCCAACGATCCATATCCCCGATCCAGCCAAAGAAAGATGCATAAAGGAACTAAGAAAAGCTACACAAGGTAAGCCCTTTGCCGTTTCTGAGGCAGTTGCTCTGAAATAACTTGCCTTCTCTTCCTGGATCTCAAACCTGACCAAAGGCTATCTTAGTGCATTCCAAAAAATCTGCAACAAATGTGTCCACTCTCAAGAGAGCCAGAAAACAATATCTGTCCAACCTCAAGAATGAACTTTCAAACATGTCTCTCTCCTCTAAACCTGGCGGCACCTTTGTAAATCTGTCTCTGGAGTATGCTCCCCTTCCATTCCTGATCTTCATCAATCAATGATAAGATGTCCTAGTTTTTCTCCAATGTCCTCAACTCAGATCACCAATCTAGATTCAGAGTTCAGACCAGGTCACTCAACCTTGAAAATGCTGCTCCTATTCTCCCAACAATGGATGGGGGTCCTCAATGTCATACATGAGATCAGGGGCGTCTCGTTTGACAAACTTTAAATAAAGTCTGGCATCCAAGGCCAACTCCACACATGGCTTATTGACTTCCTCTACTCTCAAAGCCAACATGCGGCTCTTAATGAAATCCTTTCACCTCCTCTCCATATCAAGGTCAGAGTGCCCTTAGGCAGTTTCTGGGCCCAGTACTATTCCTGATCTTCATCAATGATCTCACTGACTCTGGAAAATCCTCTTTATTTGCTGATGACTACACTTTCTGCCATGACATCCCTAATCATTAAGACAGGCAGGCTGCAGCCTCTTCCCTCTATTCAGAACTTGAAAAAATAACAAATAAAAATCACAAAATGGTCAAACACTTGGAATACGTCTTTCAATCCTGACAAATCTCACACTCACACTCGCTATCTCTCTCCGAAAGGACAGTCCAGAAAACCCTCCTATTTACTTTCTTAACAATCCTCTTGAAGAAGTTCAGTCACTCAAACTCTTGGATCTCAATCTCAGCCATGATTTTCATAGGCAAGCCAAATTTCAAAATTGGTCTCCAAAGGTAGCCACCGACTGGGCAACCTCCATTGTACAAAGTCCTTCCTTGGCACACCTGAACTCCAATCCACTTACAAGGCCTTCATTTGCAGCTTGATGGAGTACTTCTCTCTCTTCTGGGCTGGCTCCCCTGCCTCACATCTTTCTCAGCCTGACACGGTGGAAACCAAGGCCTTTAAGATTATTGGAAAATCGCGTGATGCAGCTGAGTTTATTGGGTTATCACTTCGCTATCGCAGACAGGTCAGTGGTCTCTCTGTCTTCTACAGCCTCCTTTCTGGTCTTGCACCCACTGCTATTTCCATGCCTTGTCCCCCTCCCCCACCCTCCAGGTTTCTGCAGGGCTCACATAGTCCACCATTAACCCCATTCTGGTGAAAGTACCGAAATCCAGGATCACTGCTCACCACCACTCATTTGTTCCTCTTTTTTTTTCCTGACTGTGGAAACAACTTCCACATTCTCTTCAATCTCATTCTTCCCTCAAGGTCTTCAAGAGAGCTGTTCACCACCATTTCAGGTAATCCCCAATCCAAAACCATGATCTTTTCTCTACTCATTAACCATACCCAAATCCCTCCTCCTTCCAATTTTCCCTCCTTGTAGTTTCCTTCTGTATTCATGTTGTAAAACCAACCAACCACCCATGCATGCGTGCTTTGCATCCTGTTACCTCCATCACCTACAGTGGACAGAAGTTATGTTTTCAAACCTGTCATTCTGTTTGTTTTTCTGTGAGCAAGATATCTCAAAAGGTTGCACACGGATCCGGACGAAATTTGGTGGACAGATTGGGTGTGTGACAAGGACGAATTAATTAGATGTTGGTGACAATCCGGATTTAGATGCTAGAAGTTATTAACCGATTCTTCACTATTGAGAGATGAGGCCAAAACGATATCCACCACGGTATTTCAAAAAGTTGTGGGCGACTTATGACAAAACTAGGTGGATGAGTTCGGTAGGTGACAAGAACAAGCCGATTCGATTTTGGTTCATGTACAAATCCAGATCCAGCATATCGGTGGGACACAAAACGTAAACAGTTCAGCCTGGCCGAGGTATGCGCTCTGAGTACCGTTATAGTTTTTGTCTGTTACGTTCTGTTCTTCTCCAGCTACTATGTTCTGTTCTCACCAGTTGCACATACATGTACAATAGCAATTTTCTTGGTTTCTTGATGCAGCTTCCTTTGGCTTGAAGAGTGTGGGGGTTAATTTATTGAAATGGCTGGCCAGCACAACGTAGCCGGTTGAGCTTTTCCCGGCGGAGGTTGCGGTACATGTTGGACATTGAAAAGCTATAGAGCTATTGGCTTCATGATTGTCACCCTTTACCTGTGGGATGGTGGCAGCACTGCCTGACCCCACATCCAAATACAGTCAACCATCACCATCCACGTGCTCGCCGTCCCTGCGCTTACCTTTTAGACACCATTTCTCTCCGTCCACGCCGAAACTCCCCACATATCCATGGAAAAAATGAACTCCTCCCTTCTCAAACTCCTTAGGTTTTCATAAGTTTTTTTAACACTTTCAATGCTTGGATAACAATATTTTCCTTCCTCCAATTACCTGTTGAAACATAACTGTATTGTATTGCCAGAAAATATAAAAAGTTGCCTTCTGCGTCTTACAGGAACATCCTCTCAATGCGGACAAAATAAACCCCGCACACCCTGAACTCGTTCGTATTTCATTGTGTATTTTGTGATGAAACTTTGTGCACTGTTTATTTAATATCATGCTTCTAAAACGTCCATTAAGTGGTGTATCTGCTGAAAAGCAGAATAAAAAAATTACCCCCGTGTGGGGGTGACGGTCATCTCTATAATACCACAAGTTCTCAATGTTCAGTTATGACCGAAGACTACTGCGAAGCTCGAACTGCGCAGCTCGGTTAAAGATGACTCGGTATTTTGGTGCGCGCGCACGAAATTATATTTTGAAAATAAATACTGACGTTTACATTTCGGGTTTTGAAACTTTTGCACCTTCGGCGGAAAATGTATAAATATAAAAGGCTAAAAATGTGTTTTATATTTATATTTCATTTCTCCTTCCTTCCTTCTTTGCGAATCGCAACGGTGTTTTTGGCCATCTTTCAGATCACGTGACGATCAAACGGGAAGGAAATTCAAAAATGTGTCTGGTTAAATACAACATAATATTTTTTACTATCATAATCAATAAACAGTTGCCAAATATCTTGTAGAGTGGCAGACTAGATAAGTTTTGAAAAGGCGATTTTTATAACTTGCGTGACCTCGTGACCTTGACCCTGACCCTGAACCCGGACAAAAGTTATATCGTTGTGCAACACTCATTGACCTCTACCCACATACTAGGTTTCATCAAGATCGGAAAGAAAAATTGACAGACGGACGGACGGACATTTGGTCTGGCTTTATTAGGTCATCTCGGTAGAGATGACCTAAAAAGTGAAGAAAGTGATGACATTCGTGGAAAAAGTGAAACTATGAGATCGACTTGAGAGTGGTGCATGTGTCACTGTGTTCGTGAAAGACTACAACGTCAATGAGTCCACTATTCATTACATTCATCAATGTAGCGATAAAATTAAGGCAAGATCATCATAATATATATATCCACAAAGGCTCCCCAAAGGCAAGAGCACAACATAATAGATGCGAGGGATTTATGGATCACTCCTGGGAGATTGATCGGCTACTGCCGTGCCATGGCTATGTTCAAGCAGAACTGACCGAGGCGACCCACCAACAGTACTCCAAGCAGAAAAGCCTCCTTATTGATGGTAAATGTTACTTATTTTATCTTATTTTACTCAATTGTTCTTATTTTTCAACGAAATAATTTTTTAATTATTTATTTATGATTTTTGGACTTATTTTGGGATGCTGGAACGTATATCAATGACTTGCATGTTATAAACTGTTCGCTGTTCACGGAAGTTTTGAGGAACGTAACCCCAGCGGATGGCAACAGTTTAATGTATACACTTTCGAGCAGTCTTTGGTTGACTCAAAACAGCCGTCATGGTAAACGTGCGGTACCTTGAAACCTTGCCCAGATTCTGAAGTACATATACCCAAAATTTGGGGCCTCTACATGTTATGGTTCAGCCTTGAAAGAGTAGCAAACACACAAACACTTTAAATTATTTACAAGATATATGTTTGTTTGTTCTTTATACATTTCAAACCCCTTGGCCAATTTCCCTGAAATATGCTGCATCACATTATTTTCATATGTGGAAGGTCAACATCAAGGAAAAACTTTATCAAATTGATGTAAAAAATATGAATGGTGCCCTCAGTGACCTCACATAAAACACCGCAAAACGTATGTTCACCTCTCGTTGTACATAGGCTAGGGCGGTGGCAAATCACTCACTCGGCCAGGAGAGGAGTGGAGCTTTGACTGTGCGTGCATGAACGTTTGGCCAATTTACACCTCAAACCCTACCTGCTTTAATCGTCTCGAGACTTCACTTAAGTCTAAATAACTGATCCGGTGACCCAACTTCGATAAAACTCCACAGTCAATGGGAGGGACGACTGGTCATTTGCAGACCCACATGTCTTACTCCTTCAGCCTGGCACGAGCAGACCGTTTCCAGGAACATCGCCTGAGTCCTGATGTTCCACTTTCACAAAGTGAAACGTGGAAATTTTTTTTTCAATATGGATTGAGAACCGATCTAAAGGATATACAAAGGATTAGTGCAGTCACAATTATATTGCTACGGTTGTGGAAATTCGCATTACACCATAAAGGATCCTCAGGTGAGATATATCGGTAAGTTCATGTGTAGTTAGCCCAAACCTGTTGTTTAGAGGGAATATATGTGATCCATTCGGGCTGCGATTCTTCAGTTAGTCGTTTTTCTTTGGCTATTGTTAATTTGGTGCAAGAACAACAACGAACATCGCCACAACCAACATCTCAACGATCACGCCATTCACTACACGACACCACCTTCCACAACTACGCTACCACATCTTTGCCACTCGCCATTCAACGAGCAACATGCGGTCACGATCTCCGCGGGACGGATGGAAGGGGCGGCCGGGGTGCGAAGGGGCATCTACCGCCCGAGTCTTTCTTCCCTCGTTGTACGTCGCGTGCAAGAACAAAAACCAACAACGCCTGTGGGATTTTCCTTTCTGCTTTTCCCGCGCTTTGGCATGGGGGAGGGGCGATTTGAGCCAGAGGTCAAGGTGAAAAAAGGTGGGGGCCTGATTTTGGGGGAATAATTCCCTGGCCCCGAGCCAAGACTGACTTTCCTCGCCCCCCACACGGCGCGGGGAGGGGGGAACGCGAGGGCGCGCCCCTTTTTGGGAAGCTTCCAGAAGGGAGGTGGAGACAGAAATGAGGCGGGGCAAAGGGGCGGAGCCGGCCCCTAAAAAAGGCGTGGGTGTGGAAAGTTGGAAGCTGGAGGCTCTTGGTTCGTTCAAGCGATTGACAAAAGGCGTGGGCATGAAGGTCGACGAGAACGTCGTTCCCTTTCCTGTTCCCTTGTCCCTGAAGGGGAATTGTGGAGAGTTGTGGTGATCGTTCCTGGTCGGAGTTTCTGTTCGTTCGTCCGAGCTGTCGGGCGGACGACATGTGCAGGCGCGCGGCCCGAGCCAGTGGACCACGCCGGAGGGACTCGGAGTTACGGTCGCCAAGGACTCGACGCACTCAGGGAAGTCGCGACTTCCATTTCTTTTGGGTTTTGTTTGAACGTGTGTGTGTGGCGCCAGTCTGCAAAAGTAGAACGGTTAAGTGTTGCCGTGTAAGTCATATTCGGTTGTAGATCTGCGTTGGTTCTATGCTTGTGTTTTTCTTTACATAAACGTATACGTGTATTGCTTTTGTTCCTTTGTTTTATTGTAATATACGTGCCTTCCGTGAATAAACGTGCTTGTCTGTGTGTGTAATAAAGTGCTTGCTTGTTGAACTGTTTTCCCGTTTCGCTTCGTCTTTTCCCTTGTTTGAAAGTTCCATCTTGCATCACGTAAGGGATCGATAGTGGGTTTAAAACACCCGGTAATTAATCTGAACCGTCGAGGTCGACGATAACTCCGCTCGGTTACCCCTGCAGCACGGAACGAGCTGCTTAAGCGGTTCGTGTCCAGAGTCGACCTGCGGCGTGGTACAACTCCCCGGTACGCTACTCGCGCGGGTACGAGTATTGACATTCGGCGGGAATAGGTATATCGACATTCAGCGATTCACCCCATTCCGCGCGGGTAGAATGCGGACTGGGTTGTGGTGAGGTTAAACCCCCACCCGTGGCTAGCTCCTTGGCGGTAGTTCCAAGAGGGTCACAACTGAATTGTCCGTTCCGGTGGGCGAAGTGTCGCGATTTGAGTTACGTGGCCGATCGCATGCCGGCGGGCGCGAATTCGTAACAATATATAGCAGATATAGCAGGAGGAGGTATACAACGGACGGAGCGAATGGTTTTGCACCTCATCGGCATTGCCCGGTGCACTGGCGATAAGGGCCTTAAGGTGCTGGAGCAGGGCAAGGAAGGCGTTTTCTTCAGGAATCGTTGAGTCTGGGAGAATGGGGAGAGCCAATTCCTCCGAATCAACGCCTTTTGCCAGCCCCCGCAACCGCACAACCCTCTCCGCTGCAACTCTCTCCTTTTCAAGTCGCTCTGCTTCCTGAAAACACTTCTGAACAGACACGAGAGAACTTGTCAAGCAAAATAGAAAATAATTTTGGAAAAAGCTCCAGCCGATTTACCCTGACAAATCCAATGGGATGTGTGCGCATTCAGAGACGTCCCAGCGAGCTCACCTTGACTCGCAGGCAATGTTCCTTCATTAATTGCTGTTGGTTTTTCAGTGTCTCTTCTGAGCTGCAGCAGGTAACCAAGAGATCGTCTCAGCATTACAATCAGTGCAACACCATCTCAATAGTGTTAAGGAGATCATCAAAACAAGATCAAATGAAAAATGGCCTGCAGACCTGCCTAAACTCCTTTTTTAGTTTCTATCTATAATTATCATTCATTTTGTCAAAATTTCAATATTTTGTGCAAGATATTTTCCAAAAGAACATCAAAAAGAAGAAACAAAAAAACAAAAAAAACAAAACGGTGATCATCAGAGACATATACGCACACACATACGTATTTAAGTTTGAAAATACAAAGATGCTCTGTAAACACTGTCA
>NC_140974.1:47383407-47385907 GCF_056783735.1 Eptatretus burgeri
ACAGCAAACCCCCCCACCACCTTCGCCTATCTCCTACAACCATCAACCACACCACCAGTCAACACCAAACGTCGTGCTGTCCAGGGCCCGTTCGGCGATTGATGCCGAACGCGTCGAGCCACGAGTACGAATGCGTTCCTCTCACGGAGAAATTCGGATCAGGAAGGTTTCACGCCCCCTTTTTCTCCGTCCAATGGACGAGTGTCGGGCGGTATGGCCCCGCCTCCAAGCGCGATGAACGTGGATTCTTAACAAGAGGAATTCGGATCAAAAAAGGCTCACGCCCCTTTTTGCCACACCAATGGCTGAACAGAGGGTGGCGTAGCCCCGCTTCCAATCACGTTGTGATCCTGAAATTTGCATATAGGCTCCTCCTGCGGCCTGTAAAGACGCGAGCACAAGGCGACTCGCGCTCTTGCGGCTGGTCGGGGCGAGTGAAGACGGCGGTTCAGGTTCAGTTGCAGGCGGCTGGTCGGGGCGAGTGAAGAGTTTGAGTTCGAGTCGAGTGAATACGGCGGTCGGCATCAAGGTTGCGGTGTGGGGGTCGCTCGTCCCGTCGCGGGGTCCAAGCCAGCCAGCCATTCCCCTCTCCCTGAGCATCAGCAATTCCCCCCCCCCATCCACGCTGAGATAGTGCCAGGGGGCCCCGTTCCTCCCCCACCCTAAACGTGGTGCCAACCAAACTGCTTGCGCGGAGCACGCCAGAGAGGGCTCGCAGACCACACCAGGGGCACGGAGTCGGGGCGCAGCGATGCAGACATTGCGGCTTGCCCGCCATCGCGTCACGAGGAAGCGGGTAAGACCTTCTCGGTCTCGTGGACCTGGCCGCTGCTCCAGGTTCCACGCACTTTTGGTCCATGGACCTGTCTGCCTCCTTGCCTGTGATGGTGGCTTTCCTTCCTTTGCTTTTTGGAATGAATGATGTGGCGCCGAGTCCCGACAAGTAGAACTGCATAAATGTTGCAAATAATTGCCCTTTTATTCGGTCGTATTGCTTTTGTCTTGACTGTTATTTGTTGCATTTTGTCTTGACTGTAATATACGTGCCGTGTTTCCGTAATGAATGCGCATTGCTTGTTGAACTGTTTCCCGCTTTGCTTAGTCTCCTTCCTTTTATTGAATCTCCATCTTGCATCACATAAGGGATTGATAGTGGGTTTAAAACGCCCGGTAAATAATTGGAACCGTCAAGGTCGACGATAACTCCGCTCGGTTATCCCTGTAGTACGGAACGAGCCGCTTAAACGGTTCGTGTCCGGAGTCGACCTGTGGCGTGGTACAACTCCTCTGTACGCTACTCGCGCGAGTACTTCGGTAAATCGACCATGAGGTGATCGGACCCTATTTCGCGCGGGTAGAATGCGGACTGAGTTGTGGTGTGGTGAAACCCCCACCAGTGACTGGCTCCGGGCGGTAGTTCCCAGAGGGTCACGACTGAATTGTCCGTTCCGGTGGGCAAGGCGGCTGCTTTTGGCGACACGCGGTCGTTCGCACGCCGGCGGGCACGAATTCGCAGATATATATATATATACATATATACAGTAGACTAGGCGTAAGTCGTCACTATCGTGACCGAGAAAAAAGTGACGACTTAGAAATGTGACGACTTACGCGTATGCGAACATTCATGAAGACTGTGTGGTGAAGGATGAAGTCGCGCGTGGCCTGAACACATATGTGTGAGAGCCGGCGGTACCAGAGCCGGTACCAAAAAGAAAACACAATCCTCGGGGCATAGGTGTGGGTGAGTTGGTGAGTTGGAAAGTGATCAAGCAAAGATGGAATTCATGAATCAGTTTATCAAAAGTAAAGATAATGAACAACTCTGAAAGACAACTCGTATACCATCGGTGATGGTATGGTGACAAATTACATGACACACAGTCATCGTGGTGATGATTACCACTCAATGCCTATGTGTGAGTGAGTGCGGTAATGTACAAAACAAGCCAATATAAAACCATGATTGGACTTCAACACTAAGCTCGATCGATCCTTTACTTCTTCGCGAAGTAATCCGTTATGTTTGACTGCCTCAAACTCTTGGGCATCTGGCGCATGAGAAAGGATTCAAACCGGTCATTGTATTCCATGATGTTGGCTGGGCAATCCTCCACCGAAAGACAGTATTGGCCGAATATTTGGCTGAGCCGACATTTGCCGAAACCAGATGATGAGCGCGTCATCGACATCTTCAATGAGCGAGCATCACGATTCCATGAAATCGGGCTTCTCATGAGGCAGCAGTTCCGTGTGACGAGTTAGGAGTGGTAATTTACTTGAGTTTCCATTACGTGGGAATGGACAACATCTGACGACTTAGACGAAGTGACGACTTAGAGATGACGACTTACAGAGGGATGACCCTTTATTCAAAGGGATTTAACATGAGATAAATTCGGGACTTTTTGACCTTGCCGACTTAGGCGAAGTAACGAGTTACACGCTACTGACTTACACCTAGTCTACTATGTATATATATATATTAATATATATATAT
>NC_140974.1:47390907-47405907 GCF_056783735.1 Eptatretus burgeri
TTTACTTCCAAATCGTGCTCCTTTTTGTTTCTTTTCGAGCTCGGTTTTCCATTCTTCCTCCAAGCTGTTCCTATCCTGGGAGTTACCAATCTGCTCCTCCTTTCTTTTCTTCAGTTCGCTCTCCGCTCGTTCCTGCGCATCGGCCAATTGTTGTGACTCCGTACGCACGTAATCCTCATGAACCCTGTCTACGCGCCGCCGTGCCTCGTCCAACTCAAAGGAAAACGAGTGTAATTCCCCTATACAATTGTCACCATTCCTCCACCGTTGCAAGGACTTCGACACTTGTCTCCGAAGCCCGTCAATGCATGCTCCGGCCTCCTGCCATGATCCCGTGGTTTGAAACTGTTGTTGGGAGCGCTCGCCTCGTGTCGTGCCGTTCGTAGCGCCATTAATAGCAGCCCGCTCACGCCTTGTGCTGCGCTGAAGTGCAGCCGCGCCGCCATCTTGTGACTCCGTTTGCCGGCAAAGTTTGTGCTCAGAATATGAGTGTGAGCTCCCACACGGATTAAAATTACAAGAAGTACCATCCCGGGCCATGGATTCTATATTCAAACACATATTCATTTCTAACCCTGGCACCCGCTCGCCTTGAAACTCCATATTATTTCTCGGAAGGGAATTAATTTAACTGCTCGTGTTTGGTGGGAATCGGGGGGGTCGCTCCACTCACCCCTGAACCGATTCCCGTGAATTTAGTTGGAGACGGGGTGGATTCGAATCTCACTCCCGGACACCAGTGTTACGAATTCTGGCCTGCCAAGCGTGTGAGCGATTGCGTAACTCCAATCGCAACCGCGTCACCCACCGGTCGGACAATTCAGTCGTGACCCTCCTTGGAACTACCACCAGGAGCCAGTCATGGGTGGGGGTTTAACCTCACCACGATCGTGCCAATTGCCCACCCGGGCAGGATAGGGTTGCTCGCCAAATTCGACCTACCTAAGTACCTGCGCGAGTGGTCGACCGGGCGATCGTACCTCGCCGCAGGTCGGCAGAGGACACGAACCGCTTAAGCGGTCCGTTCCGTGCTACAGTGATAACCGAGCGGTGTTATCGCCGACCTCGACGGATCAGATTCTCTTCTTTACCGGGCGTTCAAAACCCACTACTCATTCCACGATACAAGATGGCACTTCCAATGGGGAAAGGACGCAACAAATGGGATACATTTCACACAAGGACATTTATTTCAATTACACACACACAACACAAGCAAGGCAGTCATGCAATATACACGCAACAAATAGAATGCAAAAGCAATACGACCGACTATAATTATTATTTACAAGCACTTACACAGTTTCTACTTGGCAGGACATGGCACCACAGCATGTATACAAAAACAAAGAAAGACCTCCCTCACAGTCAAGGGGGTAGACGGGGTCCGTAGATATTTATGGTCGTGGGCCGTGGATGACCGAAAAGGCCCACGAGACCGAAGGGTCTTACCCGCACCCTCATGGTGCGACGGTGGGCAGGTCGCGACGTCTCGTCCCCACGGCAACTAGCGTAGCCGCGCTTGATCTCGGGCCTTGCAACGGTGGGCAGGTTGTGACGCCTTCTCCCCACGACAACTAGCGTAGTCGCGCCTGATCTCGGGCCTTGCAACGGTGGGCAGGTCGTGACGCCTTCTCCCCACAGCCACTAGGACAAGACTTCCACTCGACTGCCCCAAGTCTGTCTACGATGAAGACTTGGACCACGACAGACTTGGACCAAGACCACGCCGACCAAGACTTCCAAACGACTGCCCCAAGTCTCTGCTATCCGCTCTCGCTTTTCCAGGTGCTCCTCTTGCCCTTTTATTTCTCCTGCGCCCGCCCTGCCCTTCATGGCGCGTGGGTGGGGGGAGGAACATTCCAGAGAAATTGGGGCGGCAGTTGGTTTCCAACCGTCAAACTTGTTTACCGGAGGAGAAATTGGGGTGGGGCTGGTTTCGTTGCTCCTTTAGTGGCGTTGTGGTGTGGATGGCGTAGTTGTTGAGATGGCGTGGTTGTTGAGATGGCGTGGTTGTTCCAAAATAATGACAGGTAAAGAAAAATGGCTAACTCAAAGCATCGCAGCCCGGATGAAACACACATATTCCCTCTAAACAACGGGTGTGGACTAACACATGAACTTAGATATATTTAACCTGAGGACCTTTCCGGTGTATTGCAAATTTCCACAGCCATAACTATATATATATATATATATATATATATATATATATATATATATATATATATATATATATATATATATATATATATATATATATATACATATACATATATATACATATATATATATATATATATATATATATATACATATATACACACACACACACGACCGGTCAAACGTTTTAGAACACCCACATTTTTCCAGTTTTTACTGAAATTTAAGCAGTTCAAGTCCAGTGAATAACCGGAAATGGTACAAAACAAAGCAGTAAACTGTCAGTGGTTAACAAAAAAAAGTTTAGGTTACCAAAAACTGAAAAATAATGTGAATTTCAGAGTTGTTAAAAAGGCCCTTTTCAGGGAACAAGTAATGGGTTAGCAACTGCAGCTGTTCTGCAACAATGGAAGTAAATTAAGCCTTCAAAGTTGATGCAAACAATTCCTACACGTGTTCCAACTTTTATTGATTAGTTACAACCCTTCTGTCTGTATAAAAGAAGTGTTGGAACAAACTATGTTGCTACACCATCTGAAGCATTATTTGGACGATATTGCACTGCAGTGAGTAGTATATTGCTATCATAATGGCGAGAAAAAGACAATTAACAAAGGAAGACAGACAGATCATTATAACCCTTAAAAAGTGTAGGTCTTTCCTTTAGAGATATTGCAAAGTAAGCCACAGTGTTGGTGAGTACAGTTTCCTACACCATCAAAAGGCACTTGGAAACTGGAGGAAGCACTGACAGGGAGAGGTTTGGCAGACCCAAAGCCACAACATAACCAGAAGACGAGTTTCTGAGAGTCAACAGCTTGCGTGATAGGCGGCTAACAGGACAGAAGCTTCAAGCACAGCTTAACACTGGTCGAAGTAAGGAAGTCTCAGTTTCAACTGTGAAGAGAAGACTTCGAGCTACAGGTTTTACAGGTCGAGTGGCAGTAAGAAAGCAATTGCTAAGATGGCAAATAAGAAAAAGAGGCTTTCCTCTCCCATGAAGCACTGTCAGGTAGATGACTGAAAACTGGAGGAAGGTCTTGTGGACCGATGAATCAAAATTTGAAATCTTGGGTTCATCAAGCAGGGTTTTGTACGCCGTCGAGTCGGCGAAAGGATGGTTCCTCAGTGTGTGACACCAACTGTCAAACATGGAGGAGGAAGCCTGATGACCTGGGGTTCTTTTGCTGGATCCACAGTCAGCAACTTGCACAGAGTGACTGGCACCCTGAACCAAAAGGGCTACCACAGCATTTTTCAGCGCCATGCAATACCCTCTGGTCGCCTAGTTGGTCAGGGGTTCATCCTACAGCAAGAAAACGACCCAAAACATACCTCCAGGCTATGTCAGAACTACCCTAGAAAAAAAGAACAAGACGGTAGGCTTCAAATCATGGAATGGCCAGCACAGTCTCCAGCCTTAAACCCCATCGAGCTGGTTTGGGATGAACTGGACAGAAGGGTGAAAGCAAAGCAACCTTGAAGTGCAACACATTTGTGGGAACTTCTGCAACAGTGTTGGGAAGAACTTTCCGAACAATATTTGATTTCCATTGTCGAAAGAATGCCACAAGTATCTTCGGCTGTTATATCTGCAAAAGGTATAACAAGCCCTACGATGCCGCCCAAAGGAAAAACGTTTGCTGCGGTTGGGCGCCATTACGGTTTGAATGAATTGACCATACGCTACATCAAGGACGAAGCCAACATCAGCGCTTTACATTCGCAACGCCCTGCAGCACCTCGTGGAGGCCATGGATTCCGACGACAATTTTTCTCTGAGGGCGTATTGGCGTGATTTCACGATAGCAACGTGTCTACAAATAATTCAGAAGGCTCTACAAGAAATGAAAAAAGAAACCTTAAACGCCTGTTGGAAGAAGCTGTGGCCAGAATGCGTCCACGAATACAAGGCCTTTTCTCCAGACGAAATTCACCATTCGGCAATCGATAAGGCGGTCAAGCTGGCGAAGATTTTAGGAGGAGGATTCAACGACATGACGCACGACGAAGTGAATGACCTCATCGAAACGAACTCTGACCCATTAACGGACGAGGATTTGGCTCAGCTTACGAAGTCTGCATGCGAGGAGGAGGAGGAGGAGGGGGAGGAGGAGGAGGAGGAGGAGGAGGAGGAGGAGGAGGAGGAACAATCTGATCCATCGCAGGAGCACGACGACGGAGGCCTATCACTTGAACGCTTAGCAACAATGGCGAAAACGGACAAAGAATTGCAGGGGATGGCTGAAGCATGGGATCCCTCTATGGTTCGGGCGTTGCAATTCAAGACGCTATTGATGGCGCAATGGCAACCTATAAAACTCTCCTCACCACCATGAAGAAACAACGCCAGCAACTGCCCAACACAATGTTTTTGCAACGTTACTGAGTTTACAGTAAGCATTTTTATGCTTCAAATGTTTTCTTTATGCGTTTAATTGAGATTAAAATGTGTTTAAAATGTGTTTTGTGGAGGCGTCCATTCATCGCGGATTTTCACTTACCGCAGGAGGGTTTGGAACGTAACCCCCGCGAGAAACGGGGGATTACTGTACATTGAAACATTAAACTGCTTAAATTTCAGTAAAAACTGGAAAAAATGGGGGTGTTCTAAAACTTTTGACCGGTAGTGTATATGATATATATATGTATATGATATATATATGTATATGATATATATATATATATATATATATATGTATATGATATATATATATATATATATATATATATATATACACACATATCCCCCTATGAATTTATAACTTTCAACCCCCATGCCATGTCAACCCCCTATGAAATCATAACTGTTCAACAAATTATACGTTTCTACATTGTAATGAGTCCGGGTCTCATCCGAGCAAGACACGAGGGTCTCGCAAAGTGGACCAAACAAGGAGTCCGGTAAATTTAGAATGACAACGCGCTTCCTGCACCACTGGGGAGGGGTTTGGGGGGGGGGTGAGGGGTTGCGGAGGGGGAGGGGGGGAAGGTTAAATGCTTACGATTTTTACCCTTACCAAGGGAGAGGGTATTGTGTTTGGGTTTGTTTGTTTGTCCACACAGAAGTTTCGTGTTTTTCTCTGCAACCGCTTGTCGGATTGAGACAAAGTTTTCACCATAGGTCCGACTACTGAATGTAGAATGATATAATGATATAATTATGATCCAAAGGTCACGTGGTGTGGCAGCCATGTTGGAAAAATGGAAAAACTTTGGATCTCTATCTCTGAAACCATACCAAGAAAAAAAATTGAAATGGGGCACATAGCAAGTACTCCTCATAAGCGTGATTTATTTGCATGACATCATAGGTGCCTTCATTACGATGTCAAAGGCTACATCTGATTAGTATGAAAATTTTTCAGGGTCGAGGGATAAAATGGTCCACAGAAAAAAAAAAAAAAAAAAAAAAAAACGATGACCTCGTCAGTCACGTGATTCGGCAGCGATATTACTTAAAAAAAAAAAAAACTTCAAAATCCTTTTCTCTGAAGTGGCTGAATATATCAAGTTGTTAGATCGATTGAACTTTACATGTGTGACCACCTATCCATGAGGAAGAAAAGGTTCACACAGATGACATCATCAGTCACATGGTTTGACAGCCATATTGGATTTACCCTAAAACCCATTAAAAAAAATTTCTCCAGAACAGCTGGACAAATTGAGGGGAACTTCACACAAATGTTCCCCAAGTCTTGGGTGTACAAGTTTGTTTAGCAAGAATTGATAGGTCACATGGTTTGGCAGCCATATTGGATTGAAGAAAAATATTAAATATTTTCTCTGGAACCTTCTCTTAATCAATCGACATGAAACTTCACAATTATGATCTAGTCGTGATGGGGAATACATGTTTTAAATTTCAACTTGATCGGACACATGGTCTGGCAGCAAGAATTATTTAATTTTTTTGATCTGGGTTCTTTTTGATTTTTTTTTTTGTAAAGGCGAACTTGGCTGTGCCTGGATGGGTTTGAGGGTAGAGGAGCAGCAGCTGAAATGTGAATTCTATCCAGGTTCCTCCTGATGACTTCATCTTTACTTTTTGCTTGTTCGGGTTCCTTCTGATTACTTCAATGGAGGACTGTACCTATTTGGTCTTCCATTTGATTTGAACTGATTATATTTTAATCCCATTCTAAATTCAATTGAATTTTTTTTTTTAATGTCATGGGTCAGGGTCAGGTGTCCGATCAAAGCGGGACATCTTGGTACTCGGTCATCACTGCCAGCAGTTATAAAGTGGCAGTTCTAGTTATGTCTATTATCAATTACGTAACACACCAGTACACAAAACTACACAAAACAAGTCCTGTTGAGGGTCTGCAATCTGATTGCCCTTTCTAATTTATAACTGGATTTGATAGTATGTATCTTTTCCTCATCAGTATGTTTTGATAGTATGTATCTTGAGGTGTCAAACACCTCGGGACGTGTCAAACACTTTTGATTGTCCAATTTATCAATGTCTGAAGTGACGTCCTGTCAGCCTAAAAACCAAGTCTTCAAAGCCAAACACATTTATTTTTAAAATCGCAATGAAAGAGAACGCGATTGGCATGAAAAGAACAGGGGGAATTCTGACGGGCACCAAACAACGTGCTTCCTCAAACCCACAGGCGCAAACACGCCTACTTATTCCAATTAATGCGCCGACTTCCGAAATCATGGCTCGAGCCCTTTGGCTGCACCAAAACAGCAATACCTTCATAAACAAGCAAAACTGAAGTTCACTTAAAAGTGAAATTACAAACTGGGAGAGGGATAGAAGTCAAAGGCATTTTCTCCCGAGACACGATCTCTGACAATTCAAATTGAGGTAATGCAATGCAACAGATGTGAGAATGCATATTATGAGATAAGCGAACTAATATTCATCCCTTTTTAACCCACCAAAGGTACATTTTCGGAACAATATTTTTTTTTACATTTCTTCATTTGTGTATGTTTGTGTGTTTGGTTTGTGTGGTCTACAGCCGCATTCTAAGTCCTGCTTCCTCTTCCTCCCATCCATAAGGAACAGCTCTTTCCTAGGTCTCTACAATAATCATGACAACACCTTTTAATTAACAAAATATACCAATGTGACAAAAAAGATGTTTATTTTCAAGGCGGCATGAGACTGTTGCACTGTTCTGTACATATATAGATAGATTATTTTGGGAGGGGAATCAGAAGGGGATGTCGATTAATTATCGACATGCTGTACTTGCAAAGTTAAGTGAGGGGAAAATGGCAGAACAAACTAAGGTACTTTTTGAACGCAAATGCCCCTTTATTGAATGCGAGCAAGCTAATAAATGGGAGGTTGGTGAAGGGGGAAGAGAAACTGACCTTTGCTTTCATGTCCCACTGCTGCTCGTGTTCCACCAGAGAATCCTCTATTTCATTTTGTTTGCAAGCAAGGAAATTTCCACTGAAAGAGGATCGGATAGACAGCCGCTCAGAGAAACCATTGAGAGAATCCTGCATACGAGGCAGACAGAAACATGCAGACAATGACCATAGCAATTTTATACATTGCCACAATAAAGTTGCTGAAACATGAACTTTTCAGATGATAAACATAAGCAAAATATTGCTTCAAAAAAAAAAATGTTGAAGGAAAGGAAAATGAGTATGGTGCTAAATCACAAAGTTGGACTAATGACAAGGCACTCGTTTTGTGTGCAAAATGTAGGGGAAGCAACATAAAATAATCACTCTTCAATGCCAAAACAATCTCACCTGTGCATGTGGTGTGATGGACTCTGGTGCAGGTGAGGTGTCAGTCCTGGGAGTGCTGAGTACTTCCTCATTTTCTGTCACCTTCTCAAGAAATTTGACCAAGTGTGGTGAAAGCTGGAGTGATAGAGAGTTCTGCCCTCGGCCAGGCTAATAGGATACAAGGTTTGCAGTGGAACGTGAGTTCCTCGTGAGCTTAACATTATTATTGATAGGCATTACAATGTCTTTTTTTCAGCGAAAAGTTGGAAGATAAGGGTGTCCATAATCATTTATAACGAGCAACAAATGAGTGGAGGTGGTTGTAAAGGCTGGATTTTGGGGGATTAACAAAGCAGAGGTTTTTGGAAGAACATGTGCATACTGAAGGATCTGGAGGGAAGAGGGAAGAGGGAAGAGGGAGAGGGAGAGGGAGAGGGAGAGGGAGAGGAGAGGGAGAGGGAGAGGGAGAGGGAGAGGGGAGAGGGAGAGGGGAGAGGGAGAGGGAGAGGGGAGAGGGAGAGGGAGAGGGAGAGAGGGAGAGAGAGGAGAGGGAGAGAGAGGGAGAGGGAGAGGGGAGAGGAGAGAGAGAGAGGAGAGAGGGAGAGGGGGAGAGAGAGAGAGAGAGAGAGAGAGAGAGAGAGAGAGAGAGAGAGAGAGAGAGAGACAGAGACAGAGAGAGAGAGAGAGAGAGAGAGAGAGAGAGAGAGAGAGAGAGAGAGAGAGAGAGAGAGAGAGAGAGAGAGAGAGAGAGAGAGAGAGAGAGAGAGAGAGAGAGAGAGAGAGAGAGAGAGAGAGAGAGAGAGAGAGAGAGAGAGAGAGAGAGAGAGAGAGAGAGAGAGAGAGAGAGAGAGAGAGAGAGAGAGAGAGAGAGAGAGAGAGAGAGAGAGAGAGAGAGAGAGAGAGAGAGAGAGAGAGAGACAGAGAGACAGAGAGACAGAGAGACAGAGAGACAGAGAGACAGAGAGACAGAGAGACAGAGAGACAGAGAGACAGAGAGACAGAGAGACAGAGAGACAGACAGAGAGACAGAGAGACAGACAGAGAGACAGAGAGACAGAGAGACAGAGAGACAGAGAGACAGAGAGACAGAGAGACAGAGAGACAGAGAGACAGAGAGACAGAGAGACAGAGAGACAGAGAGACAGAGAGACCGAGAGAGAGAGAGACAGAGAGAGAGAGACAGAGAGACAGAGAGACCGAGAGAGAGAGAGAGAGACAGAGAGAGAGAGAGAGAGACAGAGAGAGAGACAGAGACAGAGACAGAGAGACAGAGAGACAGAGAGACAGATGACGTTTGTATGCTTTTATTATAAAAGTATCAAAACACACCAGAAAAAGCACACTCCATAAAAACAAATCCAAACAATTTTACAGCAAAAATAAATTCAACAAAAGCAAGGGTGTCTGTACATGTCAAACACACCATAGAATAATACATATATGCAAAAAAGTAAGTAAGTACTTTACACATTACAAACAGATTCCTCACGAAAAGAAACTTAGAACCTCATCAGTGTACCACTGATCACCCACAATATCCAGGCTCGAAAGATAAGCCTGCTCTATTTTTACTCGTGCCGAAACCAAGCACATTTGCATTTTCCCCCTTCAATTTTGCTTTCCTGGTTTTATAAATTGCCAGTTTAGCAATGCCCAACAGAAAAGACAAAAACGAGAGGACTGGTTTACTTTTATAATCCCCCCCCCCCCCCGATTCCATAAATAAAGACTGGAAAGGAAAAAACAAAATTAAATTTATAGAAAAGCTGTTGAAGGAAGAGAAAGAGGGGTACCAATCTCTTAAATTCAATAAAAACGTGGGCAACACTTTCAATCAAATCACAAAAAAGGACAAGAAATTGGAACAGCAGAATTAAACTTCTGGAGTAATGTCTGTGTGACCAGGGCTTGATGTCCTAGTCTCCAATCCAGGTCTCCAGTTAACACAAGAGTTGGAGAACTATACATTTTGTTCCACACTGGAGTTAAAAAAGCTCCAGCAGGTAAGGTCTCATTCCACCGATTTTTCAACAGTTTTGTAAAACCAGGTATACATGCTTCCAGACATATGTTGTAGATTGCCGTTTTCCCCATGACGTGAAACACCAAGTTCCTCTAAGTTTGAGGAGAACACACCCTCGTTTTTTTGAGGCAATTTGAAGTTCAGGGAAATAGAGACGTGAGTCTACCACTTCATCCACCCCAGTCCACCTGATGTTTAGTCTATGAAAGGTTTGAATTACTGCTTTCAAGACATTTTCCACAATACGAGCAGAACGAACACCAGTTTTTGATGAAAGTGAGCTTACAGGTAGCCAGGCATTCAAGGATGGATGCAACAGGTCTCGCACTCTGTTTATTCCAACACTGGCGAAACAATGCATAAATGACCTGGAGGTTGAAATTCTAGAGAATAAAGGATTCCGAACTAATGGCTCATGTACAAACTTTTGGGCATCGTATGATACCTCTAAACGTTGCACTTCGAGGACTTGCCAAGCATTCAAAAGGCTCTGATGAAAACTGGGGAGCTGAGACATGTCAACGTGTTGCAGGTCGATGAGGAAAAGTTCACGGTCATATTTCAGACCTTCCACTTTCTGCAAACAGGCGTTTGTGAGAGGTCGCCAAGGAACACACTCACTGTACAGTAGGAGCTTGATCGTGGAAATCCGGAATGCCATTATCCGACTTGGGATATGCATCAGATTTTGACCACCCATATTTTGGTGTCTGCAGACCACGTCTGGGCCCAGCCAATGGTGGCCACCCCAGAAGAAAAAAAAAATCAGTCAGAAACCTCTGAATGCCTGTGACCAAGTATCTCGGAGGTTCAAGTGGGATAACTCTATGCAAAATAAATGGAACCACCAGGTTGTTTATGATTGATACCCATGTCTTAAGTGAGAGAAGTTGGTACAATCTTCTCCACCTTGCCAGTTTCAATTTAATTTTTTCCAGGAAGTTCTCCCAATTTTTTTGTTCATACGCTTCAATTCCTAGAAATAAGCCTAAATATTTAAAGCCCTCACTATTCCACTGTATTCCTCCTGGTAAAACAGGCAGGGACAAGGAAGGCAATCTGGGGCCCACCCAGAAAGCTACACTTTTTTCCAATTTACCCTTGCAGTAGAAGCAAGCTCAAACTGGGTCAGGCAACGAGAGACCTCACAAACATCTTTTTGATTTGCCAATGCAACACAAATATCATCAGCATAAGCTGAAACAACGACTTTGGAGTTTTGTGAAAGAGAGACTCCAAACACTGAGTTCCGAAGTAAAACTAATAAAGGTTCAATGGATAGATTGTAGAGCATGCCTGATAGCGCACAGCCCTGACGGATGCCTCGCTGAAAGGGGAAGGGGGTAACAAAGACTATTATTAACCTTCAGCAGACAAGATGCATTTTTGTACAAAAACTTAACATAAGCAATAAATTTTTCCCCAAACACTGTTAATACATCAAACATTACATTTTCATAATGTCATAATACATATAACAAACCTGTTAATACATTTTCCCCAAACCCTGTTAATAATACATCTCCTTAATACATCAAACAAAAAAAGAATAGTTAACACTGTCAAAAGCTTTTTCTTGATCTAAAAGTAATAAACCAAAACCAGGAGATATAGTTCGACCAAGACTGATCAAGTCTCTCACCAAAAAAAAATTATTGTATATGGAACGTTCTGGAACACAGTATGATTGATCAGTGCCAATCAAGAAGGAGATGACTTCCTTCAGACGGGTTGCAAGTGCTTTTGACAATATTTTATAGTCCGTGTTGAGGAGTGACACAGGCCGCCAATTTGCGGTCTCATGTAGATTTCCTTTCTTCGGAAGGAGACACAAAACTGCCCTCCGGCAGCTCAATGGCAATTCACCTTGTTCAACACTCTCCTGAAAGACCTCAAGAACAGTAGGGCCTAGAATGTTCCAGAAAGCCTTATAAAATTCAGCCGGAAGGCCGTCTAGTCCAGGGGCTTTCCCATCCTTGCTATCCTTGAGCGCAGCAGTAAGTTCTCCAAGAGAAATGCCAGGCTCAATAAATTGTTGTTGGTCTACAGACAGAGAAGGGAGCTGTTCAAGCATCGCATTCCTGTTCTCCCCATTCACAGGTCTTTTTGCGAAGAGTTTAGAAAAATAGTCTTGTAGTTCATGCTTGATATCACTCTGGGAGGTCAACAAATCACCACCACAAGAGCGCAAAGCATGGATTTGTTAAGAGGTCTTGACCATTTTTTCCAAATTGAAGAACCCTTTGTTTGGTGTGTCAAGTTGGATTTTTTCGTTCCGCAGTTAGACGAATGCACCGGCCGCCCGCTCTTTCACCATTTCAGCCAGAAGGGTCCTTTTCTCCGACAACTGCTGGACATTCACGCTCGACAATCCAGCTTTCTGCTCACAGATAAGTATATCGTTTTTTAAAGCAGATATCACACCAAAAGTGTTATATGTGCTGTAAGAGCAGTATTGTTGGAAAAACATTTGATTTGGGTCTTTGTGCAGTCCCATCGTTGTCTTAAGTTCAAATATGAACCCTTTTGTGACTCACATTTTTCCCATACCATTTTAAAAGCTTCTATAAAATGTTCACTTTGTAAAAGTTTCAAATTAAAAGTCCAATATGCACTTCCACAGACATGATGAGGAAAGCCACACACCATAACAATCATGTGATGATCGGAAAAACCAGACGGCCTTATATAAGAGTTCTTAACAATGTTTGCCATTTCATGATTAACATAAAACCTGTCTCGGCGAGCCATCGTCAAAGCATTTCTTGATGCACAAACCCATGTATACTGACGGATATCACGGTTTTGTACCCGCCACACATCCACCAGTTTAAAAACTTTTTGACTGGCTGTGCCAAAGGCCTTGCACTGGGTGGATGAGGCTCACAAGTGTTCCGATCAAGTTGTAGGTTGAGGGTGCAGTTGTAGTCATCCCCCAGACACAACAACATGGTTAAGTCAATGGTGCTTACAAACTCTGCCAACTTGTACAGAAAGGCACCTCTTTCAGAGTTAGCACTAGGACAGTAAACATTTGTCATGCAAATCTTTAGGTTACTACTGACAAATTGCACAGACAGTAAGTAACCTTTGCAAATTTCCTTACAAGTTATCTCCGAAGGCTGGAGTCGAGGATGCAACACTATTGCCACACCAGCCTTGGCCTCAACAAGCGCACTCGAGAAAAAAAGACAACCTTGAAAGATTTTACACCACTCATCCTCAGTAGACCGATTTGCATGCGTCTCCTGTAGCATTAACACATCAATGTTTTCATTTTGGAAGAGCTGAAATACCTGGAGGTGACGCACACAACTGCAGCCCCCGTTGATGTTCAGAGATGCTACTTTTATCTCCATTCAGTTAGTTATTCTTGAAGCTCTTTACCAGCCCGAGTAACACATTTCCTTAACCTTTGGAACTGAGGCTCTGACATGTTTTAAACCCGATAAGGTTCACAAATCATACTCCTTGCAGTTTTAATGAAATCGTGTAAATTCGGGAAGTAATCTTTGATTTTTACGTTTCTTTTCCTGAATGTGTCATCCAGGAATTTAATCACATTTTCTTGAGACACTAAGGTTGTATTGTTTCCCCATTCATCCTCTTGAGAGCTTAAAGCACTAAAATGTGGGGTATAAGAGGTTTCATCTGAATCAAGTGCTTCATCTATGGCCTCTCCTATTACTTGTGGAACACTTACTTTTGGCTCAACAGAAAGTTTTGCTCTGTTTATGGACCCCTCCGAATTTGCCTTGTCCATGTCCTTCCCCTCTATAACCCTTACATCATCATCTTTGAGGGAGGGGTTGACATTTAACTCACAGGGATTTTCCCCTTTATCTATTTCTCCATCACTGTCAGACATAGCTGTTAACTCGTCTGAACAAGTTTGGCGAACAGGACGAACACTTAAAACATCTTGAGATACCTCACTGTTCTCTGTGTCTCGCTCGGAGTCGGCCAGTGGAACAAGCGAAGTTTCCATATCCGCACACGACTCCGGTACCACCAAGGGGTTTCCAATGTGAGACGTACCTTGGAGGTCCACCGAGCCTGACACGATCTGGACCTTATTCTGCTCCTTAGCATCAAAGGCATCAACATTTGACCGTTTTTGGCCTTTTTTCCTGCTAGCCGTAACAGATAACTCCATATCGTCCACACTGTCCTGTACAGTGGATGGTAAAGGAGAGGAAGCAACCACTTTCACTTCCTCGTTTGGTGGTGGTAGATTATTTACGTCACGATTACACACCCTCTCTCCAACGCCGGTTGGGGTGGACGAGTCCAATCCGTCGAACACCTCAGCCGGTGGGGGGCGAGGCTCGGCTCCCGATTCACCTTCTCCCCATTAGTTTGTGGTGAGGAAGAATCGTTCCTCACCGCACCTTCACGTTTTGGCGGTGTAACCGCATTGGGACAAACACTCTTCACATGCCCGTAAGCTCCACACCCAAAACACGTCATAACCTCTGAGGAGGCAAACATTTTATATTCAAACCCGTCGGTTTTTACACTGAGTACAACATTCAGCGTTTTACCATTTTCAGGTAATATCATATAAACCACTCTTTTAAAGGACATGACGTGTTTACATTTATCGCTAACATTACGCATCGGCACCATTGAAATCCTCGACACAACCTTACCGAACTTGTTCAACTGGTTACACAAGTCCTGGTTCCTTATAAATGGTGAAATATTATTAATGTTAACTTTAACTGTTGGGGCCTGTAAAGCGAACACAGAGAGGTAAATGTTTGGTTCGATGAACAGGCCATGCTCAACCACCGTGGCGACCATGTGTTCCTCCGACACAAACACCACAAACTTCTTATTGATGCAAGAAGCAGCACGAATATTATGAAAACCAACGATGTTACCAATGGCGGAAAGCACATCGTTAAGTTCCACCTCACTGGGAGGGAAGAAAAAAAACAGCCTGTTTACGAGTTAGTGACTCGAACATCTCGACACGGAAACGTTCACCCGCCATTATAACTCAAGAAAACAAGTCAGTAAACTTTATCGAGAGAAATAAGGCGTTTTCACAAACACCAAGAAATCAACAATTAAAGTTGAGAATTCACAAAAGAACA
>NC_140974.1:47410907-47475907 GCF_056783735.1 Eptatretus burgeri
CGTGATCGTTGACATATGTCGACATACGTTACTTGCATGTTACTCATAAGTCGAAACACGTCAATGTAATGGTTAGCGTCAGTGTTCCAGACTCTCTGGTTTTTTGGTTTTTTTTTCTTCGGTATGACTGTGATGTTGACACTTCGATTTCTAGTGCGGTTACGATTTAAATCGTTGAGCGGCAGCCTATTAATTATATTATATTACAACCGCACTAGAAATCAAAGTGTTAACATCAGCGTCATACCGAAGAAAAAAAACAAAAACAAAAACAAAAAACAGGGAGTCTGGAACACTGACGCAAACCATTACATTGACGTGTTTCGATTTATGAGTAACGTACAAGTAACGTATGTCGACGTGTGTCAACGATCGTGTAACATGCCTACAACACGTTACTCATAGGTTAGAAATAAGTTTCGGGTACGCTAAACATTACCTCGACGTGTTTTCGACTTATGAGTAACTTACAAGTAACATGTGTCAACGATCGCATAACGTGCCTACAACTTATGGCCAGCATTATGCAGAACCTGCGAGTCATACGCTGGCATACATCGAAAAATTTCAAGCATGGAAAATTTGTCTAACACCTCGGCGTACTACGACGTATGCCAGCGCGCTCTTAACATATACAAACTTACCCATAATGTATTCAACGTGTGCCAGTGTTTTAGCCAAATTTTGCATACGTCAGGCATACGCTGGCTAAATCGTCAAGGTGTGATAGGGCCTTTAGATGGTGTCAAAGCCACCCAATGCTCGCCTGTTTATACTAGACGCTTGCCATTCATTTAATATGTGTACGAGTTTACTGATTACAATATATAAATACATATATTGCTTTAAAATTATTTGGATCAGACTTCACTGCAATGCTTTATAAAAAATATTATTAGACTAGTCTTTTTAAAACGATAAATGTATAAACAGGCGAGCATTGGGTGGCTTTGACACCAACTTCTGGTTTAAATCATTTTCATCACGGATAGATGAATGGACGGACAGACAGCATCCAAAATACAAGCCAACAGCCATGCTGACACCACGTTGGAGGCGAAAAAGATACAGAACCACTGCTGCACACAGCCTGAGATCCAAATGCAAAACAAAGAATTCCCCTTGAAGAGCAGAGTTTTAGAGAAGCTTTGACACCAATAGCAGGTGAATCGATAAATGCCTCTCTTGCATATCTGAAATATAAATAGTAATTGGAGAACATGGCTGATGCGGGATTACGAAGAGGCATGCAACCAGACACCTGCATGTTACTGCCCCTGCATTGAAGATTTGTGTGCAAACATGCACCAAAGTGAGTGATGCTTCTGACAAGCATTGTTCATAAAATTTGATTTGTGGACAGGCTTGGGAGAACCTGAGATTTAACCTTGCACAGTTGTGTGGAAAAGAGACTTTAAGGCAACAAAATCGAATTGATAATTAATTAGAGACAAAGGGTCACACATGGAAAGATTACGCATTATTCGGACAAGTCAGTACTGGTTCATGGAAGAGGATTGTGCATCATTAGTTTAGGAATAATTAGCAATTGTGCTTAAGAAAATTTAACAAAACTACCGAGTTCAGGGCCGGATTTAGACATGTGGTGGTCCCTGGGCAGCCTTCAGTAATGGAGGCCCACCCTACCTTAGATTACTAAAAAGGTGACAAGACATATTTACAGTCATCCATAAAGTATATTTTTCAAGAACAAAGAATCTGAACTTCTATATAAAATAGAGAATGAGATAAGATGAATATCTTATATCTGTTCCACGAACTACCAAGTACCATTCAGGCCTCACAAATATATTTTTCCTTACAATTTTATTTCTTCATGAAATATGTGGAGGCTCCCTGGTTGTGGAGGCCCCTGGGTAACTGCCCAGCTTGCCCATGCCTAAATCTGGCCCTGACTGAGTTGGCCAATGGCAGTGCGGTCGACTTAATATGACTGCACATAGATTTTCTGAAAGCTTATACTATCCAGTTACCATATAAAGGTGACAGGTTAAGCTAAAAGAGAGTGGTAGATGATGACAGTAATCATGCTGGACAGAAAAGTACCTTCAGATGCAGAAACACTGTGGAAATAGCATTTGTTGTTGGCTGACTCTTGGGAGGACCAGGACGATTCTCATGTGCCACGTTGGACATGGGATGGATAATAGCAAATAGTGTAATATGGCAGGGTCAGTTTGGGTCCATTGCTGTTTGAAATATACAAATCTTTAATCGAGATAAAGGAGCAAGGACTATCATACTGAAATACGCAACTTGGTGTCTGCCTGTCTGTCTGTCTGTCTGTGGTCAATGCATTCATCTGTTACTTATCCAATCTCAACCAAACTTGCCAGGGGGACTAAGGGTCATAAGACATAGGTTGTACCTACTTTGTTTGCCCGCCATGGGTTCCGAGGTGAGGCCGAAGCAAATTCTCGACGCAAATGTGTAGAGAATATGGAGGCTACATACTAACAGCACCACTCTTGGTAGTAATGGGAGAGGGCATTACAAGTGATGCTTGGAAAAATTGCATGTTAAGATGTATATACAGAGCAGCTTGAGCGTCGTTCCATGTTATCGTGGTGTATTTCCATGGCTGTTTCCAATAACAAAGGTAAAATAATAACATTAACTTGCAGGGGCTACAGGTCGCTGCCAGAGGGGTTGGGGAGGTGGGAGATACCCGGTGCTGCCCTGCTGGGTGAGCTTTTCACAGCGGTGGTTTCAGGATGTATTGGACATTGCAAAGTTATGGAGTTATTGACCTCATGTTGGTTACCTTTTACCTGTGGGCCAGTGGCAGCACAGTCTGACCCCACATCCCAATATACACTTTGGCGGCCTCAAAACAGAAGTCAAGGGTAACGTCTGGTTGCGTAAAACCTTGCCCAGATACTGAAGTACCTGTACCCAAAGTTGGGGCTTCTCGGTGCTATGGTTCAGATGTGAAAGAATAACGTACAAACGCACAAACACTTGAAAATATGTACAGAGCCAATAGAAAGTGTACATGCCCTTTAAAAGTTTTCACCTTTTGCTGCCTTGTAGTCTGGAATTAAATTGCATTCAATCAGACTTTTTTTTTTTTTTTTTTTTTTGTATACCTTGGTCGAGGCTCGTATGAGAGCTAACACACAACTCACAGCAAGGAGGCATGAGACAAGAGGGGCGGGAGTGGAAGGGACAAAACAGTGGGGAACAGACACATTAGGTGAACTGTGGAAGGGAGAGGGATGGGGATGGGACGGGGAACATGGCGAAGAGAAGATGGACATTACAGGGACTTTCAGGAAGGAAAGCAGGAGAATTGAAGGAAGTGGGCTTGGGTGGATTATCGGGGGTAGAAAAGATCGAGGATTTGGATGGGGGAAGATAAGAGGTGGTGGTGAACAGCTGTTTTGAAAGCCTGGAGGGAAGAATGGGAAAGAATAGAGTGAGGAAGTTTATTCCAAAGGCGGGAAAAAAGAGGAATGAAAGAGTGAAGATGAGCAGTGATTCGTGATTTTGGTAGTTTTACCAGAAGGGGGTTGTTGGCGGACCTTGAGCGCCCTGTGGAAATGTGGTTGGGACAAATCGCAGAGAGAGCAGCGGGGCAAGGCTGGAGAGGAGTCGGTAGAAGACAGAAAGACCACCGACCAACCTGCGGTGATTGAGTGAGAGGCCCAAAGACTCAGCTTCATTGCGGGAGATGCCAATGATCTTAAATGCCCTGGTTTCGACAGCGTGAAGCCGAGAAAGGTGGGAGGCAGGAGCACCAGCCCAGAGGGGAGAGCAGTACTCCATCAGGCTACGGACAAAAGCTTTGTAAGTAGTCAGGAGCTCAAGAGGGCCGAGGAAGGACTTTGCACGACGGAGGATTCCCAGTCGGCGACTGGCTTTTGAGGCAAGGTTGGAAATGTGACTTTCCCAGGAAAGGTCATGGCAGATAGTGAGACCCAGAAGCTTGAAAGAAAAGACTTCTTCCAGAGGATTGTTGAGAAAGTGGATGGTCGGGTTTTCTAAACGGTCCTTTCGAAGAGACATAGTGAGAGTGTGAGATTTGTGTGGATTGAAAGACATGTTCCACGTGTTGGACCAGTTTGTGATTTTATCCAGATCTGCAGTGAGCGAAGAAGCTGCTGCTTGCCGGTCTGAGGGATGACAGATGGTACGGCAGAGGGTGGAGTCATCGGCAAAGAGAAATAGAGGATTTTCCAGAGAGTCCGAGAGATCATTGATGAAAACCAGAAAAAGAACAGGGCCCAGAACGCTACCTTGAGGAACTCCAGCCTGCACAGGAAGAGGGGATGAAAGAACTCCATTTAGGGCCACACGTTGACTGCGACAGGAGAGGAAGTCTGCGAGCCATGAGTGGAGATGGCCTTGAATACCATGGGAAGAGAGTTTGGTGAGTAGGGCAGGGTGCCAGACTGTGTCAAAAGCACGTGATATGTCCAGGGATACGGCTCGGATTTCCTGTCTGGCATTGAGGACCTCCATCCATTGATGGGAGAGCAGTAGCAGCATATCCAGGGTAGAGTGACCTGGTCTGAAACCAAATTGATGATTGGAAATCAAGCCATTGGAGAAGAGGAAGGATTTCATGTCTGAAGCGATGATGGATTCCATAACCTTGCTGATGATTGGGAGAAGGCTGATTGGTCTGTAGTTACAGGGATCTGTTTTTGCACCTTTTTTATGCAGGGCAGTGATGTTAGCAGATTTCCAAGCAGATGGCAGATGACCTTGGGAAAATGAGAGGGTGAATAGAACAGAGAGAGGGTGAGCAAGAGCAGAAGAGCAGGCTTTGAGGACACGTGGGCTGATGCCGTCTGGACCAGTTGCAGAATCTGACTCGAGGTTTGAAAGCAAGCTCTCCACCTTGTCAGGAGAAAAGGATACAGAGTCCAGGGACAGTTGGGTGCGACTGGGTAAAGTGGGTAGAGATAGTGATGGGTTTGGGACACAAGATTTAGCTGCAAACACCGAGTTTAGACATTCAGCTTTATCACGTGTGGAATCAGCAGTGCGGCCATTTGAGGTAAGGGAGGGGATGGAGGGGGAACATACACCAGAAACAGATTTGATTAAACGCCACCAGGATTTTGAGGAGGGAGAGAGGTTTGAGAGTTCAGACTTGAGATGAGAAAGATGTTGTTTTCTGGCTCTCCTGAGGGTAGATACACACTTGTTCCGAGCTTTGTGGAAAGAACTGAGATTGCCCTCAGTTGGGTTTGCTTTCCATGAGGCAAAGGCAAGTTGTTTCAGGACAACTGCCTCGCCACAAGCTTCAGTAAACCAAGGGCGGGAGGAAGGGTAAGACAACTGAACACGAGAGGGGATAAATCTGTGCATGAGGGAGAGCAAGTTTCTTTGAAAGAATTCCCAGGATGAGTTGATGTTTGAGAAAGTAGTGATAGGAGACCAGTCTGTAAGTTTGATGGCTGCTCGGAGACCCTGCCAGTCGGCTTGAGTGAAATGCCAGACTCGACGGCGGTGAGGTGGTTCTCTGATAACAGCCAGAGAGATGTCCACTTTAACAAGGACGTGGTCAGAAGAACCAATTGGAGCGAAGGAAGAGCAGCAGATATTGTCAGGGAAATTTGTCAAAATCAGATCCAGAAGAGATGGAGTACCATTGGTTGAGATCCGCGTCGGGAAGTTGACCGATTGAGTCAGTCCCAATGAGTCACAGAAAGCTTTTGCTGATGTCCCATGGCAGGTGAGAGAGGTACCCACACCTAGCCAACTGGCGTGATGACAATTGAAGTCGCCACATAAGAGGAAGAGAGAGTTTGGATGAGAAGATAGAAGATGGTCCATGTTTTCGGAGAGTGAGGTGTAGATGGAGTCATCACTGTTCGGTGGACGGTACAGTACACATATAAACATGAGGTGGGAGTGGAGGGGAAGCCGAAGCCAGAGGTATTCCTGAGGGTGTGGGGGAGTGAGAGCAGTGCAGGGAGAGTGAGGAATAGAGTCTTTGATGAAGAGAGCAACACCTCCACCAGGACGAGGCTCAGGTCTGTCATACCGTAAGAAGGAGTAACCAGGGAGAGATACTTGGGAGTCAGACACGTCTTGGGAGAGGAAAGTTTCTGTTAGGCAGATAATGTCTGGTTTGTCAGTGGCAACCTGTAGGGAAAGATCTGAAAGGTTTGAGCGAAGGCCCCGGATATTTGAGGTCCACACTTTTAATGAAGAGGTAGGGGAGGAGGCTTTGGGTGCAGGAGGTGGAGGGGGCGGGGGAGGGTAGGACGAGGGACGAGGGGGAGGGAAGGAGGGTTGCTGAAGGAGTGTGGGGTATTGCAGAATAGCGAGGGGAGGGGGCCGAATGAGGAGGAGAAAAGGCTCTGTGGTGCTGGGAGAGAGGGGGGACAAGAGACAAGGAAGATGGCAGTTGAGGGTTTGAGGAGGTAGAGTGAAAAGATGGAGGTGAGAGGGCAGTGGAGGGAGGCAGGTTGTTGGATGAGAGGGGGGCAACTTAGAGAAGGAAGAGTGAGGGGGATGAAAGGTGGGAGAAAGGTGAGGGGGAATTTTTGAAAGAGGTGAGAGGGAGGCTTGGAGGGAGAAGAGTGGGATGGTTGCTTTGAGAGTGAGAGTGAGGGGTGAGGGGGTGAGTTGGCACTGAAGTTGGAAAAAAGAATGGTTGATGGAAAGCAAGCATCCATGGCAAACTGTGGTTTTTAAAAGTTTTAGGTCAGAGATGCGATTTAACACAATTCTTGATGGATGCAATGAAGGCGAATTCAGAGCATGGAGAGAAGAAGCGCTGTAATAGTTGGATTTTTTAGGCAAGGAATGAAGGAGAGGTCGAAATGAGAGCAGTCTGTTAAAATAGCAGAAGAGTAGTGCATTGTGAAACAGTAAAGAGTACCACATGTGTGAGAGAGGAAGATGAAGCATTATGAGATCGTTTTTGTTGTTAATATTAATGTATGAGAGAGTTCAACAGATTAGGTCATGGAAGTGTAAAAAAAAAAAAGAAATCGAGGAAGACGAGGAGGAAGTTAAGAGGAAGAAGAAGTAGCAGAATCGGGAGAAGGTGAGCGTGTTGTTGTTGTTGTTGTTGGGTATATATATATATATATATATATATTTTTTTTTTTTGAGATAAGAAAGAGATTAGTTGGGAGAATGGGGGATGTTTGGAAAGTGGGGAGGATGAAAATTGAAGGTAATGGGGAGGATAGAAATTGAAGGTAATGGGGAGAAAAAACAAACAACAACAAAAAAAAAAAAAACGATCGAACACCGAGTGGAACCGGTAGGCCTCAAGCCTAAGACTAGGCCTCAAACACCAAGTAAGAACGTCGACATAAATACTCACAAAATAGCACGATTTTTGAAACAAAACCGAACTAGGAACACACATTAACATGTAGGTGAGAAAATTAAACAGTTAAAACGGGACAAATAACAACCGGAACTTAACTTTGAGAACATCAGCAGGGAGCCCCGAAGGAGACCTCTTGCCGCTCAAAACCGGAACCGGAAGTGATGATTTTTCCACCTTTATTTAAACATCGTAACCCACAACTTCCAAGTGAAAAACAAATTCTACAAATATCAGAAAAATCACTTAAAATTATAAAACTAGAATATCTTGGGTTGGATAAGTGTCCATTCCCCTGACTAAATACTTGGTGGAAGCACCTTTGACAGCAATTACACCTGTGAGTGTTGGGATAGGTCTCTACCTCCTTTGCACACCCTGATTGGGAAATATTTTCCCATTCTTCTGTACAAAACTGTTCAAGCACAGTCAAGTTGCATGGGGAGTGTTGATGGACAGCAATCTTCAAGTCATGAAACAGATTTTCGATTTGATGGATTTAGGTCGGGGCTCTGACTGGGCCACTCATGGAAATTTATCTATTTGTTCCTTAGCCACTCCAGTGTAGCTTTGGCTGTGTGTTTCAGGTCGTTGTCATCCTGAAAGGTGAACTTCTGTCCCAATTTCAGCTTTCTTGCAGAGAGAAGCAGGTTTTCCTCTTGGGTTTTTCTGTACTTTGCTTCATCCATCTTCCCTTCTATCGTGACAAGTGCCCCAGTCTCTGCTGATGAGAAACATCCCCACAATGTGATGCTGCCACCACCATGCTTCACAGTAGGGATGGTGTTCTTTGGGTGATGCGCTGTGTTACGTTTGCGCCAAACGTAACGTTTTGCATTGAGGCCAAACAGTTCCATCTTGGTTTTGTCAGACCACAAAACTTTATGCCACATGGCTTCAGAATCTTCACAGTGTTTTTTTTTGCATACCTCAAACAGGACTCAAGGTGGCTTTATTGAGTAATGGCTTCCTTCTTGCCTCCCTTCCATACAGGCCAGACATGTGGAGTGCTTGGGATAGTGTTGCCCCATGCACACAGTGACCAGTCTTTTCCATAAAGGTATGTAGCTCCTTCAAAGTTGCCATTGGCCTCTTAGTGGCCTCTCTGATCAGTCTCCTCCTTGCTAAGTCATCCAGTTTGGAGGGATGGTCTGATCTAGGCAGGGTCTTGGTGGTACCATATGCCTTCCACTTCCTCATGATTGTCTTGATTGCTCCAAAGGTTAAAATGCATCGTCATTTATGGCAGTCAACTTAAATGACGTTATGCAAGTAACATTCAAAACGGTATTACTGAAGTTGCCAAATGTACAATGCGTACTTCATAAACAATTTGAGGACATCAATAATAATCACCAATTACTACTTGAACAGACCCCCTCATTTGGGGTCAGACGTGGAAAGTTTTTAGCCTAAGTCTTTAACAAACCAGCTAGCCAGTCCTGGCTTTCTATTGAAGGTGTAAAGAATTTGGAATTTGTTCAGGAAGCCAACAATAATAATTTGCATACTCTTTATTAAAGATACCGTGGGATCTTCATGTCCTATAATGCTCGCAGAAGGGTCCCTACTCCCCAGCTTAACGCCCATCCAATCCAATAATTTGTCACGTGAAAAATCAAACAGACTAAACATCTAAAAGGCAAGTCCGCACTACCCTGTTGAAAGGACACCAGCGATCTCAAAAAAAAGATACATTTCAACCTACAAGGGGCCTTCAGAAAGCTCAATAAACAAGATACACAAGTTTCAGTCACAATAGTTAAATTTGCAAACACTGTCCCTTAAAAGTTTAATGCACATGCTCCATTGGTCCTATTGTCAATGCGAATGAAACAAGTTTTTAGATTCCTCCTTCAGCAACGTCTTGGTTGCTGCAATCAGTTCGACATCGTCGGCAAATTGGTGGCCACGCAGGTGCAATTTCACATGTTGAAACAAATGATAATCGTCAGGGGCCAGGTCTGGGCTCCATGGATGAATGATTCAGCTGTTCAAAGCAGTCCCCAATGACTGTCTGGCAATATCGGTCTTGTGCACAGGCACATGGCAGTGAACGAGGTGCCTATGGTCAAAAATCCTTAGTGTTTGTCCTCGATTCAATATTTGCATGACGCTGCTGGAGTAACCTTCTGTGGTTGTCGTTTTGTGAGGAATATAGATAAGCAGCAGAATTTGCTTGGTATCCCAGAAAACTGAGACCCTGATCTCGCTGACAGATGGTTGGATGTGAACCTTATTGGGTGGTGGTGATCCATTGTGCTTTCATTGCATAAATTTCAATTTTGCTTCAGAATCCCGGTGGTGAGAACAGTTTTATTACCAATGAACAACAGACCAAGAAAGTAATCTTGATACGTATTGAACGGTTCAAGACACCTGCAACACATTGCCAGCAATTGCTGCCAATGGCTTAGTCTTATGTCGGCTCTTAGGCCGAACTCAGATGACATTGACACTCAGCTTCCAGTCATTTAGATCAAGCATTGCTGTGTGCAGTTCCTCTGTCTCCAGGCCAGTTTCCTTCTTCAAAATGTTGATGTAATTGAGAGCTGGTCTGCCCTGCTTCATCCTTCCATGTTTAGGTGTCTAGAGTACAAGATTGGAAACGGGTTCGTTTTTGCAGCGGTAGCAGTGCCCTACAATCCTGAGATGTCTTCTAATTTTAACAGACAGCCTTGGAAGAGAACCAAAGAGTTCTTTATGTGTCCTACGTTGAGACTGATGGGCAATGAAAGATGAATGAAGAATACGAGTATAGAATCCATAAAGTCTCTTCTCGTGGGTCGCAGTGAGGGTCCATGCTTCACTTCCATAAAGCAGGACGGACTCAACTGTCGTTCCTTGATAATCCGAGAGTCAAGTCAGGTATGGTAGCATGGGCCAGAGCAGCGCATCGCTGCGTCCACTTTTCGCCGGTACTCCAGGGGCCTCCGTCCGGCCCATCCCCATCTCCTTGAGATGCCGATCAACCTGCTGCAACCACGAGGCATGTGGATCAGCCCATTGGCCTCCTCCACTCATGAGACTCCCTCGCTGAGAGAATCTGGTGAGCAGGATGAAAACGAGCCACATGTCCATACAGCCGCAGCTGACATTCACGGACTATGCAGGTAACAAATCTCATGTGAGTCTCTCTCAGCAACCGCTCGTTAGACACAAAGTCCGACCAGTGATAGCCAAGGATTCTCCGAAGAGACCTGGTACCAAAGGAATTAAGTCTCCATCTCAGATCCTAAGTCAGAGTCCAAGTCTCACATCCATAGACCAAGACTGGAAGCACCAAGGATCTAAAGACTCGGACTTTCGCCCTCCTGCACAGGTACCGGCAGCGCCACACCCATTTATCCAGTGAATCCATGACTCCCCAGGCCCGACCCAGACGTCTATTGACCTCTGACTCACAGCCAGCAGATACATACCATATCACTGCCAAGGTAAGTGAATCTCTCCACGACCTCAACATCCTCACCACAAACCGACTCCGAGAGTGTCGACTTCATATCCTTGAAAGTTTGTCATGAGCTCTCCATGCAGCAGCTTTTATTTGTTTAATACACTAGTCAGTGGCTCGTGCTGAGGTTTCCAGGGACCCAACTTGCTGAGACAATCTGGACATGCACTCAAAGTGCTTGTGGATGATGAAGTGAAAACACAAGTTCTGGTATTTTGTTCACTTTCAAAAAGCGATTTTTCCACAGTTAATGCCTTAAATCAAGCAATAGCTAGTTAACAAGTCAATGGCTCGTTTTGAATGTCCCTCATCCTGACCTGGAGGCCCAGGCCAATCTTCAAGGGACTTGTCTCTACACCTTGTTATATTAGCTACCCATTTGGCTACTGTATAATATGAAGCTCGTACCCACCGTTTTGTATGTAAAAAAAAAAAATATTAAAAAAAAAAAAAATTGTTGACACCTCCATGCTCAATTTTAACAAGATCTATAATTGCATGATGTAACAAACTTCTGGATTAAAATATTAAACAAGTTGGATTGATTAAACTAGTTGCAGACAACAACTAGACTGTATAAGTTTAATTATCAGCAAAAAAAAAATAACAGCGATAAGATGCCAACAAATATCATGTTCTTCAAACATTTTGAACACCTCTCAATTGCACGGTGAATTGCTTGGAAGAATAGCAACGGATGCTGAAAATGGAGGTCCATCCATCCATCCATCCATTGAGACCATACTCTGTGCAGAGCGTAGGTGCTGCCTAAGCAGTCTCCTTGGCTATTGGGCACAATCCTGGACGGGTCGGCACTCCGACACAGGATATGCTGGCACTCATTTTGCCGACCTCGGAAGGATGACAGGTCGAGTTGATCCAACCTGGTATTAATTCAACAGCTGAGCGGGATTTGAACTCAGGATCCTAGGATCCCAAGCCCACCACCCTAACCATTAAGCCAACAGCAGGCATAGAATGAAGGTAATGGAGGTGTATCTCAGGTAAAAGTTTTTGGAATAAAGAAAGGTTGTTTTCCAAATAGAGGGATGCTGCACAGGTAGATCAGGATTTTTTAATTACTTCTTTTTTTTTCTTCGCAAGAATTGTAGACAAAACTACTGTAGGGGTTGGCTTAAATCAGTTATGTTGACTTGCTTAAGATTTTAGGGTCTTGAGTTTGAGCCCTTGTCGGCTATTGAATTAACATCACGTGGGGTTGATTCAGCCTACCATCCTTCTGAGGTTGGCAAAATGAGTACCAGTGTACTAGTAATCGAGGGAACTGCATCAGCCGCACAGCCATGCCTCCAGAAAATGATGCAACCAGCAACCACAGGCTGCACACGATAGCTAGCTAGCTACTACTTCATTAACTAGTCTCAATGATTCCCACCTTCTTGAGGGGTCGGCCAGGGAATGTTGTTGGCCCAAATCTCTCAGAACCTGCTGATCAGGCCTGAGGTTTGATTGAAGGTGATTTGAGTAAGAGTTTGTAATTTGTGCAGGGTGCCAGAGATAACTCGCCCTCTTTATTTTGCAAAAGACACCGTGCAGAGGATATCAAACACCCACAGACTAATGGCAGCAGAAGAGACACTCAGCCCACCATACTTCGTAGGGATGGAGCACCTTGCGAGGGAACTTGGAAACTGTCCTGCCTACGAAGCATCAATCAGACACAATGAGACTGGATGGGGAACCAAACCCCACTCCAGACAGCTCAAAAGCAAGTGCGCTATCTCGGCCCAATCATAGTGGGCTGTGGTGCTCTTTTACAACAGAGCGATCATTACGTGCAGTAGTGTGGCAGAGAGGGTTACAGGAGCAAGGCCGGTTGAATTAGTTCAAAATGGAAATAGACAAACACCCTGAAGCTGAAGAGAGAAGAGCATGCAGATGGAAGGGACAGATCGACTTCCGAAGATGAAGCAGATGCCTGGGCATGCACGTGACATCCTCCATCAACCTCCACAACCCCTCAAAAATAAATAAATAAATAAATAAATAAATAATACAATAAAGAAACCCCAATCAATGACTTCGAACCGTTTGAGGGCAATACCACTTTCAGATTCACGTGTTGTGTAATTGTCATCCCTTTTGGGTGATGTCGGCTTAGTGGATAGATATACAGTGCAGGCTCAATCGTCGACCGCCAAAAATCGAAAAGGCCCCTAGAAACATTTTTTGCGGAATCGCTTGTTAATAGCAGGCATCCATGTTGGTTCATTCCACTGTGGCAAGGTAAAAAGAATGTGGGGGGATGCCACTGGCAAATTTCAATTTCAAGGTCATTTTGAAGGTCACCAAGGTCATTGCCGGTCGATTTTGGGGTTTTGCCTATTTTGATGAAACCGGTGCCTATTTTATTGAACGTATCAATAAAACCAAAGCTTGTATATTGTTGCAAGTGTATTTTTGCATTGTGAATGTTTAAACTGAAAATATACCTTAATTTATAGCGTTTTAGGAGAATGAAAAGGCAAACATTGCCATTTTTCTGTTATATTCTTATGGGTATTTTACCATGTCTGATGTCGCTTTGTTCTCAGTACTACCAGAACTTGCACACCATTAACATGTTGTTATTTTCTTTCCAGTTGGAGATAGGCAGGCTTCCTGCCAAATCTGTACCAGATGTAGTGTATATAGCAGTGTGCTAGGTGTTCTTGTTGATCGTTGTTACATGGTTATAACCACTGTGTTTTCAGATCGCTAGAAACTTCCACAGTTTGAAAGCAGTAGTATAGTCGCCAGCCATGGACCCTGTATCAATTAGCAAGCGTAAAAGAGAGCAAAGACACAGACCAGCTCTCACGCCTTTTTTTGTCAGAGCAGTTCAGGTGACCTCCGCACAGCATCCAGAGAAGGAAAAAACAGAACAAGGACAGTCGCTGATCAGAGGCGAAAACTGGGTGACACCACCAATGTAGACATCCTTGAGAGACTCGAGGTGCTTTCAGAGGAAGAATTCCATGCAATGGAACACAGGTGGCACAAAACCTGCTACTCCACATTCACCTCTGAAAGCAAGCTAAGCAGACTAAAGAAACAGCGCCAGTCATCAGCACAGCTAGCATCCCATCATGGTCTTGATCCATGCTTCAGCACTACTTCAGTACCCACCCGACGAAGCACCCAACGAGCAATGAATTGGTCCCGATGCATGTTTTGCCAAGAAGAGGGCAAAATAAAAGTTCACAGGGTGGAAACTCTGGAGAAGTCTGCAGAATTTATTGAGCGTTCCAAACTTCACCCGGTGATGACTTCAAGATTGTCAGGAGTCAGCGACCTGATAGAAGCTGAAGGTTGCCATCATCTTGCTTGTTTGGTATCCTTTGAAAGACACTCTGCAAGACCAGGATCAGCCAGGGAATCACAACAGCCAGTGGAGGATGAGTGCATGATGATGATATGCAGAGACTTGTGTGTAGGTTTCTCTCGTGGCCACGTGTATGACATGAGTGATGTATATGACAGATACGAGAGGATGAGCAGTGAAATGGGCAAATGCGTACCACCAAAATACCAGTTCAGGAGAACAACTTTCTATGAAGTCGTTCAAGAGCTCGTTGGACCAAAGGCCAGTTATGTGAAACCTCTATCCAGGGGATCACTCCTGATGTACCCCGGTGACAAGTCAGATTTCTTGATCTCCAGAACACTGACCAAATCCATAGAGCATGGAATGTTCTCATCAGAATCGGAATCAACTGAAAATGAAGACGGTGGAACACTAAAGTTTGCACAAGGCAACATCTTTCAAGAGATGGTGCACGTTGCCCTCAGAGTCAGGCAGGATCTGCTCGACACACCAGGACACTCGAGAGCACATGGCATGGACTTGTTCAAGAGCATGTTGATCAAGTGATCCCAGAGAGCTTGTATATGTTCCTTTGCTTGCTCTCTGGGGGCATAAATAACCTTTATGAGGAGACAGATGAAGACTTTACCATCAAACAGACTGTGTGCAGTATTGCCCAAGATATTGTTTATGGGGTGTCCTATCAACGGAAGTCGACACCAAAGCACATTGGTCTTTGTGGAAAGACGTGCTGGAAAACTTTCCAGAGTCAGCCACTCCTAGTCAATGGAATTGGTCGCGATGGAGAACTCGCCCAAGTTGAGCAGTTTGTATGTCATCTGTATGGCGTTCCTGCAGAGCCAAGTGTGGATCAAGATAGATTCCATGTGTTTGGTAAAGCCAAGAAGGGACTTGATTTGTTGCCTCCGACCAGAGATGCCCTGGATCTGCACAGTAAATGTGCCAAATACCAAAGATCTGGTTGCAAGCAGATCGAGAATGCATCAGGATACCATCCCCTGTGGACACCGCTGCCTGGGTGAAGGAGAAGACTTGCCTGGTACCTATCTGGACAAGACTACCCTCAATTGCAAATGCTTGCCTTCAGCTGATGACCTGTGGGTGCAAATCCAAATGCCAAACAGCTCGGTGCACTTGCTTTAAAAATGAACTGAAGTGCACTTCTGCATGTGGCTGTGATGCGGGAGAATGTTGTAACCCAGCTGGGCAAGAGATTTTCGATAAAACGTGCACATACTACATTTTAGCCACATTGAAATTGTTGTTGAACAAATCTACAGTAACCTAAGACATAACATTTCAATTTCTCAGCTTGGTTCACTGCCAGTGAGGAACGTGATTACCATAATAGGTACTCAGATTACTGCATTTCGAAACTGCAGTTTTACGTTGCATTGTGTTGTGCATTTATGTAAATTCAAAAGTTTACATGATGTTTTTGTTGTCTGTGTATGAAAACATGAAACAGAAGAATGCATAAAGATATTGGCACCAAAAATGTTTTAATTCTGCCAAAATAAAGGAAAAATGAATCATTTTGTCATTTTTTTTTGCCATTTTTACCTTTATGACCTTGAAAATGACCTAAAAATTGAGAATCCAGGGTGGCATCCACCCACACCTTTTTCTTTATCCTATGACTCATTGATCTGGCATGGATGCCTGCTATTAACACGCGATGCCCCAAAACGTGTAATATTCCATGTTGGTTGGCCGACTCCACCCAGGAACAGGCAGTTGTACACATAGTAGAGTGTTTACAGTGATATCCCATCATGCCGTGTGCGCTGCCATGTTGGTTGGCCTCCTACAATGTGTACAACTGCCTGTTCCTGGGTAGAGAGGGTTTACAGACATATCCCATCATGCCGTGCACGCTGGCATGTTAGTTGGCCTCCTACAATGTGTACAACTGCCTGTTCCTGGGTGGAGAGTGTTTACAGTGATATCCCATCATGCCGTGTGTGCTGCCATGTTAGTTGGCCTCCTACAATGTGTACAACTGCCTGTTCGTGGGTGGAGAGGGTGTCCAGAGATATCCCATCATGCTGTGCACGCTGCCATGTTGGTTGGCCTCCTACAATGTGTACAACTGCCTGTTCCTGGGTGGAGAGGGTGTCCAGAGATATCCCATCATGCCATGTGCGCTGCCATGTTGGTTGGCCTACTAAAATGTGTACAACTGCCTGTTCCTGGGTGGAGAGTGTTTACAGTGATATCCCATCATGCCGTGTGTGCTGCCATGTTAGTTGGCCTCCTACAATGTGTACAACTGCCTGTTCCTGGGTGGAGAGTGTTTACAGTGATATCCCATCATGCCGTGTGTGCTGCCATGTTAGTTGGCCTCCTACAATGTGTACAACTGCCTGTTCGTGGGTGGAGAGGGTGTCCAGAGATATCCCATCATGCTGTGCACGCTGCCATGTTGGTTGGCCTCCTACAATGTGTACAACTGCCTGTTCCTGGGTGGAGAGGGTGTCCAGAGATATCCCATCATGCCATGTGCGCTGCCATGTTGGTTGGCCTCCTACAATGTGTACAACTGCCTGTTCCTGGGTGGAGAGGGTGTCCAGAGATATCCCATCATGCCATGTGCGCTGCCATGTTAGTTTACCTCCTACAATGTGTACAACTGCCTGTTCCTGGGTGGAGAGGGTGTCCAGAGATATCCCATCATGCCGTGCACGCTGTCATGTTGGTTGGCCTCCTACAATGTGTACAACTGCCTGTTCCTGGGTGGAGAGGGTGTCCAGAGATATCCCATCATGCCGTGCACGCTGCCATGTTCGTTGGCCTACTACAATATGTAAAACTGCCTGTTCCTGGGTGGAAAGGGTGTCCAGACATATCCCATCATGCCGTGCACGCTGCCATGTTAGTTTACCTACTACAATGTGTACAACTGCCTGTTCGTGGGTGGAGAGGGTGTCCAGAGATATCCCATCATGCCATGTGCGCTGCCATGTTCGTTGGCCTACTACAATGTGTACAACTGCCTGTTCCTGGGTGGAGAGGGTGTCCAGAGATATCCCATCATGTCGTGCACGCTGCCATGTTGGTTGGCCTACTAAAATGTGTACAACTGCCTGTTCCTGGGTGGAGAGGGTGTCCAGAGATATCCCATCATGCCATGTGCGCTGCCATGTTGGTTGGCCTCCTACAATGTGTACAACTGCCTGTTCCTGGGTGGAGAGGGTTTCCAGAGATATCCCATCATGCCGTGCACGCTGCCATGTTGGTTGGCCTCCTACAATGTGCACAACTGCCTGTTCCTGGGTGGAGAGGGTTTCCAGAGATATTCCATCATGCCGTGCACGCTGTCATGTTGGTTGGCCTCCTACAATGTGTACAACTGCCTGTTCCTGGGTGGAGAGGGTGTCCAGAGATATCCCATCATGCCATGTGCGCTGCCATGTTGGTTGGCCTCCTACAATGTGTACAACTGCCTGTTCCTGGGTGGAGAGGGTGTCCAGAGATATCCCATCATGCCGTGCACGCTGCCATGTTCGTTGGCCTCCTACAATGTGTACAACTGCCTGTTCCTGGGTGGAAAGGGTGTCCAGAGATATCCCATCATGCCGTGCACGCTGCCATGTTAGTTTACCTACTACAATGTGTACAACTGCCTGTTCCTGGGTGGAGAGGGTGTCCAGAGATATCCCATCATGCCGTGTGCGCTGCCATGTTGGTTGGCCTCCTACAATGTGTACAAAGGCCTGTTCCTGGGTGGAGAGGGTGTTCAGAGATATCCCATCATGCCGTGCACGCTGCCATGTTGGTTGGCCTCCTACAATGTGTACAAAGGCCTGTTCCTGGGTGGAGAGGGTTTCCAGAGATATCCCATCATGCCATGCACGCTGCCATGTTGGTTGGCCTCCTACAATGTGTACAAAGGCCTGTTCCTGGGTGGAGAGGGTGTTCAGAGATATCCCATCATGCCGTGCGCGCTGCCATGTTGGTTGTATTCCCTTCCCAAGCAACGATAGCACCAGTCGCTCTACAATCTTAACACGTTTATCTCGTTATTCTGACTCGCTGCAATGGAACGTCACGCTAACTATTTGGCCGAGTTAAACCTTTGTCGGGTGCCAACCAATATGGCGCCAGCGCACTGCATCATGGGTACTGAAACCACATCACAGGCGGACAACGCCGGCCTGGGATTTAGCCCGAGTCGTACAGGGGCGACTCAAACAGACCACCTGCCCATGAAGCCCGTGTTGTATCCACACGACCACGGCACACGATCACAGGGAGTGTTATCACAGACCAATTATCCTCCATTACTGTATTCCCATCACGGTAATCACGGCCGCAGAAAGTCATTACAATGGGCTCGGTCACCCCTGGGGCTGCAACCCGATATGGTGTAAACAAATCCCGTCCGCTGGTGCACCTGGATCCGGGGAGGACCGGGGGGGGGGGGTATCCCGCAGGCTAACGGGCGGAACCTGCAGTCGTGGTCATTCGAGCTTAGGCCGCAATGACAAATCAAACAAATAATTCAAACCCACTTACTTCGACATCGCCTGCTCCGTACCGCAAACGGCCTTTCCGACTCCGTCCCAATTCATCCAGTACACTTTCCTTGTCCATGATGCTGTCTGCGTATTCAGGTCCCGTGTACAGTACAGCAGGCACTGTACATACAGTGACGACCGGGTCGTACAGTACCAGCAGGTAAACTTATATCCTTTAAAAGTATCGCATCCACACGTTCATGGATAGACAGAACACAAGTAATTTCATCTTCTTCCGACGACGTGACGACGTAATCACGTGTTCAGCGAGAGGAGCTCGACGTACGTACGTACGCCATGCTGCAGTTTAAACGTAATGACGCAGTCTTAGCAAGAATGCAACCGTGTACACGTCATCAACAACGTAATGACGCAATCTTAGCGAGGAGGAAACAATGTTATTACGTCATCACAACGTAATTACGCACTTTGACGTTCCTGGCAGTCTAATCCGATAAATGAATGTACTCGCCAACACCCACTGTATACACAAAGTCAAGGATATTATTAATCTGATAGACCGAGCAACTTCCGTAGTTCATTTCTCTGAGTGAATATACCTGTAGTGTCTCGTCATTTATATATTCTATGCTATGAGCAGAGTACCCGCCCGACGGGCGATCTTGTTCCAAACATGCAACGCGTTCTTCTGACGCGTACCACTATTTGGGCGGTGTATAGGCAACTAGCAACTCTGTATAGGCAAAAAAAAAAACCCAATAACCTGGGTAATACGTGCATGAAGCAAAAACATACCGACTGCTTACAATTCGAAACACCTCCCTGCGCTGGAAAACGTGGGGACTGGAATAACTGCAGTGTAAATGGTGGAGACCTGTAATACCCTCTCCCACCTGGAGGCGGCGCTACATTTACATAGAGAATTTGCGTTACCTCCTCGTCCTCGTCCCCTCCTCCAAAATCACCAACGAAGATGAAATACAAACACCCCTATCTATACATTAATGGGGGTCATGGTTATCCTATGGAGCAAGTCTGGACATAATCAGCCCAGAACTGTAGGAGGAGTAGCGCGACAAACAAAGAAGTAGGCTTCTTTGACAAACTTAGATATGTGGTTTGCCCCCCAAAAAGATCATGTCCCAACCATTGGAGTAAGTGCACTTCTTCATGAGGATTGTTAAGGAAGTAGATTGGAGAATTCACCAGATGTCTTTTCACAGAAACAGAGTGAAAGTGTAAGATTTATCAAGATTGAAAGACATATTCCAAGTGCTGGACGAGCTCCTGATTCTATTCAGGTTTGCAGAGAGGAAGAGGCTGTTGCATGGCTATCTGAAGGATGCTTACAGTATATGGCAGCAAAGAGATAAAGAGGATTTTTGAGAGAGATCATTAGTGTAGATTAGCAATCGGACTGTGCCCAGAACAATGCCTTGGTGCACTCCAGCCTTGATAGGGAGAGCAGATGAAAGGATTCTGTTGAGAGCCACACATTGGCTCAGAGAGTGGAGGAAGTCATTAACCCAAGAGTGGAGTTGGCCTTAGATGTCATAGGCAGAGAGTTTGGAGAGTAAGGCAGGATGCCAGACTGTATTGAATGCTCGAGATATGTCGAGAGATGACCCTGATATAATGTCTGACATTGAGCGTCTCCATCCATTGTTAGAGAGCAGAAGCAGCATATCCAAGGTAAAGTGACCTGGTCTGAATCTGAAATGATTTGACCTGAGGTCATTGGAGAAAAGAATTGATTTGATGTTAACTACGTTGATGGATTCCATGACCATGCTGATGATTGGAAGTAAGCTAATTGACAGGGCCGGTATGAGCCAATCGGGGGCCCAGGGCAGAGCTGAACACCCCCTTTCAAAAAATAAGTACAACAGACTTTGCATTATTACCTTCGCATTCTGCGAAAGGTTATGTTTTGGTCGGCATGTATTTATTTATTTATTTGTAATCTTGTGATTCGTATAACTCAAAAAGTATTAAACCGAATTGCATGAAATTTGGTGGGATGATTGGTTATTAGCCAGGAAGCATTCGATTAGATTTTGGGATCGTTCGGGTCAAAGGTCAAGGTCACGAAAAGGTCAAAATAGTCTTTTTACGATAACACGGTCAATTTTTATTCAATTTGCATGCAACTAACGCCAAAATGTTCAGAATTCAACGCCTCATCTTGTGATATGCAATATGACACAATGACGCCCATACTCTTGTTACCGGTTAGGGGTCAAAGGTCAGGAGGGTCACGACCTTGAAAAATATGCGGTTTTTGTCATAACGCGGTCAATTCTTGTCCGCTTTACATGAACCCAGCACCAAAATGTTCAGAATTTAATGCCCAATCTTGTGACACAATGACGTCATAACACATGTCACCGGTTGTGGTAAAATGTCGGGGGGGGGGGTCACGCCCTTGAAAAATATGCGGTTTTCGGCATAACTCAGTCAATTCTTATTCGATTTGCATGAAACCAGCATCAAACGAGATTACCTTCTCTTGTTGAAACGTTGTATTCACCGAGCTTGCGAGTGAAGACTCACCAAAACGACGTGAGTTGATTGTTGTTTAGTCCGTAGCCCCCGAAAGTCGGGGGGGGGCATGACATTATAGATATGTGGTTTGTGTCATAAGACCATTCATATGAAACCAGTTCCCCACACTCATACCAAGAACAAAAAAAGTAGTGGCGGCGAAGGTATGCGCTCTATGAGTGCCCGTTCTAGTTGTTACCTTTTTTTAAAAGAAAACGCCACCAGCAACATCATACAATGATATGACATAATGAGAATCCTTTTTTGAGAATGTAAAATCATGGTCTCACCTTTAGAAGTGGACCGTTATCTTTTCTCGTTATTGCTACAGTGGTGTCGGAGGGACTGGGATTTTATAAGCAGAAGCACAGGCTAAAAATTTTTTTCGGGGCCCCTAATGGTCGGAGTACCGGGCAAATGCCAGTTTGCCCTCCCCCAACGTCGGCTTTACTAATCGGTGTGTAGTTAAGGCCTAAGTCACATTTGCTCTACGGCTAGGATACGGTGGCCGTACCCCCCCTGAATTGACAGAAACGTGCGGCGGCCACAGAATTTCTGAGGTGGCCTCAGGGTGGCCCTACGCCGTATGGCTATCTTTTACAGGCCGTAGGGGTCCCCGTGGAATTATAGCGCGGAGTTATAACTTTTTTCATTTCTACGTTGGCCGTAGCAATTTGACAAGCCAAGCTGTGATGTAGATGTGTTCCACGTCGACCATACGTAGGGCGTACGGTGGGCTTGAGTTATTTGTGTGGCTGCCGTAGGCTCTTATCAATGAAAAATGAATTTTGCCAACCCCCCAAAAATTACGGCGGCCGCACTATTTCCACGGTCGCCGTAGGGTAGTCCTAAGGGGTCCCTGTGTTCAACGTACGGTGGCCTTGCGGTCTGTGTGACTACCTGAGGGCAACGCAGGATCGACGCACGGTTCCCCTACGCCCGCCGTGCGTCCTGCGTATGGCCTCCGTGGCAGTCTGCGTCGACCGTGCGCTACCGCTAGAGATCGGAGTATAGGTGTTTGCCTATATGTACTCCGAACTGGTATATTCAGTTATATATTATAGTTATAGTATATTCAGTTATATATACTGGTATATTCCGAACTGTTATATTTTTATTTCAGTAAAAAATGAACTGGTATATATACCCACTCGTTACCGTCCTTCTGGCCGCACGTTTGCCTTAGGGCCCCCCCTGCGGGCACCTTGAGGCTACCTTGCGTCTGCTTGAAAATTCTATGGCCGCCGCAGGGGAGCCCTCAGGTCACCGTGCGATATCAAATCAAAGACCGTACGGTACCCCCACGTTTTCAGTCTCCACAATTTCTAAACACGCCGTGCGGCTCCCCGAAAAATAAAAACATATGTGACTGCTACATTGTGTGACCGTGAAAATACTGCCGGCACCCTATAATTGCTTGTGGCCATAGATTTTGTAGACTCTACGGCCGCCGTGCCAAATGTGACTTAGTCCTTAGGGCAGGGGTCGGGAACCTTTTTGACTCAGAGAGCCATGAAAGCAAAATATTTGGAAATCTATTTCAGTGAGAGCCATATAATATATTTTAAGACTGAATTCAACTAAATGTGAGTATAATAAGCCTCTGAATTTATTCTTTTAAATAATGTTGTTATAATACTCACCATTAATGGGACTTCTGGTGCTGCATGGATTTGCTGATGGCTTTGTAGTCTGGTTGATACTTGGTGAGGTTAAGCTTCATGCTAGCGTTGAGGCTTTCATCCGTTAGACGTGATCGTAGGTTGGACTTGATGTTTTTAAGATGTGAGAATGACTGCTCACATGCATACGTAGATCCAAATAAGGTCAATACAGCAATACTCACACGCTGCAGTGTGTGGTATGTGACAGGAAGCGCGTTCCAAGTTTTGATAATCAGCTCGTCTTCGGGTTGAAGTTTTTTCATTTCTGTCCACATGCGCTTGCTCGCCAACTCCGCTTTCTGTCGTGCGATTCTTTCCAAATCTTCATTCAGTGACTTGAACTTATTCACCCACATGTCTGAGGCCTTCAGGTCAGCCACTTCTGCTTCAAAATCTCTGATGGAGACACCAGGAATGTAACTCAGGTCGGCTGTGTTCAGTGAACACTCGTTTGGATGGGTGATGAACTTAAAAAGACGAGTGTGCTCACGAAATTCTCCAAAGCATGCTTTGAATGACTGGAGGAGACTGGATGTGAAGCCAGCTAACTGGTGGAGATCAAAGTTTTGAGTGGGCTCACTTGCTGTGCATGCATCTTTAAATTGTCTCAGTTTTTCAAAATGTAGTAAACGACCTGTTTCAAGATCCATGATAAAGAGCTCCAGCTTGTTTTCAAAAGCAAACACGGCTTGTTGAAGTGATAACACTGTATTTCCAATGCCTTGCATTTTCACGTTGAGCTGGTTCAGATGTTCAGTCATATCCACGAGATAGTAACACTTGAGGAGCCACTCAGTTTCGGCTAGCTCAGGATGCTCAATCCCTTTCATTTCAAGGAAAGTCCGGATTTCGTTCAGGCAAGCCGCAAAACGGCTAAGCACCTTCCCTCTTGACAACCAACGCACATTGCTGTGCAAAAGCAGACCGTGATAGTTATTTCCAACTTCATCCAGCAGTGTTCTAAACTGGCGACCATTTAAGGCTCGGGCAACAATAAAGTTGATCACACGAATGACCAGCGACATCACTTCGCCAAGCTGCCCATCACACATCTGAGCACAAAGTGCCTCCTGGTGTAGAATACAATGGAAACTTAGGATGGGTCTATTTTCATGTTCACGGAGAAGCGCCACAAATCCTTTGTTTTTCCCCACCATACACGGAGCACCATCAGTACACACTGAGATAAGTTTATCCAGAGGTAGATTTTTTTCTTGAGCGAACTCCATGAAAGACTTGAATAAATACTCACCTCTTGTGGACCCTTTTATTGGCAGAACAGCAAGACTTTCTTCGCGCAGTGTATCACCAGCAGCATATCTTGCAATCACACTGAACTGCGACAAATTGCTTATGTCTGTTGACTCATCCAAAGCCAGGGAAAAGAACGGCGCTGTATTTATGTCCTTCACTTGCGTTTCCTCCACTTGGTTTGCCATCATGATGGTACGATCATGAACAGTTCTTGCCGACAGAGGCATGTCTTGTATCCGTTTGATTATCTTGTCTTTGTTCGGAAGATCATCAAAAAGTTCATTGGCGACATCCAGCATGAACGTTTTAGCATCCTCGCCATCTGTGAATGTTTTTCCGTTCCTCACTATTGCTAAAGATCCAGCAAAGCTGGCAGAATTATAGTCACCTTGCCGGGTCCATACGCGGAGTTGCTGCTGGCTGGCTTGCACCCTGCTCAGTAGCTCTTGGCACGCTTTCTTTCTGCTGTCTCCCACAGGGTATTTTGATGCAAAGGTAGCATGGCGCGTGTCGAAGTGCCGTTTTATATTCGACCGTTTCATCGATGCAATTTTGTCATTGCAAATTAGACACACCACAGAACCTGCTCTCTCCACAAAGGCGAATTCTTCAGCCCATTCGTCCTGAAATGTACGATACTCCTCATCTTTTTTTCTTTTCGCCATCTTCTTCGTCGAAGGGTTAGCTTAGAGAGAGAGAGAGAGAGAGAGAGAGAGAGAGAGAGAGAGAGAGAGAGAGAGAGAGAGAGAGAGAGAGAGAGAGAGAGAGAGAGAGAGAGAGAGAGAGAGAGAGAGAGAGAGAGAGAGAGAGAGAGAGAGAGAGAGAGAGAGAGAGAGAGAGAGAGAGAGAGAGAGAGAGAGAGAGAGAGAGAGAGAGAGAGACAGAGAGAGGTCAGAGAGAGGTCAGAGAGAGGTCAGAGAGAGGTCAGAGAGAGGTCAGAGAGAGAGAGGTCAGAGAGAGAGAGAGAGAGAGAGAGAGAGAGAGAGAGAGAGAGAGAGAGAGAGAGAGAGAGAGAGAGAGAGAGAGAGAGAGAGAGAGAGAGAGAGAGAGAGAGAGAGAGAGAGAGAGAGAGAGAGAGAGAGAGAGAGAGAGAGAGAGAGAGAGAGAGAGAGAGAGAGAGAGAGAGAGAGAGAGAGAGAGAGAGAGAGAGAGAGAGAGAGAGAGAGAGAGAGAGAGAGAGAGAGAGAGAGAGAGAGAGAGAGAGAGAGAGAGATGTTGACCCAACTGAGGCTTGGCAAATAGTGAGTCTGGCTGGCCTGCGCACGGGCTTATATACTCGAGGTGCGGCGCGGCCGGCCGACTCTGGGATGCTGTCACCTCAGCGGTGGCGTGTGATTGGTCGAGATGAATTCCGCTACGCGTGTCGGCGGCGGCACGTCATCGGAGGAACCGAAATCACGAGTCACCTCGACCGCATGACTGGACGAAACAAAAACCGCTTCAGCCAATTCGGAGGCGTTTTTTCTTCTCTCCTTCTGGCAAGTTCAGCCCTGCACGTGAATGAAGCACGACACCATTCAAACTATAGGTAAAGCTTCCGCGAGAAATATTGGGCTTTCAAAGTTTCAAACTCCAATTTTATCTGCGAGCCAGATGCAATCATCAAAAGAGCCACACCTGGCTCGCGAGCCACACGTTCCCGACCCCTGCCTTAGGGGATCAGTTTTTGCAACTTGTTTATGTAATGCAGAGTTGGCAGATTTCTAAGCAGTTGGAAGATGACCTCAGTCAGTGGTGGTCCGGCAGAAGAGCCATTTTTTCAAATTTGGTCAAAAACACAATATCTAAAGAGCTGCAATGCACATAAACACTTTCAAAAACTGTATAACAGGAATACACACACATTGATTTGTACAAAATTAACCGCGTAATGGAGAGCAGGCTGTGCGCGGAGCACAATGTGCAAGTCTTGCTTACAGAATTTGCTGGTAATCGGATGTATATTTCCTGTTTATCACTGCCAAAGTTGTTAGTATTATTTTATCCTTTCACGACACTCACAAATATTTTTCTGAAAATTAATTTATAATAAGAAAAAGGAGATTTTATCGATCAGGCTTGGGAGCCACACTGAAGTCTTAAAGAGCCACAGGTTGCCGACCCCCGACCTCAGGTAAATGATGGGATGAAAAAAGCAGAAAGAGGATGTAATAAGGATCATGGGTCAGGATTGGTGATGACACAAGTTGGCAATCAGTGTACAAACTGTTTGAAGTCATGGTGGGAAGAGTAGTAAAGAACGGTCTCTGGAAGGCAGTTATATTGACAGGAGAAGCGAGGATTAAAGGAGATGTGTGCAGTGAACCTGGATTTTGGAAAGTTAACCAGGAGGCAGTTCATGTCAGCCCATCAATACTAAATTAGAAAACATTATATATAGGTGTGTGTGGGTATGCATGTGTGCACGCACACGTACATGGCTTTTCTAATTTTGCCTTCAATCCTTACGGGCATGCCTTGAAGCTTACTTTAATGTTCATCACAGCCAAAGTGTTGGTAGAGACTATTCACGAACAAAGTATTGCCGCATTTACAATGTATGACGTAATGGTGAGTAGACAATAAAAACATCATACCTTGATACATCGCATTAAGATAGTGAATGAGCAAATGGTTGTGACCTCTTCTCACTTCAGCAACAGCAGGTGACTGGAATTGATGATTGAATGAACAACTGTGGCTCAAACACTTTGGTCACACCAACCACTTGACATGACAGTAAGTTTCAATGATAAACCAAATCAAACCAGACACAACTAGAGGGGGAGCACTCGGTAGAGTGCAAAACCTCCGCCGCCAATACAGCTGGGTCACTTAAGTGAACCTGATATCCTATTCATTGTAGGTCAAAACAGATCAGACTCTACTGAACCACGATTGAATAAACGAAACTAGATCGACGCGCATGTAGAAATGGCAAAAAAATAAAATCGAATTTTTTTTGAAAAAAAGTTGCAAAATTTCTGGGTTTTTTTTCTCTAACAAATTTTTGGGGGGGTTGGAAATCACTTAAAACATGTAGAAATGTAAAAAAAATTCAAATATTTTTCAAATAAAATCGAAATTTTTTTGAAAAAAAGTTGCAAAATTTTGTTTTTTTTCTCCAACAAATTTATTTTTTTTGGTTGGAAATCACTTAAAACATGTAGAAATGCAAAAACAAAAATTCAAATATATTTTTCAAAATGGCCACCATAGCGGCTATATTGCACTTTGGACCAAGTCCAAAATCTAATGGCATGATCCTTGGACCATACCTAATCCCCCCCACCAAGTTTCGTCTAAATCCATCCAGTTTTTCTGTAATACTGTTCACAAACAAACAAACAAACAAACAAACAGACAGGGTTGAAAACAGTAACCTCCCGTCCATCTTTGATGGCGGAGGTTAATAATTACCATTATGAGCCGTTTTTTTCCCTGACATCAACACTCGACTGATAAAATAATTGGTAGTTTTTAATCAGGCGTTAGGCATACCAGCATTCCCAGCATCATGAAAAAATATGACAACCAATACAACTTTAAGTATAAAGTTGAATTTGTGAAAATTTCTCCTTCAGCATAATGAAGGGCTAACCCCTAAAAATATGCCTTGCAAAAAAAACAAAACTGCAATCCCGTTAAAAAAACAACAATAAAAACCAAACAGGCATTCATTTGTGTGTTGCGTGAACCCACCAGACATACCATCAAAGTGCTATCTATGTATCAGCAATAAGCACAATCTCATGCCACGACTTGCAAGTAGCAGCAGCATGTCATGGGCCAAAGCAAGAAAAAAACATTTATATTTCTGCTCGTGCTTTGGTTATCTTCTTTATATCACTTTCTAAGATTCTCCACCAGTGATTAATCAACAGCCGTTGAGGCCATGCATTCCATGTCCATAGAAGAGAGGCCGCTGTCCTGTGTTGAACATAAACGTAAAGTGGAATGCTGAAACGAAACTTAAAATGTACACATATTTATACGTTTAAGCGATCTTAGGGACATCCTAATAAGGTTAGGTAATCGATCACCACCTACTCACAGGAGGCTCATAACAACAGTCCTTGCCTGGCCTTGGGCAATAAATTACAGTTATGCAAGCCAATATACACAACTACCCAGGAATAGTTTCATTTGGGAGCTGATGCAAGATTGTGTATCAAGCATACTGCAAAAAATACCTCAACTAAGGCAAAAAATGAACTCATTCAAACCATGATGAATGCAAGCAAATGCAAATGCTAAATCAGGCAATTCAGTTAACATGTCGGGAAGAGGGTTAAGGTCATAAAGAGACCCAATACATATAAACAGGATGTTCTGATGTAAAAATTGCAGTCAGTGATATTTTGTAAACTTGGGTTGTTCCGGACAAGGTGAACAAAAGTGCATTTCCTCTCCAAGGGATCTCCAAAGTGAGAACCACGAGTACGAAGATGACACAAGCAGGAAAGAAGTATCATTAGGAAAAAGGCAATAAGGCAGAATCTGCATGCATTCCAACCCAAGACAACTTTGCAACCCTGCGAGGAGGCCAAAGTAATCAAAGATGTTAAACCCAAAAAGTATATTCTAAATTTAACAAAATCCAACGTTAACAGAGTCAATGTGAATCCACTCCCAGAGTCCTTTTTATGTTCTCGTAAACGACGTAGCTGATGCCCACCGCTGGGATAACCTTCATGAAGTTGGGAACCAGGCCACGGTAAAGACCTGAGAAGCCCTCTTTACTCCAGATCGAGTGAAACAGGTTTGACATGCTCAACTGCTTCGAGTCAATCGTCTGGTAGGAGGCTGAAAAATTGCAGAAAGGTAGCAGATTTCTTATGGCATCATAATGTACTATACAATCCTCTCTTCTTTATTGCTTTATGCAAAATGATCAACATTTCCAGCTGGGTTTTCACTGATCCAGCTGGAGGCAACAGCTACACAGTGCCATCTTGATGACGCAGCATGGGTTGCATAATAGCATTGAATTGATAGCTGTGTGTCCGTCCGTGATATAAAAGCTGTGTGTCCGTCCGTGATATAAAAGCTGTGCGGCCGTCCATGATAGGTTTTCATCGCCGCGATAACCTGAGAATGGCTGAAGGGATTTTACTCAAACTTGGTGGAAGTATGGACTATGATGGAAAGGTGAACTGATCATATCGTGCCCCTTTTGTTCAAAATGTGAAAAATTAACATCCTGCCCCTTTTTGTTTCAAGCTCGGGGTCTGTAGATTGTTCATAAAAGTTTGATTTCCAAACCCCTCTTGCAATGCTTTTTTCTAATGTCTAATAATCTCATTGCAATTTATATTTATTTTCTCATGTTTTCTATGATATGATGCAATTTTTAATTTCAAAATTGTTGCAATGCAAATGTTGTTTAAATGTATCATATAGTGCTGCTCCCGGTGTGAGAGGATATTTACAAGTCACAAGTAATACTGCAATTCTCTGAAGGAAAACCATATAGTCATAGAAGCGGGGAAATTATCATAATAAATATCATACAGTTTGTGTATTTATAATAATATGAGTTCCCTTACAGGAACTTCGATGCAAGAGACAATTAGGCCCATCAGAGTCTGCATCTTTACAACTTATGGTTGTTTGTTCGTGCTCTATCCTCTTTCAATGCTGAGCATCAAGTAAGGAAGCAGCACATACCATTTATAAAGTCTTTGGTATGACTCAGCCAGGGTTCGGAGACCGACCTCCCAGACTCAGGGCAGGCGCTCGAACCATTACGTCACTGAGGTTGGTCAACTTCCAAGCACTCCTGAACCGCTGGACGTAATGAGTTGAAAGTTGGTGGTTATACTTGCATGGTGTCTGTGCATATTTTAGGCAATACATTTTTTTAAAATAGTCCCAGGGGTTCAGGGTGGTGGGAAGTCCACAATTCTCTTTACGTAAATGTGTATCATATAGCGCCACCTGGTGGAAGCCAGTATTACATGTCATCTCTCTCTATCGAGTGCAGCCTGTGGCTGCTGGTTGCACCATTGGTTGGGACGCAGCTATGCTGCTGATGCAGTGTTCCCCTTACCAGTGCACTGGTACTCATTTTGCCGACCTCAGAAGGATGACAGGCTGAATCAACCTCCTGGTGTATTAATTCAGCGACCCAACGGGGCTTGAACTCAGGACCCTAGGATCCCAAGCCGCCACCCGAACCACGAAGCCAACGCCAGGCTTATTACATGTCAGAAATCTATACTATAAAAGAGCCGTTTGTGTGTGTATTGGTCTGCGTGTGCGTGTCGCCATTTTTCTCAAACCGAGATGGCCAGACGGATCTTCGTCAAACTTTTTTGAGGTTCATTAATGAGTGCTGGAGAGTGTTTGACGCAAATAAAAACGTTTTGAAAATTTTGAAAAAAGAAAGTTGGATTTTTTTATTTATTGCTCTCAGGGGACAGAGCAACAGAGCACAGGGAGGACAGAGACCAAAGGGTGCAAGACCAGAAAGGAGGCAGTAGAAGAAAGAAAACACTAACAGTGCTGTGAAAGTTATAGGTCCAAATTCTCAGTTTCATCATGGGAGATTTCAATGATTTTGAAGCTCTTGGTTTCCAGGGAGTCAAGCTGAGCAAGGTGTAAGGCAGGGGGAGCCAGCCCAGAGGGGAGAGCAAGCTGTACTCCATCAAGATGCATATAAAGGCCTTATAGGTGGATAAAAGTACAGATGTGCCAATGAAGGAATTTGCATGATGGAGGACGCCCAATCAGCGGGTGCTTGGCTTTGGAGACCAACTTAGATATGTGGTTTGCTGAAAAAAGATAATTGCCCAACCATTGGAGTAAGTCCGTGCCCAAGCCTTTGTCGCTACGTGAAAGGTAATATTAAATGATCCTCAACCCCATTCCTTCGTATAGTGAGTGGAGGGAAGTGTTTTAGGGCCCTACAAAAAATGGAAAACCAGAACGGCACTTAGTAGAGCACATATCTCCACCAGGCTGAACAGTTTACATTTTATATCCCGCTGATAGGTCGGATCTGGACCTGAACTAAAATCTAATCGTCTTGTTCTTGTCACCAACCCAACCCATTCACCTCGTTGTCATAACTCATCCACAAGTTTTTGAAATATCATGCTATATATCGTGTTTGGCCCCATCTCTCAATGGTGAAGAATCACGAAGTAAAGTTAAAAACTTTCTCGTATCCTGGTCCGGATTTGGATCTTCACCAAAATCTAATCAATTTGTCCTTGTCACACACTCAACCTGTCCACTACATCTCTTCTGAATTCATCCACAACCTTTTTAGATATCCTGCTCACAGACAAACAGACAGATAGAGGTGAAAACATGACATTCATCCACCTTCAGTGGTGGAGTTAAAAAAACAAAAAATTTGATTTCTTAAAAATGCAAACAGGATTACAAAAGCACCGGGCAACGCCGAATACCTCTGATAGCCCGATATAAACAAGGCAATTCTCTGTACGTCTGATAATTATGGAATCGAAAATAGTTCAGCTAATCTCCACCAGATTTTGCATATGTGCTCGGGGGACCCAGTGTCAGGTTATGGGCACAAAACAATACCTCTTAAATGCCTCGAAAAATATGTAAAAGTACACGGAAGGAGCACACAAACAACAACCGCAGGCATGTCGACAGCAGCAACAACAATAATTACGTGTTATAAAAGATCCTTTTTTCGTGTGTTTCACTTAATGTGTTGTGTAATCGTTATGTATGAACCTTATAGAATGGAAAATGGCTTGACTGATCTGCATCAAATTTTGCACATGTTCTTGGGATCAACAGGCTCAGGTTATGGGCACAAAATGCCACCCTGCTCCTTCCCATGAGGGAGGGGAGACAACTTGCAATTTTCATCTGTACATGTGGAACAACTCAAGTGGTTTAACCACTGATCCCTGCCTGAGGGAGGAGGTATTGACACCTTATTTCACTCCAGGAAGAAGCAGGTATTACCAGTCATAAAAGTGGGAGAATTAATTCATCCTGACAAGTTATTTGCTTATGTATAGTAATTAGACCAGAAGTAGAAAAGCTTTTCGAGTTGTGTGCTGAGCAGATAAACAACGACCCGAGTGTACTAACGTATGTAAAGTTATTTTGAGATTGTTTTCTGTCTGTCTGTCTGTCTGTCTGTCTGTCTGTCTGTCTGTCTGTCTGTCTGTCTGTCTGTCTGTCTGTCTCTCTCTGAACTTGAAATCATTTTACAGTTTCATCTCGAGGCGAATTATAATCAAGCTTTCACATTTCGTGAACAAAGTTTATAATCTGTGATCAAAATCAGTAACTTGCATAGTTCTCATTATTAGACAATATGGAACCCTCTTCACATGACTTAAGTGATTTAGGAGGCAAGGGTATGAAAGAAATTTCTCTCTTGTGAGTGCAGCCTTCTGGCTGCTGGTTGCATCATTGGTTAGAGACACGGCTATGCCGCTGCTGCAGTCCCTATTACCAGTACACTGGAACTCATTTTGCCAACCTTGGAAGGATGACAAGCTGAGTCAACCCCACCTGGTATTAATTCAGCATCCAACGGGGCTCAAACTCAGGACCCTAGGATCCCAAGTCAGCCACCCTAACTGCTAAGCCAACACCAGGCGAAAGGAATTTGAAAAGAGGGAAAGTGGGGGAACGCAGAAAAAAGGAAAATAAATAAGGTTGAAAGGAGGGAGGATCAGGAGAGGATAATGAAGGGAAAATTATGGCATATACAGAACAATAGCAATTTTAATTAATTTTCTTAGCAATTTTACCGTTACAAGTCGGAAGAAAACATAATTTTTTTAATGCAGCTACATTACCCGATTTTAAAGATTTTTAGTCGTGGAGCCACTCAAAAATGTCAACCTCTGCCAAAATACAGGGTGCCAAAATTCTGATGGAGGAACAGCAGAACGCTCCTTAAAATGGCGGCGGCAAGTCGAAAATTTGATTTTTTTCAACATCACCTTCAGTGTCAAAATGCAGAAATGTGAAATATTTAATGATTGCTTTAGTGATAATGTGAATCATGGCAACAATTTATGTAACAGCATGCAACTTATGGACCACTAACATAGTTTTCGGACCAGTTTCATGACTCAGTTATCAGCCTTCTCTTTTTCGGCTGGATTCAAACTCTTGAATCCAACACAAGTCTCGATATCAAGCCCCTTTCGAGATTTTGTGGCCTAAACAAACGTTTTCTATACCAGATAGGATATCCAACAGGTTTCAGTACACAAGTTAGACATAACTTTGGAAGTGTTATGGGTCAAAATGAGCAGCGATTCTCGGGTCACTGTGCATGAATTTTGTGTTTCGGGCGGAGTCTCGAGCGATCTTTTTCGCTTTGTCAGGAGATTTGATATGGCAAAATATCCCTTTTGACATCCTGAACCCCAACAAGTTTCAGGATTTTTCGAAATTCTTGTAGGAGATGAAAAAATGCACAATATTAAAATATTTTCTTCTACTGTCTGTTCAACCTGCGAAGAAGTGATATCCGTTTGATCTTCTCCACAGGCATTTATCTTATTGGTATGAAATTTCACATGCAGAAAAGCCCCATACAAAAAAGTTTTCCAAACACGCTATATTAATTTGTCAGAAATCAGTACGAATAGAATGCATTTCTAAATTGAGAATTTCCAAAAATCTAATATGAAGCTTGTTAAACATTTTTTCAAATTACATTTTTGGACAAGAAGCCTTTTGGAAAACGTTTTGCTCACATGCTCAAACTCATCCATGTGAAATTTCATACGGCTGTGGAGAAGATGAACCATATATCACTCCTTAGCAGGTTGAACGGCATTTTTAAATCAGTGACCATCACCTATTGACCTTTTTTCAGAATGAATTCACCACAACAACATTTGATTGGTCAAGATGCCTAGTCTGCCAGCGTCACACAAGTGAAATGTTGAGGTGTCCGGCTGATGATCCCATCATATGCCAGCATAATTGAGATAACTACAAAAAATTTCATCAGCAACGTGCAAGAATTCAAAGCGATCGACAGTCTACCTGTGGCTGTTTATTTTGGAGAGGTCACTGTCAGTGACTTGATCAATAATCGTGCTGTCTGGCACAAGAACTGCCATGCCAAATTCAACAACACCAAACTGATCAGAGCGAAAAATGGTGCCGCGAAACGATGTCTTGTTGAAGCTGATGAGACCAATGAACCGAGACGGTCGAAACGATGCTCCATCGCCCCAGATGTCTGCGTATTTTGTCTACAGGCTGGTAATCTCCATTGCTTCAGCACCAAAGAAGCAGATCGGCAGCTCCGTCTTATGGTCACGGAGCTTCAAGAAACAGAATTGCATGCCAGAATCGCTGGTGGAGACCTCACTGCTATTAATGCCATGTACTATAAAAATTGCCTCACCAACATGAACAATGAGTATCGGGCCTACAAAAGGAAGGAAAACGTTACGCTCAAAATTGATGAGCACGTGAATGAGTCCCGGGCATTCAGTGAGCTTGTGTCGTACATGGAAAACTGCATGCGAAATGATTCATGCCTGATCTTCAAGTTGTTGGAGTTGCATTCCTTATATGTTGATCAACTGGCGAGCTTTGGGATTCATAAAACTGTCAACAAGACACGGTTCAAGCAGCAGATACTGGATCATTTCCCTGATTGCCATGAAGAATTTGATGGCCGTAATACCATCATAATATTCGATGACTGCTTGAGAGTGTTAATGAGGTATGCCACTAAAGCTAGGAACTTTAGTGAAGACGCAAGTATCCTGATGAAGGCGGCTCGTATTGTCCGTGAAGACATATTTAATCACAAAACCTTCAAATTCGACGGGAGCTTCACAGAAGGATGCCAGAAGGATTCGACACCTTCCACCCTGAGACATCTCATATCCATGATTTTGTACGGACCCGATGTCAGCAATCGGACTCGGTGCGATTCTCAAGCTTGCCTCACTATTTCACAGGCGGTTGTCCTGAATGCAAAAAAGTTTGGAAGTGAAGGTTAATCTAACATGAAACACGTCAGAAATGTAAGCCTTCACCTGACTACATGTGGTTACCAAGATGTATGGTCATTTTGAGACATACTCTCCCAGTTATGGCGTTCTAGTGCAATTCACATAAATATTGAGAAATCTCTATTTATCTCGTGTACTTGTAATGGATTTTCATATTAATTCCATTTTTAAATTGCATAATTCTGTATTATTGATGAGGTATTCGTAATTACCTAAGAGTGAACCGGATAGATATCAGTAAATTCTTCACTTTGCAACCAAAAATGAAAAATCAACCAACTTGACCTTTGACCTATATGTTTGACCTTGAAAACTGACCTTCAAGGTCAAATTTGATGTGGCTCCAAGACTGAAATTAAAGCTTGTGTCCAGTTGATGTTGCATACAAAATTTGGTGCTTTCTTCCGTCATGTAACGGTATGGCCTATATTTGGACCTAAGAGCCCCCACTACAAGGGCTGAGAGAAAGGTTAAATCTTTTTTTGTTACTTGCATACCCAATGTGTAGATGGTTAATATGCCAATTTAATTCCAAATGGAAATTGCATGGCAAACATTGGACATCGACCTGTGAGCACCGGCATCTAGATGCTATGACCAAAATTCCGGCCAAGTCTATTGATCATCATGTAGATAATGAACCTGTACAATGGAGTGCCTGATTTTAGACATTGATCATAGGGTGCTGAGTTGTGAACTGCTTTGGCAAGAACTTGCATGCTAAGACTGAAAACTGCTGAAAAAAAAGAAGGAATACTGTATAGTAGTCATCTTGCACTAGGAGAAGCTTAATATCTAAATTTTGCATTATTAAAGAAGACCAACGGACAATTAAAATTTGGAAGCTTACCGGCAGCCTGCATTCGAGTGCGCACCAGTACTAATGGATAGCTTGCCAGCTGACCGCAGGTGCTGGATGCTGTAGCACAGCCCAAGAGCACGAACACACCAGGGTTTACACGCTCATTGTGCTTTTGAAGCCACCAGTTCTTGAGTGTCTGTGTAGGATATGGGGAAGAGGGTGGGGGCTGCCTGAAAATGACTGTTAGACTTCATTACGTCTTCTCCAATACCAAGAATACCAAGAAAAGTTGTTGAATGGCCACTAAGGAGGCAGAAAAATGATAGAAGTGCTTGTAAGGGCAGTACTCTGAATGTATCAAAGTTGGGAAACAGCAGTGAGAACAAAAGAAGGATGTATGTAGAATCCTTTGATGTGAGGGCTTGTGTACATAAGGGATCCAGAATAAGTCCTCCATTGTTTATTCTTGTGTTGGAGGAACTCACGAGAGGGTTAGAATAGGATTTCCTTGGGTATTATTCTATGCAGACGATTTAGGTTTGACAGCTGAAACAGAGCAACAATCGAAGATTATATTTCACAGATGGAAGGAGGCACCCGGTGTGTACCCCGGTCAGAATAGGTACACCGTATCCCTGCGTGTCGTAAAAGGCGACTAAAAGGGTTGGCGTCAGGAAGGGCATCCGGCCATAAAAACATCGCCTCAAAAGGAAACCATGATGAGTACAACTGATGGGCAGGGTACAGCCCGAAGTACCCTGTGGGGGTCCTCACCCCCTCTCGTTAAAACTCAAGGTGGGGAACCCGATCGAAGCAAGGGAGGAAATTTTTCCATTTATGATGACCAATCGTCTGATGACCCACGTGGAGATCGGTTTCTGAGGTTTGGTACATGAAATGTAGGGACAATGACAGGGAGATCTGGAGAAGTGGTTGAAACATTGGTCAGAAGAAGAGTGGACATATGTTGTGTGCAGGAGACACGGTGGAAGGGAAGTGGTGTGAGAATGGTGAATGGAAGGCAGGGGCAGAAGTACAAGTTTATGTGGCAAGGGTGCCCGGAAGGCGTGCATAGTGTTGGTGTAATGTTTTCTGAGGAGTTTGTAGACAGTGTAGTGAGTGTGACTAGAGTGAGTGAAAGGTTGATGATGGTGAGAATTGTGATCGGAAATCTCTTGGTGAACATCATCTCGGGATATGCCCCGCAGGTCGGTTGAAGCGATGAAGAGAAGAACATGTTCTGGTGTGCGATGGAGAACTTGATGGAAAATGTGAAAGATGAAGAAGTTGTTGTGGTTGGAGGAGACTTGAATGGACATGTGGGAAGGAGTCCAGATGGTTTTGAGGGAGTCCATGGGGGTTATGGACATGGTGTGAGAAATGGAGAAGGTGAAAGGATCTCGGAGTTTGCTGATGGAGCTGATTTGTTGATTTGTAATACTCAATTCCAGAAAGCGAATAATAAGCTTATTACATACACGTCAGGTGGGTTGGCGACAACCATTGACTACCTGATGGTGCGTCAGCGAGATAGGGGAAACCTCCGGGACACAAAGGTGATCCCAGGGGAGGAGACTGTTTCACAGCACCACCTGGTTGTCTGCGATATAAGGGTGAAAGGTGCGCGGAGAATTCGGCGGGTGAAGTACCAACCGAGGATGAAGGTGTGGAGGTTGAAAGAGGCGACAGTGAAGGAAGCATTAAGAGAGAGGCTGAGTATGGTTGAAGATGATGTGGTTGAGCTTGAAAGTGGTTGGATGTCAATGAAAGATAGTCTATTGGGAGCCGTTGGTGAGGTATGTGGATGGACAAAAGGACCACTGAGGCACTCGGAAACATGGTGGTGGGGTGATGAAGTTGGAAAGACGATTGAAGAGAAGAGGAAGAAGTTCAAGGAATGGCAAAAGGCAAAGGATACGGTGGAAGAAGAGGCTGCACATGAAAGTTATAAGGAAGCCAAGAAGGCTGCAAAGAAAGAGGTTGCAAAGGCGCAGCCCATAGGAAAATGTTTGGAGAACGCTTGGATTCGGAGGAGGGTCAGAGAGCGGTATTCAGGATTGCAAAGCAGATAGCGAGAGAGAGAGATTTGATGTGACGGGGGTGAGTTGCTTGAAGGATGAAGTGGGACAAATTGTTGTGGATTCAGATGGAATTAAAGGAAGATGGAAGAGATATATGGAAAGGCTGTTGAATGTAGAAAATGAATGGGATAGCAACATCGAGAGTAACCCAGTTTTAGGACCAGCAGAGAAGATAACTGAGAAGGAAGTTGAGGAAGCTATAAGAGCAATGAAGAGCAGAAAAGCAGGAGGGCCGACGGGAGTTGTGGGAGATATGTTGAAGGCAGCGGGAAGTTGGGGTGTGAAGAGAATGACAGAGATCTGTAATCTGGTGGTGAAAGAAGGCCACATTCCAGTGGATTGGGAACCGAGTACCCTCGTCCCTCTGTACAAGGGGAAAGGTGACCCTCTGGACTGTGGCTCCTATAGAGCAATAAAGTTATTGGAGCATGGAATGAAGGTATTGGAAAGGGTGTTGGAGAAGAGGATAAGGAAGAAGGTAAAGATTGACGAAATGCAGTTTGGATTTATGCCAGGAAGAGGAACGACAGATGCAATTTTTATTGTAAGGCAGTTGCAGGAGAAGTACATGGAGCAGAGGAAGAAGTTGTTTTTTGGGTTTGTTGATCTGGAGAAAGCATTTGATAGGGTTCCACGCGAAGTTATGACATGGGCATTGAGGAAGTTAGGAGTGGAGGAATGGTTGATCAGAGTAGTGATGGCCATGTACGAGAGAGCACGCACAGCTGTAAGGACGAAGGATGGGAACAGTGGTGAGTTTGAGGTGAGGGTAGGAGTGCACCAGGGGTCGGTACTAAGTCCACTTCTATTTGTAGTTGTGATGGAGGTGCTGGCTCGGAGGGTAAAGGAGGGTTTACCGTGGGAGCTGCTGTATGCAGACGATCTGGTGTTGATTGCAGAGAGTGTGGATGGACTGAAGGAGAAGATGAACAAGTGGAAGGAATGTATGGAGGAAAAAGGTTTGAAGGTGAATATCGGAAAGACGAATGTGATGGCAAGTGGTAAAGCATGTGGTGTGGTGGAAAGGACTGGGAAGTGGCCGTGTGCTGTGTGCAGGAAGGGTGGCGGAGTGAACTCCATTCAGTGTACAATGTGTGCTGAATGGGTTCATCGAAAATGTAGTGGGGTGAGAGGGTCTTTAACCAGTGTGGCAGCTACATTCAAGTGTAAGGTGTGCATCGAGGGAGCAGCAGATGAAGGAATTGTTGAGTTGGATCTTGGAGATGGTGTGAAGCTGGAAGGGGTGAAAACATTTTGCTATCTCAGAGACGTGCTGAATGGAGAAGGTGGATCAGACTCTTCGACGGTTGCTAGAGTGAGATGTGCATGGAAGAAGTTTCGGGAACTAAGTGGCGTGCTGACAAAGAGGGGAGTGTCGTTGAAGCTGAAGGGAAAGGTGTATGCTACATGTGTGAGGAGTACGATTATTTATGTGAGTGAGACATGGGTACTGAACATGGAGCAGCAACAAAGGCTGGAAAGGGTGGAAATGTGAATGGTTCGGTGGATGTGTGGAGTATCGTTGAGAGAGAGGAAGACAAATGATGACTTGCGGAAGATGATGGGAATAGAGTCTGTGATGGAGGTTGTGAAGAGAAACAGGTTGAGATGGTTGGGTCATGTGTTGAGGAAGGATGAAAGTGACTGAGTGAGATGAGTGTTGGAAATGAGTGTAGTCGGAAGTAGAGGACGGGGAAGACCGAGAAAAACTTGGCTAAATGTGGTGGAAGAGGAAATGTGGGCAAGGGGATTAAGAAGGGGAGATGCAGAAAACAGGGTAAAGTTGGGAAGATTGTCATGGGGCCCACAAGGCTAACCCCTGCTTTAGCGGGGAAAATGGCCTTTAAATGCTTGTGTGTGTGTGTGAAGGAGGCAATGGAGAATAAAGGACTTAAAGTAAATGTGGGTAAGACGAAGTTTATGGTTGGTGGTGAAGAAAAATAAAATAATAAAAGTGGAGCATGGCCATGTGCTCTGCATCGCAAAGGTGTTTGGGAAAACGCGATTCAGCACTCTGTGAAAGGTGGTGCCACAATCAAAGTAGTGGAGTGAAAGGTAGCTTGAATCAAGCACCTAGTATGTTTAAATGCAAGGAATGTTTAAAAGGAACTAAACAGGTTGATCACATTATAATGCAGGAAGATATGGGATTCAGAGCGAAAATTGAAAAGATGATGAAATTTTGTTATTTCGGAGACATGATGTCAGTGATGGAGCAGAAATGTCTCTAAGGACCACGATAAAAGTAGCTTGGAATCGATGAAAAGAGATGGGAGGTATCCTAACAGACAAGTATGTGCCAAGGGCAATAAAGGCAAGAATGGATTTCGTCTGTATAAGGCCTGACCTATTGTATGGTATTGAAACTTGGGCCATGAGGATGTTGGATTAATAAAAGAATATAATAAACAGCAATGAGTATGTTAAGATGGATGTATTACATTTCATTGAAAAATAATGGCAGGGTGAAGATCTTAGAAATATACAAAAAAATTTTCAGTACAAGAGGTCGATTTGAAAAAGGGAAGGCTTCGATGGTTCGATCATGGAGCCAGAACAGAAGATGAACCCATTAAGAAGATAGTAAGTTTTGACATAATATTGAAAAAGACAAAGATGTAGACCAAAGAAACCATGGCAGGAATGTGTGAACAATATGAAAAGAATACATCTGAAGAAAGTAGATGCAAATTAAAAAATACACCCGTGCGGGAGTGACGGTCATCTCTGCCAGAAAATATATAGCCTCCTGAAGGTAGGGCAGTTTTTGCAAACTTTGAAGTCACGTGACGCGAAAACGAAAGCGAAATTCGAAAATCCGGCCCAACCAAATTTAGATATTGTCCCATAGATTCATATGCCACAATCAAATTCAAGATTGCTTGAGAAATGTAGGAGGAGATAGATTTTGAAAATTGTCATTTTCACATGAAAATTGTCATTTTCGCATTTTTTGTCAACTTTTGAAGTCACGTGACACGAAAACGAAAGCGAATATCGAAAATCCGGCCTGATCAAAATTTAGATATTGTCCCAGAGATTCATTTGCGACAATCAAATTCAAGATCGCTTGAGAAATGGCGGAGGAGATAGAATTTGAAAATCGTCATTTTCGCAACTTCAAAGGCCTAGTGACCTTGACCTTGACCTTCGGTGACCTTGAAAGTCACACCATCGTGTACGTCTCATCGACCTCTATCAGGATCACTAATAACCAGATCTCCCGCTTCAACTTCATTGTGAACGGACGGATGGACGGACGGATCGTCACCTCTCCTCTCAACACCAATATTAGGTCATGCTCGAAGAGATGAGGATTAGGGTTAGATCAGGTTAACTGAGGTAAAAAAAAAAAAGTTTTAGATGTAGGGATAGAGTATGACAAGAGATGGTGATGCAACATCATCATGAAGACCTGAAGGGAAGAGTGTGATGGTACCGACTCAGGGAGACAGTTCCATAAGCTGAACTCGAGCAGAATCGATGGCGTGCCATCGCAAATCCTCCCCCCTCCCCCACCCCCACATCTCAAGCAAAATTGAAAGATGGCAAAACATTCCAGCAAGAATAACCTAATATCAAATTTTGAATGAAAAAAATCTTTTGTTTTGACTCCTGTGACCCCAATTCCCCACCCCATGGCCGCATGGACTGGGGGTCAAATCCCCCCCCCAAAAAAAAAATTGTTACTTTTTTAATGCATCCCCCAATGTTGATTGCATTTCCAAAGTTTCATTATAAAATGTTTGTAAATGCACCTGTAATTGCATTTTTTGGTATTTGACCTTTTGACCACACCCAAGAGCCCCAGGGGGATGGGCAAAAAATTATACTCCTCTCGCACCTTCTTGCCATGTGGTGATCATAACTTCCAAGTTTGGTGAATTTCTGCACAACCATTTAGGAGGAGATAGCGTGGCTGATGGAAAAATACAATATCCACGTGTTTTTTTTTATTAGTTATTTTATTTTTTTATGTGGGGATAATAAAAGAGGAACAAAATAAGTTTGATGAGCAACATGTCAGGATTTTGGAAGATTTAAGATGGGGTTACGGAGAGAATGTGTGCGTCCTGGAAGGACAGAGGGCTGAGAAGCAGGGGTAACAAGACCAGCATCTCGAGGCGATATAAAAAACAAGACCATCAATCTGTCTATGATGAGAGCACAACAGGCCTGTACCTCTGCTGTTTTTTTGGAGATCAGATGCCAATGACCTTGGGAGCTTTGTATTTCACAGTATGTAAGAGTGTTGCCACAAGGCTCTTTTTTACCTAGACTGAGAGCATGGATAATTTAGCTGCACATGAAAAAGGTAAACATGTGCATGAGAGAGAGAGAAAGTAGGCTTTTGTGAAAGCACTACCAGGCAGAGTCAATATCAGATGAAAAAGGGAGACTGAAAACCACTCTTTTAGAGAAAGAGCCTATTGCAGTCGCTGCCAGTATGCCTGAATAAACTACCAGACTCTGTGCCATTGAGGAAGCTCTGCAACTCCACAACATCAGAGATGTAGACGTTTCCAAAAACATGGTCAATGGAGCCAAGTGGAGCAGAGGAGGTGCAGAAAAGGTTGGAGGAAGCGTTATCAGGTCAGGCCAGATTAGATCTGAGACTTGCTATCATGTAAACCTGTATTTCAATGCATCGACTGGAACTCGTCGTGGATGTTGAGGTCGTGGAGAGATTCACTTACCTTGGCAGTGATATTCATGTCTCTGCTGGCCGTGAGTCAGAGGGCAATAGACGTCTGGTTCGGGCCTGGGTAGTCATGGATTCACTGGATAATGGGGTGTGGTGCTGCTGGTACCTGTGCGGGAGGACGAAAGTCTGAGTCTTCAGGTCCTTGGTGCTTCCAGTCTTGCTCTATGGATATGAGACTTGGACTCTGACCAAGGATCTGAGACGGAGACTTAATTCCTTTGGTTCCAGGTGTCTTCAGAGAATCCTTGGCTATCGCTGGTCGGACTTTGTGTCCAACGAGCGGTTGCTGAGACTCAAATGAGATTTGTTACCTGCATAGTCCGTGAGCGTCAGCTGTGGCTGTATAGACATGGGGCTCGTTTTCCTGACGCTGATCCTGCTAACCAGATTCTCTCAGCGAGGGAATCTTGTGAATGGAGGAGGCCAATGGGCTGACCACGTGCCTCGTGGTTGCAGCAGGTTGATCGGCATCTCAAGGAGATTGGGATGGGCCAGGCATTTGCCTGGGGGATGGCCAGAGAGGCCCCTGGAGTACCGGCAGAAAGTGGACGCAGCGACGCGCTGCTCTGGCACATGCTCCCATACCTGACCTGACCTGAAGCGTTATTACTTACTCAAGGATTCGAGGACATACCATTTGCAGAGATTTGAGTTGGGAAATTCACTGATTGGGAAAGACCTCTGCACCCACCAAGGCTTCAAACCAATGTCATGATTGGTAGTTGTAAAGCCAACTCCCAGACAACTGGCATGCTGGCAGATGAAATCCCCACAGGTAAAGAAGAGAGTTGCTGTGGATTGTGAATGGTTCGTCAATGTTGTCAAACCAAGAATCATTAATGGAGTCATCATTGTAATATCGATGATGTACCACACAGATTAACATCAGGTGGTTGTGGAGAATAATGCAACTCGAGCAGTATTCCATGGGGTTAGGAGGGGTTAGTGTAGAGTAAAGGATGTGCGCATTGAGTTCTCAATGGAAAATAACTTCACTGTGTTGCAGGGGGCAAGCCTATCAGATATATATATATATATATATATATATATATATATATATATATATATATATATATATATATATGTACTGTATATTCTTTAAAATTGACCTGAAGCTAGCATGAGCACACTCAGTCATGAACATCATGGAAGCCAGTGTGCACATTGCAATAACGAACTAGAAAGCATCTGAACTTCCAAAGCCTGTCTGCTTTGTATCCCTCCTCCTTCTTCTTCTTCCATATGCTAAACAAACTTCTTCTTCTTCTTCTTTGACCTTTTGACCAAATTCTTCAATTGTCTTATAAATATTCTCATAATAAAGCTTTGATGAAAATTTGATGAGCTCAAATGGTTAAAAAAAAAAGTTACGGCTTACAAAAGCTCAAATGATAATTTAATTAAAATTTCAGGTCAATTGGATGAAAATTGACGATTTTAGGTGATGCTGACCTTTGACCTTTTGACCAAATTTCTTAATCGGTCTTCTCCACATTTTCATAATGAAGCTTTGTTGAAAATTGATGACAAAAGTTCAAATGGTAGAAAAGTTATGGCACAGAGACAGACACACGCAAAACCCCGTCTTCTGCTGTGCGGGGAATGGGCTAATTGGTAATTTGGAATGAACTGAGAACTTTTTGAGAATATGGACGTGGAAGGAAAAAGAAAAAAGAAAAAGAAAAACAAGAGATTAGGAAGGGTGTAGTGAGGGAGAAGTTGAAAAGACACTGAGGATGTAAGAGAGCATGTTGTGCCAAACAGAGGTAGATCGAGTGAAGTAGTTAATAGATGGAAAGAATGGTGAAGGTGATAAAAGGAGGCCAGGAGAGAGGAAAGTGAGAAGATTCAACACATTTCCCTTGTGCACACCTTTAATCTTTAAAGACATTTTCAAATATCAAAACAAAATTTGTTCAAGACACAAGGGGAAAGGAACACATTCTTGCCATACCTCATAAATGGCGAGGTCAATGCCTGCATATGGAATGATCCCCAAAATGTTGGGTGTGTATCCCTTGTAGAAAGCAAGTAGTCCCTGCCTCTGCAATATCTTTCGTCCACAGTCTATTATGCTGGTGTATTCTCCTGTCTGACCCAGTGCCAGGCGGGTCTTTACGACCTGTGAAAAGAGTGATACAATGGGATTTCCAGGCTAAACAATCGAATGGAAGCTAAAGTCCATTAAAAATGTATAAAACAAATACATATAACTCGGTAGCCATTTTCATAGGGATCATGCGAAAAGTAAAAAGGCGTGCGTGCACGTGTATGCGTCATGGGCATGCATTACCAAAAAGAAGAACTAACTGCTTCATGTTTGGTGGCTTATTGTGCATTCCATTTACAAATACCTTTTTATATTCTCATTATCGAAAAAACACAAAAATGCGTGCTGTGATGATAAAATTAGCATTTAGGAATATAATTATAATCATGTCAGTCTCCTCTTTGCCGGAGTGCATAATTAATCAGACCAGAACTTCTCCGGAAAAACACAAGAGACACACCGTAATCACTCGTGTAAATTACACAGGGTACTTTTCAGATAAAATTCTCAGGAAATACCAGTTTATACGTATAACCCACACCCCAAAAATTAACTCGACAGCAAAAATGAACTCCATCTCAGGACTGGAATCCTATTAATAATACTCGAAGGGCACTCGGTACAGCGCATTCCTCTGCCACGTAATACCTGATCCACAAGAACATATCCGGCCGAATACATTTTTCAAATATCATGCTATATGTAGTTTTTGGTCCTATCTCTCAATGGTGAAGATACACTTTAAAAATTAAACAATTCTCGTATCCAGATCTGGATTCGGCTCTTCGCCAAAATCGAATCAATTTGTCCATGCAACACCCCCAACCTGTCCACAACTTTTTGAGATATCGTGCTATATATCGTTTTTGGCCTCTCTCTGAATGGTGAAGAATTACTTTAAAAATTCTAGTAGCCGGATCCAGATCCGGAACTTCACCAAAATATAATCAGTTCATCCTTGTCACACACCCAACCTGTCCACAAAATTTCATCAAATCTATCCACAATGTTTTGAGATATCCTACACACAAACAAAGAAACAGACAGAAAGAGGTGAAAACATGACCTCCTTTATCTTCAGTGGCAGAGGTAAAAAAATGTCATTCCTTTCACGCCGTAAAGGCACATAGGGTTGCCAAGGCAGTTTCATTGGCAAGGAGTACACAGTCCTGGATGGGTCGCCACTCTGACGCAGGTTACCCCGAATGGTTAGTTACCCAGGATGCTGGTATTCATTTCGCTGACGTTGGAAGGATGACAGGCTGAGTCAACCCCACCAGGTGCTAATTAAACGGAGAAAAACAGGGGCTCAAACTCAGGACTCCAAACTTCCAAGTCAGCCAGCTTAACCACTAAGCCAACACCAGGCAACTGGAAACGGTGAACTCAAAAGCAGTGTTTTGTCGATCGATGGAGAGAGCCATTTTCGATGGTGTGAAAGTCAGCATAATGGATGACTTCCAACTTGTGTGAAACAATATAATGTGTCGAATGGACCTCAACTCTTCTCGAGTGAAATGTGACATATATCACGTTAGTGCAATAAAGTGCTCATTCGTCACTCTCAGTCCAAAGCGAGTCCTTCGCTTGCACTAATTCTCACAGTCTATTGTGCTATGATACACATTGTTAATCCCCAAGCTTATTTTGCTGCTTTAGCAACGTATATTTTTAAGTAACGAAGGTTGGTCTTACGTGGGTGTGAGAAATCTGGAGAAATAGAGCTTTCACTTTAGTTCTCAAAGATAATACGCAGCCCAAATTTTGATCAATATTTCTATGGAAAAAGTGCGGCTTGTACACAAGTGATTATGGCATTCAAAACATCCAACCGTGTCATCTTTTCTTTCTGCCATCTTTCTATCAACCCCACCGAGCACCCACCTCCATGGGATAGATAACAGTCTGTGCAGTTGCACCAGCCAAAGAACCAGACAGGAATCTTTCGATGATACCGATGGGCTTCCCGCTCTCAGAGCCAATAAGCCTCTTGATCTGCACGTGCAGGATAGAACCTTCAATAACTCCATATAACATAACGCATCGAGAAATATTTAATAAAAGGCAAACAAAAAAAAATTGGTTCTTCAATTCACTAAAATCTGCAAAATGTAATGTTATACAACATAAGTATATTATTGCCAGGAGTTGTTATTGGAACCGACCACAAAAAGCCCATAAGGTTGTGGCACACAAAAAATTACAAGGAAGAAGAGATGCAGAGAAAAGCATGACTTTGCCCATCGAGCCCGATGCCCTGCCACCAAATGAATGATTCAATTTTTCTGCTTCAGTGGCATATTCAAAGATTCATTTGATGGCAAGCAATTGGTGATATGAAGAATATATAAAACACCAGTACCAATGAAATAGCCCAACACATCACCTTAACCCTTTGAACCCTGAGCTCCTTGGACTGTCGGCTCCCCCATCCTGGGATCCCTGGAAAAAAATCCGGCTGATCAAGTATACATGGAGGTTTGAATATCGGCTGGTAAACCGGGTGCTCGGGTATATGGAGGTTTGGATAGCGGCTGGTAGACCGGGTGTTAGGGTATAGGGAGGTTTGAATCGAGGCTGGTAAACCGGCCGCTTATGTTATGGAGGTTTGAATAGAGGCTGGTAAACCGGCCGCTCGGGTATATGGAGGTTTGAATAGAGGCTGGTAAACCGGCCACTCGGGTATATGGAGGTTTGAATAGAGGCTGGTAAACCGGCCGCTTGTGTATATGGAGGTTTGAATCGAGGCTGGTAAACCGGCCGCTTGTGTATATGGAGATGTGAATCGAGGCTGGTAAACCGGCCGCTTGGGTATATGGAGGTTTGAATCGAGGCTGGTAAACCGGCCGCTTGTGTATATGGAGGTTTGAATCTCGGCTGGTAAACCGGCCGCTTGGGTATATGGAGGTTTGAATCTCGGCTGGTAAACCGGCCACTTGGGTATATGGAGGTGTGAATAGAGGCTGGTAAACCGGCCGCTTGGGTATATGGAGGTTTGAATCGAGGCTGGTAAACCGGCCGCTTGTGTATATGGAGGTTTGAATCTCGGCTGGTAAACCGGCCGCTCGGGTATATGGAGGTGTGAATAGAGGCTGGTAAACCGGCCGCTCGGGTATATGGATATTTGAATAGCGGCTGGAAAACCGGCCGCTCAGGTATATGGAGGTGTGAATAGAGGCTGGTAAACCGGCCGCTTGTGTATATGGAGGTGTGAATAGAGGCTGGTAAACCGGCCGCTCGGGTATATGGAGGTTTGAATCGAGGCTGGTAAACCGGCCGCTCGGGTATATGGAGGTGTGAATAGAGGCTGGTAAACCGGCCGCTCGGGTATATGGATATTTGAATAGAGGCTGGTAAACCGGCCGCTCGGGTATATGGAGGTTTGAATAGTGGCTGGTAAACCGGCCGCTCGGGTATATGGATATTTGAATAGAGGCTGGTAAACCGGCCGCTTGGGTATATGGAGGTTTGAATAGTGGCTGGTAAACCGGCCGCTCGGGTATATGGAGGTTTGAATAGTGGCTGGTAAACCGGCCGCTTGGGTATATGGAGGTTTGAATAGAGGCTGGTAAACCGGCCGCTCGGGCATATGGAGGTTTGAATAGTGGCTGGTAAACCGGCCGCTTGGGTATATGGAGGTTTGAATAGTGGCTGGTAAACCGGCCGCTTGGGTATATGGAGGTTTGAATAGAGGCTGGTAAACCGGCCGCTTGGGTATATGGAGGTTTGAATAGTGGCTGGTAAACCGGCCGCTCGGGTATATGGAGGTTTGAATAGTGGCTGGTAAACCGGCCGCTCGGTTATATGGAGGTTTGAATAGAGGCTGGTAAACCGGCCACTCGGGTATATGGAAGTATGAATAGAGGCTGGTAAACCGGCCGCTTGTGTATATGGAGGTTTGAATAGTGGCTGGTAAACCGGCCGCTTGGGTATATGGAGGTTTGAATAGAGGCTGGTAAACCGGCCGCTTGTGTTATGGAGGTTTGAATAGAGGCTGGAAAACCGGCCGCTGGGGTATATGGATATTTGAATAGAGGCTGGTAAACCGGCCGCTCGGGTATATGGAGGTTTGAATAGAGGCTGGTAAACCGGCCGCTTGTGTTATGGAGGTTTGAATCTCGGCTGGTAAACCGGCCGCTGGGGCATATGGATATTTGAATAGAGGCTGGTAAACCGGCCGCTCGGGCATATGGAGGTTTGAATAGAGGCTGGTAAACCGGCCGCTCGGGTGTATGGATATTTGAATAGAGGCTGGTAAACCGGCCGCTCGGGTATATGGAGGTTTGAATAGTGGCTGGTAAACCGGCCGCTTGGGTATATGGAGGTTTGAATAGTGGCTGGTAAACCGGCCGCTCGGGTATATGGAGGTTTGAATAGTGGCTGGTAAACCGGCCGCTCGGGTATATGGAGGTTTGAATAGCTGCTGGTAAACCGGCCGCTTGGGTATATGGAGGTGTGAATCGAGGCTGGTAAACCGGCCGCTCGGGTGTATGGATATTTGAATAGAGGCTGCTAAACCGGCCGCTCGGGTATATGGAGGTTTGAATAGAGGCTGGTAAACCGGCCGCTCGGGTGTATGGATATTTGAATAGAGGCTGGTAAACCGGCCGCTCGGGTATATGGAGGTTTGAATAGTGGCTGGTAAACCGGCCGCTTGGGTATATGGAGGTTTGAATAGTGGCTGGTAAACCGGCCGCTCGGGTATATGGAGGTTTGAATAGTGGCTGGTAAACCGGCCGCTCGGGTATATGGAGGTTTGAATAGTTGCTGGTAAACCGGCCGCTTGGGTATATGGAGGTTTGAATAGTGGCTGGTAAATCGGCCGCTCGGGTGTATGGATATTTGAATAGAGGCTGGTAAACCGGCCGCTCGGGTATATGGAGGTTTGAATAGTGGCTGGTAAACCGGCCGCTTGTGTATATGGAGGTTTGAATCGAGGCTGGTAAACCGGCCGCTTGTGTATATGGAGGTTTGAATCGAGACTGGTAAACCGGCCGCTTGGGTGTATGGATGTTTGAATAGTGGCTGGTAAACCGGCCGCTCGGGTATATGGAGGTTTGAATAGTTGCTGGTAAACCGGCCGCTTGGGTATATGGAGGTGTGAATCGAGGCTGGTAAACCGGCCGCTTGGGTATATGGAGGTTTGAATAGTGGCTGGTAAACCGGCCGCTCGGGTGTATGGATATTTGAATAGAGGCTGGTAAACCGGCCGCTCGGGTATATGGAGGTTTGAATAGTGGCTGGTAAACCGGCCGCTTGTGTATATGGAGGTTTGAATCGAGGCTGGTAAACCGGCCGCTTGTGTATATGGAGGTTTGAATCAAGGCTGGTAAACCGGCCGCTCGGGTGTATGGATATTTGAATAGAGGCTGGTAAACCGGCCGCTCGGGTATATGGAGGTTTGAATAGTGGCTGGTAAACCGGCCGCTCGGGTATATGGAGGTTTGAATAGTGGCTGGTAAACCGGCCGCTCGGGTATATGGAGGTTTGAATAGTGGCTGGTAAACCGGCCGCTCGGGTATATGGAGGTTTGAATAGTGGCTGGTAAACCGGCCGCTCGGGTATATGGAGGTTTGAATAGTGGCTGGTAAACCGGCCGCTCGGGTGTATGGATATTTGAATAGAGGCTGGTAAACCGGCCGCTTGGGTATATGGAGGTGTGAATCGAGGCTGGTAAACCGGCCGCTTGTGTTCTGGAGGTTTGAATAGAGGCTGGTAAACCGGCCGCTCGGGTGTATGGATATTTGAATGGAGGCTGGTAAACTGGCCGCTCGGGTATATGGAGGTTTGAATAGTGGCTGGTAAACCGGCCGCTTGTGTATATGGAGGTTTGAATCTCGGCTGGTAAACCGGCCGCTCGGGTATATGGAGGTTTGAATAGAGGCTGGTAAACCGGCCACTCGGGTATATGGAGGTTTGAATAGAGGCTGGTAAACCGGCCGCTTGTGTATATGGAGGTTTGAATCGAGGCTGGTAAACCGGCCGCTTGTGTATATGGAGGTTTGAATCGAGGCTGGTAAACCAGCCGCTTGGGTATATGGAGGTTTGAATCGAGGCTGGTAAACCGGCCGCTTGTGTATACGGAGGTTTGAATCTCGGCTGGTAAACCGGCCGCTTGGGTATATGGAGGTGTGAATAGAGGCTGGTAAACTGGCCGCTTGGGTATATGGAGGTTTGAATCGAGGCTGGTAAACCGGCTGCTTGTGTATATGGAGGTTTGAATCTCGGCTGGTAAACCGGCCGCTCGGGTATATGGATATTTGAATAGCGGCTGGAAAACCGGCCGCTCAGGTATATGGAGGTGTGAATAGAGGCTGGTAAACCGGCCGCTCGGGTATATGGAGGTTTGAATCGAGGCTGGTAAACCGGCCGCTTGTGTATATGGAGGTTTGAATCTCGGCTGGTAAACCGGCCGCTCGGGCATATGGAGGTTTGAATAGAGGCTGGTAAACCGGCCGCTCGGGTGTATGGATATTTGAATAGAGGCTGGTAAACCGGCCGCTTGGGTATATGGAGGTGTGAATTGAGGCTGGTAAACCGGCCGCTCGGGTATATGGAGGTGTGAATAGAGGCTGGTAAACCGGCCGCTTGGGTATATGGAGGTGTGAATAGAGTCTGGTAAACTGGCCGCTTGGGTATATGGAGGTTTGAATCGAGGCTGGTAAACTGGCCGCTTGGGTATATGGAGGTGTGAATAGAGGCTGGTAAACTGGCCGCTCGGGTATATGGATATTTGAATAGAGGCTGGTAAACCGGCCGCTCGGGTATATGGAGGTTTGAATCTCGGCTGGTAAACTGGCCGCTTGGGTATATGGAGGTGTGAATAGAGGCTGGTAAACCGGCCGCTCGGGTATATGGAGGTTTGAATCTCGGCTGGTAAACCGGCCGCTTGGGTATATGGAGGTGTGAATAGAGGCTGGTAAACCGGCCGCTCGGGTATATGGATATTTGAATAGAGGCTGGTAAACCGGCCGCTCGGGTATATGGAGGTTTGAATCGAGGCTGGTAAACCGGCCGCTCGGGTATATGGATATTTGAATAGAGGCTGGTAAAATGGCCACTTAACTCGGGTTCAAAGAGTTACCAATCCCCTACCAACACACATACTTCCACCTGGTGACATCTCCATGATGCAAACCATGTTAAAAAAATAAATAAAAAAAAGGAAAAAAAGCATGCTAAGTCGTTCACCAATTTCATTCAATCTTCTATCGATATTATGAAAAGCTGTGCAAATGTCATTAAATATTTTTGCTGTTGCACCTTGTGTCTTGTATGACCAGATAAATAAATAAAAATTACACAAGTTATGACATGAGAAATCAATTTCTTGAATCTAATCATTTTGTGATGAAGAATCACTGTGTTGTTCTTTCATTTTGTCAGACAAGTTTATCGATCGACATGTTATGTGCACAAAAATATGGAGTTTTTGAGAAGAATGAGGAACAAGAAGAAGCCTTGCCTGCTCATAGGACATGAACTTAATGGCAGTCTCTGGCGCAATCTTCACCACATTCACTCCATTTCCACGCCAAAGTGACCTTAAGCCGCCTTCGCTCACCATCGTACGTAGGCCACCAATCAAGCCGATACGATTGGACCGTGAAGATTTCACCTGCAGGACAAACATCCAGGCTGGAATACTTTGAATTAAAGGATCTGCATCATAGGTTCCGCCTAAAACAAAGCCCTCACATACCATTACCATCACTTTCAGTGTTTCTGGTACAAAATTTCTTAAACTACTAGAATGAACTGTGACAAACAACTACACTCTCTACCCGAGTCAACTTTTCTTAAATTTTTTTTGTATACTTTGTCGAGGCTGGTATAAGAGCAAACACACAGAACATATAACAAATGGAGCAGGAGACAAGATGGGTGGGAGGAAGCACACAGAGACATTAGGAGATCTGTGGAAGGGAGAGGGATGGGTTGGGGTACACAGGGTAACCAAGATAGACACTTCAGGGACTTTTAGGAATGAAAGCAGGGAATTTGAAGGAGGCGGGTTTGGGGTGGATTAACGGGGGTCGAAAAGATCAGGTTTTGAATGGGGGAAGATATGAGATGGTAGTGAACAGCTGTTTTGAAGGCGTGGAGTGAAGAGAGGGATTGAAGAGTGTGTGGGAGTTTGTTCCAGAGGCGGGAAAAAAGAGGAATGAAAGAGTGAAGGTGAGCGGTGATTCTTGATTTTGGTAGTTTCACCAGAAGGGGGTTGCTGGCGGACCCTGAACGCCCTGCGGAAACATGGGGGGGGGGACAGAGTAGGGAGAGGGCAAGGCCAGAGAGGAGATGGTAGAAGACAGAAAGACCACCAACCTGCCTGTGGTGAGAGAGTGAGACCCAAAGACTCAGCCTCACAGCGGGAGATACCGATGATCCTAAAAGCCTTGGTTTTCACAGCGCGAAGCCCAGAAAGTGAGAAGTTGGAGCACCACCCCAGAGATGAGAGCAGTACCCCATCAGGCTGTGGATAAAAGCTTCGTATGTGATCAGGAGCTCAGGTGTGCCAAGGAAGGACTTTTCACGACGGAGAATGCCCAGTCGGTGACTGGCATTGGAGGCCATCTTGGAAATGTGGCTTTCCCAGGAAAGATCATGGTAGATAGTGAGACCCAGAAGTTTGGTGAAAGGACTTCCTCAAGAGGATTGTTGAGAAAGTAGATGTGGGTTCCCCCCCCCCCCAGACGGTCCTTTCGGAGAGACATAGTGAGAGTGTGAGATTTGTCATGATTGAATGACATGTTCCAAGTGTTGGATCAGCTTGTGATTTTATCCGGATCAGCAGAGAGTGAAGAGGCTGCTGCTTGCCGATCTGTGGGATGAAAGATGGTATGGCAGAGGGTGGAGCCATCAGCAAAGAGATAAAGAGGATTTTCCAGAGAGTTGGAGAGATCATTGATGAAAAGCAGAAAAAGCACAGGGCCCAGAACACTGCCTTGAGGAACTCCAGCCTGGACATGAAGACTGGATGAGAGAATTCCATTAAAAGCCACATGCTGACTATGACAGGAGAGTAAGTCTGCGAGCCATGAGTGGAGATTGCCTTGGATACTATAGGAAGAGAGTTTGGTGAGCAGGGTGGGGTGCCAGACCGTAACGAAAGCACACAATATGTTGAGGGAGATGGCCATGATCTCATGTTTGGCACTGATGGCCTTCCTCCATTGTTGGGAAAGCAGAAGTAGTATGTCTAGGGTTGAGTGACCTGGTTTAATTCCAAATTGATGATCGGAAATCAAGCCATTAGAGAAGAGGAAGGATTTAATGTCAAAAGCGATGATAGATTCCATAACCTTGCTAATGATTGGGAGTAGGCTGATTGGTCTGTCGTTGCTGGGATCTTTTTTTGCACCGCAGAGTGGTCACGTTTGCTTATTTCCATGCAGATGGCAGATGGCTTTGAGCAAATGACAGTGTGAAGAGAACAGAGAGAGGGTGAGCAAGAGCAGCTGAGCAGGCTTGTAGGACACATGGGCTGATGCCATCTGGACCGGTTGCAGAATCAGTCGCGGTTTGACAGCAAAATCTCCACCTTGTCGGGAGAAAAGGACACAGAGTCCAGGAACAGTTGGGTGCGACTGGCAAAGGTGGGTACAGAAACCAATGGGTTTGCACCACAACATTTAGAAGCAAACACAGAGTTTAGGTATTCAGCCTTTTCACGTGCAGTGTCAGCTGTGAGGCCATTTGAGGTAAGAGAGGGGATGGAGGGGGAACATACACCGGAAACAGACTAAACCAGATGCCACCAAGATTTGGAGGAGGGAGATAGGTCTGACAGTTCAGACTTCAGATGAGAAGGATGTTGTTTCATGGCTCTCCTGAGGGTAGACACACACTTGTTCCGAGCTCTGTGCAAGGAACTCAGATCGACTTCATTTGGATTAGACTTCCATGAGGCGAAGGCAAATTGTTTCAGGACATGCCTTGCCACAAGTTTCAGTGTACCATGGGCAGGAGGAAGGCTATGACAACTGAAGACAAGATGGGATAAATCTGTGCACGAGAGAGAGCAAGTTTTTGTGAAAGAATTCCAAGTAGAAATGTTCCAATTGATGTCAGAGAAAGTAGAAATGGGAGACCAATCTAGAAGTTTGATGGCTGCTTGAAGTGCCTGCCAGTCGTCCTTAGTGAAATGCCAGACTCGATGGGGCTGAGGTGGTTCTCTAATAACAGCCAGAGAGATGTCCACTTTGACAAGCATATGGTCAGATGAACCAATTGGAGCAAAGGAAGAACAGCAGACATTAGCAGGGAAATTGGTCAGAAGCAAATAGAGAAGAGATGGAGTACCGTTGGTTGAGATCCGGGTCAGGAAGATGACAGATTGTGTCAGTCCCAATGAGTCACAGAAGACATTTGCTGAAGTGCCATGGCATGTGAGAGAGGTGCCCACACCCAGCCAACTAGCATGATGACAATTTTTTGTTTGGATGAGAGGATAGAAGTTGGTCCATGTTTTCGGTGAGTGAGATGGAAATGGAGTCATCACTGTTTGGTGGACGGTGCAACACATATAAACATGAGGTGGGAGAGGAGGGGAAGCCGTAGTCTGAGGTATTCCTGGGGGTGTGTGGGAGTGAGTGCAGTTCATGGAGAGTGATGAATCGAGTTTTTAATGAAGAGAGCAACTCCACTGTGAGGATGAGACTCAGGTCTGTCATATTGGAGGAGGGAGTAACCAGGGAGAGATACTAAGGAGTCAGAGAAATCTTGAAGAAGGAAAGTTTCTGTTGAGCAGATCATGTCTGGTTTGTCAGTGGCAACCTGTTTGGAAAGACCTGTCGGGTTAGAGCAAAGGCCTTAGATGTTTGAGGTCCATACTGTTAAGGAAGAGGGAGGGAGGAGGCTTTGGGTGCAGGGGAGGGGAAGGGTAGGACAAGGTAGGAGGGGGGAGGTAGAGAGAGTTGTTGATAGTGTGTGGGGGATTGCAGAAGAGCTAGGGGAGAGGGCCAGATGAGGAGGAGGACAAAAGGCTCGGTGGTGCTGGGATGAGGCGCAGTGGTGCGTATTAAGAGAGTGGGCAGAGGGAAGTCTAAGTTTGGAGGAGGTGTAGGAATGAGTTGGAAGAGAGAGGGCAGGGGAAGGAGGCAGCTTTGTGGATGTGAGGGGGGGGGGAACTTTTACAAGGGGGAGTGAAGGGGGAGATTTGAGGGAGAAGGGTAAGAGGGGAGAATTGAGGGAGAAGGGTGAGGGGGAGCTTTTGAGAAAGGTGAGAGGGAAGCTTGGAGGGAGAAGATAGTGAAGGTTGCTTTGCAAGGGAGGGGTGAGAGGGAAGCTCTGAGATTGAGGGGAGCCGAGAGCAGGAACGGCCGTAGGGCAGGAGAGTGAGGGAGAGGTGGGAGAGGGGAAGGATGAGACTTGGTAGCGGTATGGTGAAGAAGGGAGTGGGTAGGGAGAGGCACAATATTTGAGGGGTTGGGAAGAGGGGGAGGTGTGACGAAAGGAAAGAAAGAGCATGTTTGAGATGTTGAGGAGTGTACTGATTGAGAGAGTGAGGGGAGTCGAGAGATCTGTTAGGTTAGAACGGAGCCCAAAGATGTTAGAACACCACACAGTTTGACACCAGAGGAGGAGCTGATAGTAAAGCAGGTGACAGTGAAGAGATGCTAAGAGAGGAGGTAAGATGAGGGGCAAGATTGAAGGGGTAAGGAGAGGGTACAACAGATGAGGAGTTAGTCGGAGGTAGATTTAAAGAGGATGGGTGAATTGGCACTGAAGTTGGAAAAAAGAAGAACGATTGATGGAATGCGAACATGCTTTGCAAAGTAGGATTTAAATTTTTTTAAAGTCAGAGATATGTTTAAAGATGTTACAGGAAGGATGCAATAAAGGAGAATTAAGAGAATGGAGAAAAGAAACGTTGTAACAGTGCGACTTTTTTGACAAGGGATGAAGGAAACGTCAAATTGAAAACAGACTTTTGAAGAAGAAAAGTAGTAGTGAATTATGATACAATACAGAGAGAACCACATGCATGAAAGAGGTATTGAAACATTTAAAAAAAAGGTTTTTTAAAATTATTATTATTATTTATAAAGATTAGGTAAGATAAGGTAAAGGAAAGGTTGAAGAAAATATTGTGAGGGGTGTGGTGAATGTGGCTTGGCAAAAGTAGAAGGAAGATGGTGAATCGGCGAGAGTAGCAGGAATAAGAAGAGGAGGGAGAGAAGTCACAAGGTTACGGTGCATATAAAGTGAGAATGGAAATTTTTTTTTTTTTTAAGATCAGGTAAAGGAAAGGTTGAAGAAAAGATCGTGAAGGTGTATGGTGAATGTGGACCTGCAAAAGTAGAAGGAACAAGAAGAGGTAGAGAAGTCATGTGATTATAGTGGGATATAAGGTGAGAAGAGAAAAGACATAAATTATTGTTACTTACGAAATCTAAAGATTTTGTAAGTATATTGATGACTTCCGTTTCTGTTTGTTTGTTTGTTTGTTTGTATGTTTGTTACTTACGAAATGTAAAGCTTTCGTAATTATATTGATGACTTCCGTTTCTGTTTGTTTGTTTGTTTGTATGTTTGTTACTTACGAAATCTAAAGATTTTGTAAGTATATTGATGCCTTCCGTTTCTGTTTGTTTGTTTGTTACTGACGAAATCTAAAGATTTTGTAAGTATATTGATGCCTTCCGTTTCTGTTTGTTTGTTTGTTTGTATGTTTGTTACTTACGAAATCTAAATATTTTTAAGTATATTGATGACTTCCGTTTCTGTTTGTTTGTTTGTTTGTATGTTTGTTACTTACGGAATCTAAAGATTTTGTAAGTATATTGATGACTTCCGTTTCTGTTTGTTTGTTTGTTTGTTTGTTTGTATGTTTGTTACTTACGAAATCTAAAGATTTTTAAATATATTGATGACTTCCGTTTCTGTTTGTTTGTTTGTTTGTATGTTTGTTACTTACGAAATCTAAAGATTTTGTAAGTATATTGATGACTTCCGTTTCTGTTTGTTTGTTTGTTTGTATGTTTGTTGGCACAATAACTCGAGAACGAAAGAAGCTACCAATGTCAAATTGCACCACGTGATTCAGGAGGGTGATGGCAAGTGCTGATTAGATTTTGGTCGAAATCGGTCAAAGGTCAAGGTCACAGTGAGGTCAAATATCCGATTTTTGATGGTTTGGTACAGATAACTCGAGAACAGAAGAAGCTACCAATGTCAAATTACACCACGTGATTCAGGAGGGTGATGGCTTGTGCTGATTATATTTTGGTCAAAATCGGTCAAAGGTCAAGGTCACAGTGAGGTCAAACATCCAAAAAATGATAACTCGAGAACGGAAGAAGCTACCAATGTCAAATTACACCATGTGATTCAGGAGGGTGATGGCTTGCACTGATTAGATTTTGGTCAAAATCGGTCAAAGGTCAAGGTCACGATGAGGTCAAACATCCAAAACATTCGATTTTTGATGGTTTGGTACAGAATCATCGTAGAAACTTCTAGTTTGCGTCGCTACCTTCTCAAGAGACAGCTTTTATTAGACAAGGTCAGAGGTCAAGTTGACGATTTCGTAAGTACCAGTCTATGACTGCTTGTTTGTTTGTTTTTTTGATTTAAATAGAGTTCTCACTTGTAGCGTCAAACATTAAAAAAAAAAATTCATTTAAAATCGGTTCACAAGCCGGAATGTAAACATTCCAAAATTACATGAGCACAACCGAGATGAGTGAGTTTCGCAAATAATCTTTTAAAAGATGCGACTACCAGTATCCTTGAAAGAGCATCAAAGCCTCAGTCTTCTGTTCATGCTCAGTAACAACATTACAAATGGCTGCCACAATGGACAGATTTGCATCGGGACCTCAACCAAAATCAAATCGGTTTGTTCTCGTCACCTCCCCAACTCATACACCAAGTTTTGTCATAATCCGTCCACACCGTTTTGAGATATCATGCTATAAATTGTTTTTGGCCCAATCTCTCAATGGTGAAGAATCCCTTAAAAAATAAAAAAAAAATTCTCGCATCCGGATCCTGATCTTCACCAAAATCGAATCAATTCGTCCTCGTCACACACCCAACCTGTCCACCAGGTTTCGTCCGAATCCATCCACAACTTTTTGGGATATTCTGCTCACAGACAGATAGACAGACAGACATACTCGTACAAACAGAGACAAACAGAAAGGGGTGAAAACAACCTCCAGCTGCCTTCGATGGTGGAGCTAATAAACATTAACAATATCCAACTCAGTACATGTTGGGAAACAGCTCTGTGACCTGAGGAGAAAACCTTTGCTAATTGCAGAAAGCTTAGTTTGCGTCACAGAAGCACAATATTTTCTACAAACCTTTTATCTTGTATTCAAAACGTTGTCCTCAAGAGTACTTGAAACATAAATTGTTACCTTAGATGCAAATAACTCTTAAAATGTTTTTAATAAGGCAAGCATGCCTTAAAACCACATCAGTTTGACACTCTCATACCACTCACTCACCTCTACCCTGATAAATCAAATCAAAGTACAGCCTGAAGGAATCATCCAATACATTCACCGTCCATCCCAGCCACAATTAACAAAATGATATTTCAAAAGCAGAGGAATTGACATTTCTCTTACCGTCTCTCAGAATGTACCATCGATTGGAAATGGGGTTCCCCCAAGTTATTACTCATTGGAAGTTATAAGCTTCACCTGCATGATCACTTTGAGACGGTCCAGTGGAGCTGTACAGGTACGTGAGACCGCCCCAGCACCCCCACCCGCCACCAGCTGGCGCCACCACAACCCCGATGTGCGCTCCTCCTCTGTGAACTCATCTGGCACAGTAAGACTGTCTCCCACGTCCAAGATCTGAGACCAGTCAAAAACACAATTTCGCTTTATTTCTCTCACTACGAGTAATTGATGGCATTATACCGGAGGAAACAAACGTTCCAAAAGGCTCAACATCTGTACAAAGTTAGACAAGACAACGGTGCAACATTAATGGAAAAGAGTGCTGACGGGGTGCAAGCCTTACAGTCGTGTGTTTCCAATACTGAAGAATCTCCTGCACACTGGAGGCTGGGTTCAACAGGTAGAAATCTCTCCATTCATTCCAATCAACTTGCATTGTGTTATCTTTATCCATACTAAGGAAGTGGGAAGGAAGAACAATCACATACAATACTGCAATGTTTGTAACACCCGCAATCATTTTATTTTTTATCAGCATGAAAAAGTGTTCGATTTTTGTTTCCCATAAAGATAAGTGCAGCCTTCACATGGAACCAAACTCTCACATCTTTAAGTATGAAAACGGGTATATAGAAGGGTAATGTGTTTGGGATGAAGAACTATGTGGTGTTGCAAAATGAAAATCGAAAAGCATAGTTTTAACCATAACGGCACTCGGTAGCGTGCATACCTCCGCCAGGCTAACAGTTTTACGTTTTGAATCCCACTGATAGGCCTGATCTGGATCTGGACCTGAACCAAAAACCTAATCGGCTTGTTATCTTCACCGACCAAACTCATCCACAGTTTTGTCATAACTCGTGCACATTTTGAGATATCGTTTTTGGCCCTATCTTTCAATGGTGAACCAACCTGTCCACCAAGTTTCGTCCAAATCTGTCCATAACTTTATGAGATATCATGCTAATAGACCAACAGACATGAAAACATAACCTCTGTCTACCTTTGGTGGCAGAGGTAATAAGTTTCAAAGAGAGTTTCAACACTTCCATGATCCTAAATACCTGTAGAAAAGAGCAGCTGTGGAAATACTCAGGAGTAAATTTGCTCAGTTCTACTGGCATTGCAACTACCTGGACACCAACACAGGTGACTGACAAGACAGTCCGTTTCATGACCAATCAGTCACCTTTTCAAGATCTTTTCTGCCTGCGTCAAAGTGATGTGCACGCCTAGATGCTCCATTGCATGCAGAATCTCTGAAGCATCAATCCGACCTGAGACACAAGGAAACAATCATCACCACACTCGTATTGCAAATAGTCAATTCCTTTCTACACAAAGTGTACAGACAGAACCATCAAAAGGATACAACATCCGGATCTCCTGAGTCCGTTCTAATAGTCGGTCCAACATGTAAGACATGTACATTTAAGCGAAGCATATAGATCATGAAGAACAGAATCAAGTCTCCCCAACTTCAGGTTTTACTCCCATTGTATTTTCAACTTTACAAAAACTATCCAGGATCATCATGCCAAATGAGAATTGCAGTCACACAGCCATATCCAGAAATAGTGTGGTGGTAACTTGGAAACCAGAAAAGAGGTGGGCTTGGGGAGGGTTAATGAGGATAGAAAAGATCATGGTTGTGAATGAAGAATGACCTGAGATGGTAGTGAATAGCTGTCTTGAATCTCTGGAGGGAAGAATGAGATTGAAGAGATTGGGGAAGTTGGTTCCACAGGTGGGGGGAAAAAGAGGAACGAATGAGCAGAGGTGAGCAGTGAGTCTGGATTTTGGGAGTTTATTAACATTAAGATAGTGGAGTATCAGAAGATTAGAAGATGGCAAATGTAGTATGAATATTTAGGATTCTCCTCTTTTTCTAGTGAATGCATATTGGACCACGATTCAATTGTGACTTTGTCCTGCTGGTTGCATCATTACTGAGATGCAGTTGTGTCTCCAACACAGTGGCCCTGTACATTATTGCAGCAATTTGGATTTGGACCAGCATGTTAGCACACAATGACCTACTCTTTTCAAAAGGCACCTTGGATCTTTAACATTCATTAGTGAAGGCTAGCAAGATGGGACACCAGCTTAATGTCCAGGGGTTCACACAATTTTTTGTATTTGGTTTTATATTTGAGTACCAGCAGTCCAATGAGTGCTACAAGCCTGTGGCCGGTATTGAGGAACTGAGCACTCCGGTAGACCCTGCAGTTCTAGATCATCCTCAAGCGACCATCAATGACCACATGGTCAATCTCCTTTGCCACACCACCAGCATTGGAATACCAAGTCCAGCGATGAGTCCGTGGGCGCCAAAACCATGAACCAGCCACTCTCAGTCCATGACTTCTTGTAAAGTCAAGGAACTCAGTGCTTTTCTGGTTCACAGTTCCAGATCCATGGGGACCAATACATGTCTCATAACCATCCCTATCAGTTCCAGTCGATGCATTGAAATCCCCCAACACTAGAAGAGTATATCGCCTGGGGCACTGATCAACCACAGACTCAAGCATGGCATAGAATACTTCTTTCACGGTGAGATCACTCGCCTCAGTTGGATTATATACAGAGACCAGGGAAACGACACCCAAGGAGTGACAAATCCTTAATCTCATAATACGCTTGTTGACCGGTGTTACCTCAATTATCATTGAAGTCAGTTTATTGGACACAGCTACAGCAATTCCTTGGGCATGGTAACCATCAGAGCGACCACTCCAACAGCAGAGATGCCAACTTTTGGAAATCAGAATTAGGGAGGATTTGCAACCGACACCAAATAATGTGCACGAAGCGCACATCTCGAGCGCAGAGCGCTCGACCCTTGCAGCGGGGTCCAGGGCCCGCCTTAGGGCCCTGGAAGCTCTGGGGTTCTAGACGCTCTCTAGTGCCCTCTGAGCCCTATTTTGGAGCATTTAACATGTTAAGAATTCCCACTTTTTGAACAAAAAAAGGGGAAAATTGTGCACTTTTTAATGTTACATGTATGTTAATATTAGTAAGTTAGGGGACAATCAAAGATTAACAAAAAGCACAAAAGAAGCAATATTTTTCTTACCTTACTGGCTGGTACTACTGCTGCTTGCTTTTTCCATGGCAGCTTTGCTGAGTGACAGCTGTGTGGCTCTTTTAGCCCTTCTGATTATGTCTTTGCTGTATTCTCTCTGGTAGCAAGGGGTGCTATGGGCTAGTTTTTCAATTAAGAGAGCTTCCAGGGTTTTGACACTCAAATTGGGACGAAATTCAGTATGATTCTTCCGTACAAGACTGAGTGCCCGCTCACATGATGCGTTCGAATGAGGAATGACCAAGATTCCCTTCATCACTTTGCTCAAATTAGGATACTTCTTGGCACCAGTGCAGGGATCTGTGATCTGTGAAATCCGATGCCACTGCTCATCCACTCTCACTGTCTCAGTAGCAATTGTAGCTATGGAGGCGTCTGCCTGGTAGTGAGCGAATTCACTCTCAAGACTGTCTATGTCACTATCACCGCCACTGAACAGACAGGGGAATTTCTTGATGAAAAACTCCACACAGTCAAACCCCACTTCTTGGTGTAGCTTAACATCCAGCACCTGAGCATGCTTGGCTAATTCATCATCTAGCGGCCAGGTTTTGAAGATGTAATTGCAGGCTTTCACATAATATGAGCGAACTGCACTGAAGAAACCTTGGATGTCTGACTCACTCAGAGTGAAGGTGGATTTCTTGAGACTCCTTTGTTCCCTTATATACAGTTTGGCATCGTTCCCAATCATGAGGTCCTCATCATTCTTCTGATGATTTCTGTCAGAGAAGGGTACATTTACCAGAGCAACCGATGACACCGATGGTTTCAAAAACCGTACGAAGATATCTTTCAGAAGACCATTCAATTCTCCGTGCAGGAGATGAATACAGGGTTCGTCTCTTTGGAGCAGAAGATTCGCCTTCTCAAAAAGCTTGTTAGCATATCGAAGGAAGAAACAATAGAGTTTTGTTTGTGGAGACAAGAACATCCTGTTGACACGTTTTTCTCTAGATTCCTGCACAGTGTTTGAGGAAGATGCGCTTTTAGTTGTAGAACTCGTAGTACACTTAGCCGCAGGGCGATCACACTTGCGTTTACTGCCAGCAGAAGAGGTCAGACTCGTAGTACCAGATCCAATTTTACGTTTGAGGAGAGAGCTTGAGGTAGGTGCAGCCAAGGAAGAAGATCTCTGATTCGAAGGTTTTGCTGAGCTTCTATCAAGTGATTTGGCAAAAGCAGAACTTAACTTGGGTCCTTCTTTGCCTGTAGATGGGACTATCACAGTCTTTCTCGACTCTGAAGGGATCTGCTTTGTAGATGAACGTGATGAAGGGCCGGTGATGCTACCTGCTCTCAGCATTGGTTTTGGTGCTGTCCCTGCTGTCTTCTTCGCAGCAGATACTGCAGTGGTAGTGGTGAATGCTGCTCCACTAGTGCTTGATCCTGCAGTGCCAGTACTGGCAGTAGATACAGTGCCGTCCTTCTTGCTCGTTGTTAGAGTCTTGGCTACAGTTGGTTGCATTTTTCTTCGTAGTTCTTCTTTGAAGAAGAGGCGAAGTGGCTCCCACTGTTCAATCAGCCTGTCTCGGCACTGACCAAGGGACAGCCACCTTGTTGCGACATGCTTCAGAATCTTGTGTGTCGGGGCATCACAGAGTTCTTGCAGTGCTTTCACTCCTTTGACGCGTTTACTACTTTTGTCCAAGTAGTAGTAAATATCGATGAGAAAGTCATCTAATTCAATGGGTAAGGCCTGAGCTGCCTTCTTGGCCGTATTGTGCATCATATGGCAAGGGCATCCCATGATGTAGCACTCTGGATTTTGTTTGTGGATATAAGCAGCGACTCCTTTGTGCTTGCCCACCATGACAGAGGCATTATCAGCACAAAAGGAAACACAATTTCCCCACGGAATTTTCCTGTCACTGAACTCATGATCAAGCAGTTTGAAAATGTTTTCTCCAGTGGAATCTTGTTTGCACGCAGGCAAACTTAGCAAACCTTGCTTCACAATCCCAGCACTGTTGTCATAGTACGAAATCAGGACAGGATATAGCTGGGCCTCACCACTGTCATTGCTACCGTCTGTAGCTAGGCTAAATGGAGCTAGTCTAGCAATATCGGCAATAGATGAAGCAGTAACATTTGACAACTCACCAATTATTGCTGAAGTTTTTGTTCTTGCACATCCATACTTTGAAGCAACTTTTGAATCTGGAAACATCTTTTGAAATAGAGGTCCAGCATGATCTGAGACTGATATGGGCAAGTTATGTTCCACAATAAATCCACTAAAGAGAAGTTCCGCTCGGGTAACATCCTCTTCCTCGCTTGTCCCTTGTTTGGTGAAATAATTCAGAAGTGTACCGGTACTCGTGCTCGAAGATCTCTCCTTTGCAATGTCTGTGTGCCGTTTGCTTCCAACGTGCTTCCGAATATCATCGCGACCTCCGTGCTCAACTGAAATATCAACGCTGCATACTGTACAATACGCATGATGAATTCCTCTTTCAGACTTTCGAATACACGGGTATTGGAGACTGTATTCGGTCTTGTACTTCTGAGACCATTTCTTGGTCTTCGTAAGCTTCTTTTCTGCCATTTCGTAATCAACATCGAGGGCTTGAAGCATCAGTAACTTCGAAGTCGATGTTCCACAGCTGCAGC
>NC_140974.1:47480907-47710907 GCF_056783735.1 Eptatretus burgeri
GAACTTCCTTATATCGGCTTCCGTGTTACTGGTTTCCTTTTTCTATTAAATCCACTTCTCCTTTTTATCTCTACCAGTACAGGTGTTTGCATTCTGAGCACCCTTGCATGTGAGGTGTCTTGAACACATTTAAAGGACTTTGGAAAATAAAATAAAACAAAGCTTCATATTAAACATTCATTATCATGCTGATGAATCATCAAGGCAAAAACTTTGCTGTCCGAAACCACGTGTTGATATAAATTTGTGAAAATCCGTGCGACCATTGCACACTGCCCTTTGTAGTTAGTGGTGGTCGAAGTTAAGTCCTGTGACATGTCATCCTTATCCTGAGAATTTGTTAGCACATACGAGAACCGAGTTCCAGTGTTAAGATCGGAACACTATAAGCAGGATGGGCAGATGAGCTCTTTCCAGTGTCCACCTTTCTTTGTAAAAGCTTAATAAAACATTCAATCGAGGCAAGAGCTGCAGTACCTAAACCACAAATATTCAGAGGAAGTAAAAATGGCATGACAAATCTGCTTGTGGTCACAATGTTGAATGGTTAGTGGTAATTTTGTGTGAAAAGCAGGCCTTACCATCGTTATTCCGGTCCAGGCTCTTGAAAGTCAACCTCAGTTTCTTTTCATGTTCTTTCACGTAGCGTGTGAACTCCTCAAAGTCCAGCTGCCCATCCTTGTTAGTATCACCAGCACGGAGTATCACCTGTGGTATGTCAGTGGGATCAACATCGTGATATGACAAAGTTTGTACCTCCCGGAATAGCATAGTTTTCATATAACAACTGAATTCACCACTCAAACTAAAAAAATACGAGTTTTTCTGAAACAGAAAGGACATTTCAATAACAGATAAGAATAAATTCAGGAGAGGACAATAAACACTCTACAATTCCACAACTGCCATGCCATGTCTCCATACAGAACCTCACCAAAAATAAACCGCCAAACATGACACTAATCAATGACAACCTTGGCATACAATCACACTTCCAGTCATTAAATAGAGCAGCACAAAAATAAAAATAAACACAGGATCTTCAACACCTACCTCTCCGGCGTTCTCCTGCACTGGCATCCCGAGACGCTGCAACCCGGCCCGCAACTCCTCAATATCAATTTGTCCATTGCCATCGGTGTCAAGGCGTTCAAAGAGTTCCCGCATGCGCTCGTCACTTGTCATGGCTTGTGGTCCCATGGCAGACATCAGAGATAGATGAGATTTGGTGACACGGAACCAAGTCAATCACTCCAGGTATTGCTTCATTAGCCACTGCAATATGAGTTGAAAAATTAAACGAAAGGAATAATGAGGAAAGGGCCGTTGGAATATGGGAAATTAATTAACTTAGAATATGTCCTTCCAATACTTTTTGCTGAACCCAATATGGTCACTGAACTAAACATCAGCCAATCATCTCAAGGGAACAAAATGCCAATTTGCATAAATAAGTAAAGAGTAAGTAAGACTTTTAAGTGAAAGTAAGACCTTTTCTTTTTTACCAGATTTAGTTGTTTTTTTTACGAATTGCCCCCACATCATCGTTTTGTACCAATGACCACAGAAACGGTTCATTTCATTGAGCAATACAATTTTCAGTTGGGTAATCCTCCCACAACCCACCCCCCCTCCTGTTTTTTGGTTTTGTAATGTCAGCTTGGATATAGTGTTACGGATTTGGAAACCTTGTGCACACAAGCAGCCAGCGTTCCCTTAGTTCAGTTATTTCAATAAGTATGTGTTAATAGTTAGAATCCTTCCTTCTGTCTAATGGGAATTTTGTGTGTGCGCTACGAGTTATTTTTATAGTCAGGTTTATTACATCCACCACAACAACTACAACTACATCCTCTACATCACCAGCTACAACAACAACGCCATCGCCCACGTGCATCGTGTCACGTACAGGGGTGAGGTTCCCTCCACCCACCGTGAGCTCGTCCAACCAACGGCGGCCACGAGTCGTCCGACAACCCCCCGGCCAATCAGGAGGCGAGTGGCGAGGAGAAGAGGCCCTTCCTATCTAAAGAGGAGCAGAATGGTTGTGAGGAGCAGTTTTTGGGCAGACCGGGTGATCGTGGCGAGGGCAGAGTGGTGATGAGAGACGAGACGATGACAGACAGGAGGATCGCGGCGATTCTGAGCAGTCTGTCGTCGTGGCAGACGGTCGTGTGTGGTGGTTGGAGCGGTCTGAGACAGTAATTGTTGTGGTTGAGGGGTCTCGTTCGTGGGCACTGGACTTCGGGTTGTGGGTTCGAGTCCCACCAGTGGTTCGGGTCGGTGTGACCGCACGAGGCGGGACAGGTACCAGGCTAGGCCCCTGCCCTCGGCTCGCCTTCCCTCCGAGCTGAAGGGCCGAAAATAGACCCACGGGTGTGTGTGTGTGTGTGTGTGTGTGTGTGTGTGTGTGTGTGTGTGTGTGTGTGTGTGTGTGTGTGTGTGTGTGTGTGTGTGTGTGTGCGCGCGTGCGTGCGTGTTTCAGTCCTGTAAGTAGAATTGTTAAGTGCTTTTTCTTTGCTCATTGTACATCACCTGCCTTTTATTCGGATAACTCTGCTCTGTGTGCTCCCCTCCCCAATTATTATTATTGTCAAATAAACCCCTATTAAATGTACCAGCTTTTTCTGTGCTTTCCTCCATTGGCCTAGCAAGGTGCGTATTGTGAATTACTAAGGCCGTTCGTGCCGTAGGTTGTTCATTTGGTCCGGTGCGGCTTTGGTAACTTCCACTCGGTTACACCGGATCTGAGTCGGTGATAGTGACTTGATTCGGACAAAGTCGCTCGAGGGTGTGGTTTTCCCCAGTAGTTGGATGACGTGGGTATTTAGGTATATTGAAACTAGAATGGGCACTCGGTAGAGCGTATACCTTCGCCTCCGCTACTTTTTTGTTCTTGGCATGAGAGTGGGGGGAACAGGACAGTGAACATTTTGGTGTTGGTTTCATGCAAATCGGTTTTGATTTGACCGTGTTATGACAAAAACCGCATATTTTGAATGGTCGTGACCCCACTGACCTTTGACCCCCAACCGCTAACAAGGGTAATGACGTAATTGTGTCATGTCGCCCATCACAAGATTGATCAATGAATTCTGAACATTTTGGCATCGGTTGCATGCCAATTAGATCAAAATTGACTGCGCTATGGTAAAAATACGAATTTGACCTTTCCGTGACCTTTGACCCGATCGCTCCCAAAATCTAATCAAATGGTCCTTGGAAAATAACCCATCATCCCACCAAATTTCAAGCGATTTGGTTTAATACTTTCTGAGTTATGCGAATAACACACACACACACACACACACATACACACACACACACACACACACACGCACACACACACACACACACACACACACACACACACACACACACATACACACACACACACACAGCGACCAATACATAACCTTTCGCAGAATGCGAAGGTAATTAGGAAATTAACCCTACCCCACGCCGTCAAAATATTGACGACCACGGTCCACTAAGGGACCCGTGAACTCTCGGACTTATCCGAGAGTCACGACCTAAATTCCGGGTGTTCGGTGGGAGACGACTCCACTGCTCCAGTGGAGTCGTCTGTCGCCGGCGATAGTGGTCGTTTATCGCCACCAACCCCCGGCCCACAACAATATATCTTTGGAAGACATATTGTTGCGGAAATAGGCCCTTAGGGGGTTATTAAATATAGGATTAGCCCAGATCCCGCCTTAAATGCATGTTTAGCCAGGTTGTTTGGTAATCGGACGTTACATGTGTGTCGGGAGGTGTAGCAGGCTGTCCAGTGTTTATACAATGGTGGTGTACCGAGAGGCGCCTTCTTCTTCTTCCCTCCTCCCCTCCTAACCAGCCCCCACCCGACGCTCTGACAGTCAGTCAAGACGTGCCGGCAACCCATTGGTGGAGGGCTGCTGCAATCTCGAGCGATGGACCAATCACGGGTCCCCGGAGGCGGTCCGAAAAGGCCAGCCCCGAAAAGCAAAGGAAGGGACGGCTGTGTAGTCTGGGATCTGATTCGTGAGGAGTGACTCGACGAGCTGTTCCTCCTTGGCCTGGATTCGCATACCGGACCTTGTGGGGAGCCAGCTGGAACATACCATCGATCTTTCTCTCCTGTGCCATCGACCTTACGGGGGCTGAACGCGCCGAGGCTGGTGCGTGAGCGGTGCCGACAAAAGGAGTACGTCGCCGCCATCTTGCCACGCGGCATGCACGAGCGGTGCCGACAATAGGAGTACGAGCGCCATCTTGCCACGCTGCGTGCTCGAGGTGGGTGCTCGAATCCGACGACATCGGCTTGTCACGAGCCACATTCGTGCCTTTCACACCTTTTTCCTCTCATCCATGAGGAACCACCAAGTACTCAAATGTGTTGTCTGCATGTTGTCCAAGGTATATTTCACTAGGGCCCCCTTCAAAACCCATATCCGTAGCTCCCTAGGTAAGAGCGGGTTATTGATTAATTATAACATTGTCCTGAATGCTTTGCTTGTGTCGTGTTTCCCCGATGTGTCCCCAATAAATCTGGCTGAGTTATACGAGATTTTCCGCCTTGAATTTATTCGTGCCGTGCCGAGGAACAATCCGCTCGATTTGTATTTAAAACCAAAATGGTTACGGACCGGCAGACTTCGCTCGGTCTCTGATCAAACCCAGTCTGTAGCCGGGGTCTATATTTCCAACTGGTAAGGCCCAGGTGTACGTTGGTATCGTGATCTGAGGCGCGTGACGCGAGACGCGAGACCTGTGCCGAACTAGCCGGCGTTATAACCCCTGAGACGGTGGTGCTGTTAAGGGCCGCCAAATCTTCAACAATATGACCATTGACACTGATCACAAACCCTTGTTATGTCTCGTGGGACAAACCAGAGCCATTCTGCCCACATCATCTGGTCATGTACAACGTTGGGCGTTGACCCTTGCCGGTTACGACTATTCATTGGTTTACTGTCCGGGTAAGGAAATGTACTGTGTGGACGTGCTCAGTCGCTTGCCGCTTCCCGTAACCATCCCAGAACCTCCACAATCTGGCGATATTATTCATCTCATGGCTAACGCCATTCACGATGAGGTGCCTAACCGCTAAGCAGATTGGTTGTGCTACCAATGGCAATCCAGATTTGTCACAAATTAAACGCTATGTTTGTTATATCAGGTGATTGGGCATCACTACCATAAGGGCCGAAACCGTACCTCATCTGGAAGGATAGGCTCTCGATTGATGCAGACTGCCAGCTTTGGGGTAGCCGAGTGATAATGCTGCCTTAAACTCCGCAGGAAAATTGTCAGTGAACTCCACAATGCTCATCCAGGCATAGTCATCATGAAGGCTATTGCCTGAGCCCATGTTTGGTGGCCTGGTTTGGACAGTGACATTGAGTCCAGTGCACACCATTGTTACACTTGTCAAGCCTATGCCAAGACACCGCCACAGTCTCCATTGGCCATGTGGTCGTGGCCATCAAAGTCATGGTCCAAACTACACATCGACCATGCTGGTCCATTTAAAGGGAAGCTCTTCCTTATCGTAGTTGATGCTCACTCCAAATGGATTGAAGCTCTCATGGTGCCATCCTCATCCTCTGTTGTAACAATTGAAGCTCTATGTACCATGTTCGCGCAACATGGTATTCCAAACTCCATTGTATCAGATAATGGATCGCCATTTACAATTTTTGAGTTTCAGAACTTTTATAAAATGAATGGCATTAAGCACTACACATGTGCCCCCTACAAACCTGCCAGTAATGGTCAAGCCGAACGTGCTGTTCAGATCATCAAGAATGGTCTAAGTCGCGTCAAGGAAGGCTCCATTCAATCTCATCTAGCTCATGTGTTGCTCAACTACCGCTCGAGACCACATCAAACCACCGGTTGCTCACCTGCCAAGCTTCTGATGGGTCGTGAATTAACACGGTTATCATTAATGCACCCGGACGTAACGGCAGATGTCGAGAATAACAAGTATCGACAGAAACGTAATCACGACCAAACGTCTGTATACCGCAACTTCCAGATCAATGATCCTGTATACGTGTTGAACTCCGGATGTGGAACCAAGTGGTTATCTGGCATCATTATCGACAACATTGGTGAAATGATGTTTCTTGTGAAGTTGTGTGATGCATGCTTAAACATGTTCACCAACTCAGTTACGTCATGGAGAGCCAAACATTGAACTGGCTCAAGTGCCTTTGTCACCCACTCCTGTATTAACACCACCTGCGTTTGAACCTGAGGTGTTTCCTCATGAAAGCTTTTCACCCATGAATGTACCTGAATTCCTTCCCGACCCTGTACCCCTTATTGAGAAGCACACAGCAGTCGCAAGCAAGGACAGCCTCCACTAGCCTTTAGAAGATCAGCTCGTGTCTGTATGCCTCCTGAGCGTCTTGATTTGTAAAAAAATAAATAAAACGGGGGGGGGGGGGAGATGTGATGTATCAGTAGTTTATACTAATGCATACATACATGGGTGCACCAGGGCATGGTTAGGCAGAGTCATGTGACCCACCCATGTTCTGATGCTGTGTTGTGCTGTGTTGTGCCTGTGTCCAAAATAAATCTGTTGTTCCCACTTCAGGGTCTTCGTCCCTGTCCATCGAGTACATTACAAGAACCAGCTATATTATCAGTTTGTAAATCTTCACCTTCAGTCTGAGCAGAATTTTTTTTAATCATTGACCATCCCTATCTCTCACCATCCTCTCTCCAGCTCTCACTCACTCACCAACCCCTCTTTCTCTCCAACCTCTTGACTTCTCGCTCCATCACCTCTACCTCTCTCTCCATCCAATCCATCCTCAATTCCACCTTACTTCCTTTCACTCTTCCTCGATTATTCTTGCTTCCCTTCACTCTTCCTCAATTCCTCCTTATTCCCTTCACTCTTCCTCAATTCCCCCTGCTTCCGCTCACTCTTCCTCAATTCTTCCTTGCTTCCCTTCACTCTTCCTCAATTCCTCCATATATTCCCTTCACTCTTCCTCAATTGCTCCTTATTCCCTTCACTCCTCCTCAATTCCCCCTGCTTCCCCTCACTCTTCCTTACTTCCCTTCACTCTTCCTCAATTCCCACTGCTTCCGCTCACTCTTCCTCAATTTCTCCATATATTCCCTTCACTCTTCCTCAATTCCTCCTTATTCCCTTCACTCCTCAATTCCCCCTGCTTCCCCTCACTCTTCCTCAAGTCTTCCTAGCTTCCCTTCACTCTTCCTCAATTCCCCGTTTCCCTGCACTGACACAGAGTCTGTGTCAGGTGTCGTCCACCAGACGGCGGTCTCCTTGGGTTAACCTGAGGCGGTCCCTTCGGGTGGGTGCCTGAAATGTCCTATCCCTAAGAGAGGATGATCACCTGTCTATGTTATCATCTGAGCTCAAGCGTTTGGACATCGGGATTGCAGCTCTCTCAGAGGTTCGGAGACCGGATTGCGGCGAGATAATGGTGGGTGGTTACACCTACTATTGGTCTGGTCGCTCTGATGGTTACCATACCCAAGGAGTTGCTGTACCTGTGTCCAATAAGCTGACCCCAATGATAATTGAGGTAACACTGGTCAACGAGCGTATTATGAGATTAAGGATTCGTCACTCCTTAGGTGTCATTTCCCTGGTCTCTGTTTATGCTCCGACTGAGGCGAGTGATCTCACCGTGAAGGATGCATTCTACGCCACACTCGAGTCTGTGGTTGATCAGTGCCCCAGACGAGATACACTTCTAGTCTTGGGGGATTTCAATGCATCGACTGGAACTGATAGGGACGGTTATGAGGTGTGTGTTGGTCCCCATGGGTGAGGAACTATGAACCAGAATAGCACTAAGTTCCTTGACTTTGCAAGAAGTCATGGACTTAGGGTGGCTGGTTCATGGTTTCAGCGCCCACAAGCTCATCGCTGGACTTGGTATTCCAACGCTGGCGGTGTGGCAAAGGAGATTGACCATGTCCTCATTGACGGTCGTTGGAGGATGATCCAGAACTGCAGGGTCTACCGGAGTGCTCAGTTCCTCAATACTGACCACAGGCTTGTTGTAGCAACTCTAAAGCTGCACCTTAAATCCTGGAGAATGGTACCATCCCAGCCGAGGCTGGATGTTGCCAAGCTCAGGGATGAGAGAGTAGCTGAGGAGTTTGCGAACAGGCTGAGTGGACACTTGGGGGGTCTGGGTGCTTTGGGGGGTCCTGAAGAGTTGTGGAGCGCCTTCAAGACCACCGTCCTTGATGTTGCCAGTGGATGCCTTGGAGCTCACCGCAGGGCAAAGAAGAATTTTGTCTCTCAAGGGACACTGGATACCATTGACCAGAGTAGCAGGGCCAGGCTGAATGGCAGAGCTGAGCTGTTCAGGGAGCTGAGGCGTAAAACTGTACGTGCACTGAGGGTGGACAAGGAGGCCTATGTGCGAGGAATCTGTGAGGGGGTAGAGCATCACCTGTGAACAGGTGATTCTCGTCCCGCTTACAGGGGAATTCGCGCATTACGTTCATCCAAGCCCATCCCTCGGAGCACTACAGTTCGAGCAGAGAGTGGTAGGCTCCTGACAGAGGAGTCTGAAGTGAAGGCCCGCTGGGCCGGTTACTTTGAGCGGTTGTACCAGGCTGATCCCCCAACTGTCGAGTTGGACGTCAAGGGTGTTACAATCCCTGTTGCTGACCCTCGAATCAACTGTGGTCCACCTACGCTTGTGGAAACACGGGCTGTGGTGAACCAGTTGAAACGGGGCAAAGCTCCAGGGATCTGTGGCATCCATGCCGAACTTCTCAAGGCTGGTGGAAATGCTGCACTCGTGTCGTTGCATGCAGTTTTGTGCTCTGCCTGGAACACAGGCATCATCCCAACTGACTGGAAGAGGGGCCTTGTTGTCCCTCTCTGGAAAGGGAAGGGTGATCGCCAAGACTGCAACAACTACCGAGGGGTGACGCTGCTCTCAGTGCCGGGCAAGGTCTTTGCTCGGATAATTCTCGATAGCGTTCGCCACCATCTGCTTGAGCACCAGCGTCCAGAGCAGTCAGGCTTTACACCAAAGAGGTCAACGATTGACCGTATCCTTGCACTTCGTGTCCTCACCGAACGCAGACGAGAGTTTCGGCAGGGGCTGCTTGCAGCCTATGTTGATCTCTGTAAAGCGTTCGATACAGTGAATCGGGATGTCCTCTGGAGGATTCTTGGTCTTCGTGGGTTGCCACCAAAACTGATCGATCTGATGTCTGAACTCCACTCTGGTACTGAGAGTGCTGTGAAGTGTGGTGGTACCATCTCTGACTTATTTCCAGTTGTTACTGGAGTTCGTCAGGGATGTGTACTTGCCCCCACACTTTTCAGCACTTGTATGGACTGGATTTTAGGGAGGATGTCGGAGAGATCAAGCTGCGGTGCGTCATTTGGGAATGTCAAGATCTCGGACCTTGACTTTGCAGATGATGCAGTCATCTTTGCGGAGACTTTAGACATCCTCTTGGGGGCCCTCGAGGTGCTGAATGAGGAGTCGGAGCCGTTGGGATTATGGGTTTCTTGGGTCAAAACTAAGATCCAGGGTTTCGGTGAAATCTTGGATGCTGCTGTCCTGTCTGTGTCTGTTTGTGGTGAGGATGTTGAGGTCGTGGAGAGATTCACTTACCTTGGCAGTGATATTCATGTCTCTGCTGGCTGCGAGTCAGAGGTCAATAGACGTCTGGGTCGGGCCTGGGGAGTCATGGATTCACTGGATCATGGGGTGTGGCGCTGCCGGTACCTGTGCGGGAGGACGAAAGTCCGAGTCTTCAGGTCCTTGGTACTTCCAGTCTTGCTCTATGGGTGCGAGACTTGGACTCTGACCAAGGATCTGAGACGGAGACTTAATTCCTTTGGTACCAGGTCTCTTCGGAGAATCCTTGGCTATCGCTTGTCGGATTTTGTGTCCAACGAGCGGTTGCTGAGAGAGACTTGGATGAGATTTGTTACCTGCATAGTCCGTGAGCGTCAGTTGCGGCTGTATGGACATGTGGCTCGTTTTCCTGACTCTGATCCTGCTCACCAGATTCTCTCAGCGAGGGAGTCTCATGAGTGGAGGAGGCCAGTGGGTCGACCACGTGCCTCATGGTTGCAACAGGTTGACCATCATCTCAAGGAGATGGGGATGGGCCTGGCATCTGCCTGGGGGATGGCCAGACGGAGGCCCCTGGAGTACCGGCGGAAAGTGGACGCAGCGAAGTGCTGTTCTGGCACATGCTCCCATACCTGACCTGACCTGATCCCTATCTCTCACCATCCTCTCTCCAGCTCTCACTCACTTACCAACCCCCCTTTCTCTCCAACCTCTTGACTTCTCGCTCCATCCAATCCATCCTCAATTCCACCTTACTTCCTTTCACTCTTCCTCGATTATTCTTGCTTCCCTTCACTCTTCCTCAATTCCTCCTTATTCCCTTCACTCTTCCTCAATTCCCCCTGCTTCCGCTCACTCTTCCTCAATTCTTCCTTGCTTCTCTCCACTTTTCCTCAATTCCTCCATATATTCCCTTCACTCTTCCTCAATTCTTCCTTGCTTCCCTTCACTCTTCCTCAATTCCTCCATATATTCCCTTCACTCTTCCTCAATTGCTCCTTATTCCCTTCACTCCTCCTCAATTCCCCCTGCTTCCCCTCACTCTTCCTCGCTTCCCTTCACCCTTCCTCAATTTCTCCATATATTCCCTTCACTCTTCCTCAATTCCTCCTTATTCCCTTCACTCAATTCCCCCTGCTTCCCCTCACTCTTCCTAGCTTCCCTTCACTCTTCAATTCCCCGTTTCCCTGCACTCTTCCTCAATTCCTCCTGCTTCCCTTCACTATTCCTCAATTCCTCCTGCTTCCCTTCACTCTTCCTCAATTCCTTATTCCCTTCACACTTCCTCAATTCCTTATTCCCTTCACACCTCAATTCCTCCTGCTTCTCTTCACTCTTCCTCAATTCCTCTTTCTTCCCTTCACACCTCCTCAATTCCTCTTTCTTCCCTTCACCCTTCCTCAATTCCTTGCTTCCCTTCACCCTTCCTCAATTCCTCTTTCTTCCCTTCACCCTTCCTCAATTCCTCCTGCTTCCCTTCACAACTCAAAGTTTTCCTTTTGGAAAGGGCAGTGTTACCTCCATCACCGTTGCAACACACCCACCCCCAACCCTGTATTAAATGCCGACTACCTCCAGCTTTCCGTAGCTGAAACAATACCTCAGGTTCGTTCACAGCAGAAGTGAGACTCCTCTTGGCTCCGCGCACAGCAAATCGACTCCTCTGGGCTCCGCGCACAGCAAATCGACTCCTCTGGGCTCCGCGCACAGCAAATCGACTCCTCTGGGCTCCGCGCACAGCAAATCGACTCCTCTGGGCTCCGCGCACAGCAAATCGACTCCTCTGGGCTCCGCGCACAGCAAATCGACTCCTCTGGGCTCCGCGCACAGCAAATCGACTCCTCTGGGCTCCGCGCACAGCAAATCGACTCCTCTGGGCTCCGCGCACAGCAAATCGACTCCTCTGGGCTCCGCGCACAGCAAATCGACTCCTCTGGGCTCCGCGCACAGCAAATCGACTCCTCTGGGCTCCGCGCACAGCAAATCGACTCCTCTGGGCTCCGCGCACAGCAAATCGACTCCTCTGGGCTCCGCGCACAGCAAATCGACTCCTCTGGGCTCCGCGCACAGCAAATCGACTCCTCTGGGCTCCGCGCACAGCAAATCGACTCCTCTGGGCTCCGCGCACAGCAAATCGACTCCTCTGGGCTCCGCGCACAGCAAATCGACTCCCCTGGGCTCCGCGCACAGCAAATCGACTCCCCTGGGCTCCGCGCACAGCAAATCGACTCCCCTGGGCTCCGCGCACAGCAAATCGACTCCTCTGGGCTCCGCGCACAGCAAATCGACTCCTCTGGGCTCCGCGCACAGCAAATCGACTCCTCTGGGCTCCGCGCACAGCAAATCGACTCCTCTGGGCTCCGCGCACAGCAAATCGACTCCTCTGGGCTCCGCGCACAGCAAATCGACTCCTCTGGGCTCCGCGCACAGCAAATCGACTCCTCTGGGCTCCGCGCACAGCAAATCGACTCCTCTGGGCTCCGCGCACAGCAAATCGACTCCTCTGGGCTCCGCGCACAGCAAATCGACTCCTCTGGGCTCCGCGCACAGCAAATCGACTCCTCTGGGCTCCGCGCACAGCAAATCGACTCCTCTGGGCTCCGCGCACAGCAAATCGAATCCTATGGGCTCCGGGGACAGCGGATCGACTCCTCTGGGCTCTGCACACAGCAAATCGACTCCTCCAGGTTCAGTGGACAGCGGATCGACTCCTTCGTGCTCAGGAGACAGCGGACGGCCCCCTCCGGGCTCAGTGGACAGCGGATAGAATCCTCCGGGCTCAGTGGACAGCGGATCGACTCCTCGGAAGACCGCACCGAGCCGCGCAAATGTCCACATTCCGCGGTTACGACTGTGCTGTTGTTGTTGTTGTTGTTTTTAGTTTTTGTAACGGCCTTAACAATATGTGAAAGCCAAATCGTCTTCCACCTTGATATTGTACACCAAATTTAGTTTCTCAAACCAAAGAAATAGGAAAATTTCATCAAAATGAGTCGCTCAACGCACACAAGAATTATTACATTGTGATGTCAAAAAACCCCTCGTGACCAGCGCTGATCCCTTTGACAATACTGTACATCCAAATGGAATTAATTTATTTACTCCAGGAAGCATAATTGCTTAGAAAAAAAAAGATTTGATGAGACGATGACCGTCTTGCTGGTTTTAGTACGAGACGTGCTGTCATAAATTACGGCGTCCTCAACAGCGAAGAACAAGGAACCTTGACGCAGGACGAGGAGGACATTCGGCTCACCATGCCTGCGCTACACCAACACCCTCCTTTACATGCAAGACAAGACTGCGGGTAGCATCATTGTCTTAGGGCGCGGCTGTGCCACTGACGAAATGTTCCGATTACCAGTACACTGGTACTCATTTCGCCGACCTCGGAAGGATAACATAAGAAGCTGAATTAATCCCACCTGGTATTAACTCAACGGCGAAAGGGGTTCGAAATCAGTACTCTAAAATCCCAAACCAGCCACCATAACCGCTGAGCCAACACCAGGCTTTCACACCAATACCCGATGCGGAAACATGATCACCCATCCACATGCAATTAGCTACCATCAAGTCCTGCCAATATCCCTGTGCACCCCTCGATCTCCAATGCATCGAGGTACCTATCTAATTCCAATTGAAGCCGATTTACCCTTTTTGTGACTGCTACTACGACCTTTCGAGGAAGACCATTCTATGCATTTAATACCGACTCTGACTGCAAGACCCCTCCCTGTCACATATCGTATTGAGGCGCCATGTTGGCCATGGAATAAAGTTGAAGAAACAACTGAAATCTTTCGATCAGTGAATATTACACTCCCTGCATTTTTACTTTCCCAGTGAGCCTGGTGTTGGCTCAACGGTTAAAGGTGCCAAGCTGATGATCTGGGCAGTTGGGAAATCAGCAAATTGTTTACAAGTTAAGGTTATAACTTCAAATTAAATAGCTTTCGTAAGTACTTACCAGTATATAATATAACTGTGTGTGTGTGTGTGTGTGTGTGTGTGTGTGTGTGTGTGTGTGTGTGTGTGTGTGTGTGTGTGTGTGTATGTGTGTATTTGTACAGTATGGATGCGTTTATGTATGTATGTATGTATGTATGACTATGTAAATATATATATATATATATATATATATATATATATATATATATATATATATATATATATATATATGTTGTTGCGGGCCGGGGGTCAGGTGAGAAGACCACGAGGTGGGGGAAGCTATCTCAGCTCCCACCAGACTCCCCGGAATTGTAGGCCATCGCACACAGATAATTCCATGATGCGGCAAGTCACTTAATCGACCGTGGACGCCAATAACTCAACCGTGTGACTTAGGGTCCTCCCGTCTATGGGTTAATTGGGTTACCTAATTAATCACGTGGTTTAATGACCAGGGAACACGCCCTCGGTACGCCTTGTCCAAACCGGATCACTCTACTGGATCGGATCACTTGGTTACCTGAGCGGGGAGCGCGCCCTTGGCAAAGCACCAATGTTATCTCGATTAGATTTTAATTAGGGCGGCCGAGCGTTTTAACATCTGGTGCGTGCCTACGATTTTTTTGGTCAAATCTGTGGTAATTACCTCCCAGTCTATATTGGTTCGAACAATGCTAGACCAATGGAAGGAAAGGACAAACACAGACAGGATTGAAATCGACAAATGATTTATTAATTAAAAAAAAAAGAACTTTATATTTTCTGAGGTAAATAAAGAATACATTTCAAAGCAAAATCAACCAAAATGCCAGGAAAGAGACAAAGAGCAGATGCTTATGGGGGGGGGGTGGGGGGGGGAGTTGACTGACTTACAGCTAAACACAGACAAGGGTACCCAACAGATCATTCGGGGGGGAAGAATTGTCTCGCTCACCAGAGTAGTCGTCCGTGAAGTGAAAACGTCTTGAAATGTGTGCGTGCATGTCACGTCCGTCGCCAGCACCCAGCCTTGCCGTGCACCCTCTCACGAACAGCCTTGAATGCCAGTCGACATCTGGGAGGGCGCCGAGATCGTCTGTGCGGGTTTAGACCCTGGTGCTACGACACGGGTAGTTCCTCACACTTCACGAAACTGGTGACGTCCAGTGACCTACACAGTCCGTCGGTGACTGACCCGCACCTCACACGTTGGTGACCGACCCATGCCTCACTTGTCGGCGCTGCTCACACCCACACGCACAGCACACGCTTGCTCAAGCACTGGGAAGGACGAATTGTCTCGTAGTTGGTGCTGGTCAGACACCCACACGCGCACCACACGTTCACTTGCTCACTTGCGGGCTTGCACGCTTCCTCCTCCTTTTCCTCTCTGGCTTTCTTTCTCTTTCTTCTCTCTGCCTCCTCTTACTTCTCTCGCTTCTTTTCCTCTCACTTCTCTTGCCCTTTTCCTCTCACTTTTCTCTCTTCAGAACGGACCTCCAATTCGTTTTATATCTGCGGCCCGTCTTGTCGGCGCAGTCCACCCCAAGCTCACCTCACCCCACTTCACTTGCGCACGGTTACAATGACGACCCGTGCGCTCTCAAAAAAAGGCGGGCGTCGGAGCTCGCGAAAGAACATTGCTGAGGCAAAATAAGGGCACGTCAGAGCTCGTGAAAGAAATGTGTGTAAACGTGTCTGTCGTAAAGAAAAAAGCTTCCCACAAGAGAGGGGATCTATTCTTTACCCTTCTCAACGCATCACATTAAAAAATCCCATTAGACATGGGGATGGGACAAATCTGACCATGCATTTGAGGAAATCACTGTCTGAGGACCTGGATGTGTGGATGCATTCATCAGACCGGATTTTGAAATCCATAACTATATATATATATATATATATATATATATATATATATATATATATATATATATATATATATATATATATATATATGTATATGTATATATATATATATATATGTATATGTATGTATATATATATTGTTGCGGATTCGCGCCCGCCGGCGTGCGAACGGCCACGTAACTCGAATCGCGGCACGTCGCCCAACGGACGGACAATCCCGTCATGACCCTCTCGGACTAACGCCGGGAACTAGTCACGGGTGGACCTTTCGGCCTCACCATGATCGTGCCAATCGGCCCCCCGCGTGGGATATGGTTGCTCGCCAAATTCGACCTACCTAAGTACCCACACGGAGGGTAGACTGGGCGATCGCACCTCGCCGCAGGTCGACTTCGGACACGGGCCACTTTAAGCGACCCGTTCCGTACTATCGGGATAACCGAGCGGTGTTATCGTTGGCCTCGACGGTTCGATTAATTATCGGGCGTTTTAGCCCATGACCAACCCTTTACGTGAAGTAAGATGGAGATTCAATAGAGGAAAAGACGAAGCGAAACGGGAAAACAGTTCAACATAAAGCACATTTATTTCGCGATGAACGGAAAGCACACATATACAATTACATCAAAAGCAAATGTAAAAGGAGAAGGAACACAACAATAATGCACAAAAAGCAAATGCAACCATGCAGATCTAACCGACTACCGAGCACACGGCAACACTTATACAGTTTTACTTCACAGATGGCGCCGCCAACACATATACCCAAAGCAAAAGAAAAGGACCACCCTCAAGGATGAGGGGGGCAGGCGGGCCTGGGGCCGAGACCGCGTCGGGCCTACCCGTCTGAGGATGAGCCGCAAAATGGCGCTGGCGCCCCGACTCCGCGGGCCTCGCTGGGACTGCCTGGTATGGGGTGGGAACGGGGCCCCCTTCTCGCACTATCTCAGCGCGGGGGGAAACGGGAGGGGGTTGTTGATGCTCGGGGGAAGGAGGATATCTCCCTGTCTCGGGTCCCGCGACGAGCGTCTCCACCACGACCTCGGTCGCGCCGCCGGCCTCTCCCTCCGCAGCTCCCCGACTCCGACACGAGCACCCCCTCGACCGCCTTCACCGCCGCCACCTCTCCACAGCTCCGTCCAACCGCCTTCTCCGACTCCTCTCTTGACTCGTCCCAACTCTTCACTGACTCCGAACTCTTAACTTCTCCCCTCCGAACTGCTCTGTTTGGCGAGCGCGGCCCCTTATATGCCCCGTGGCCTCGCTCCTTCACCTTCGACCCTTTACCTCCGACCCTTCACCTCTAACTGGCTCCCCATTGGACCGAGGAAAAGTGGGCGTGAATGCTTTTTGATCCATGAATTTGCATATAGCGATATTACTCCAACGCACCTGGAGGCGGGGCCAAATCGCCCCACGCTCGCCGATAGGACGGAACAGAAGTGGGCGTGAGTCGTTTTTGATCCGTTTTCTTCGGAAAGGCCGGCGCTTTTGCACCCCTGCTCGGTGCGCGCCCTGCACGAGTCCAGTATCGGTGCCCACAAGCGGCGTGGGAATGACGGTGATGCGATGGTTGCGAGGGCGAGTTGTGACGGTAAAGGTCGTGGCTGTTGTTGTGAAGCGGCGTTGCGGTTGGTGGTTGTTGTGTGATGGCTGTTGAGACGTGGTTGGTGGTGGTAGTAATGGCGGCTGGTCCAAAATAAAGATAGTAAAAGAAAAACGGCTATCTAGAAGGGTCGCAGCCCGCATGAATGACATTTATTCCCTCTAAACAACGGGTTTGGGCCTAACTACACATATACTCACAGAGATATCTCACCTAAGGGACCTGAATGGTGGTTCGCGAATTTCGTCAACCTCAACACTACCCCCTCCCCTTTTTACAGACTCGTCCCGAGTCGTCAAATTTTCGTGTGCCATCATGTGTCGTTTTCCCCTAGTACATTTTACCTACGGATCCCTGAGTGCGACATTCATGGTATTCGTGTCCCCAAAATAAATAACCTGAGGGCTGAGTAACTACCTGAACAAACCCACTCACATGGACGACTTAAATAAAATTGCCGGCGCTAAGACAAACATGCCGGGGGCGCACTCATATGTACAATACATCTTAACCTTAACTTACAAATTTTACACTAAACCATGGCCCAGGATCACTGAACTCTGCAAAAAGAAAGCAGTTAGCAGGGAGCCAGGCTGCTCGCATGCAGTCTCTGACTCAAACAATGCAGGTGACAGGGAACGTGGCCGGCTGCTCACACGCAGTCCAAGGCCTTCCCTTTTGAACTGAACGCAGTGAACCACAACGGTGCATGGGCTGCACAAACGCAGTCTCCGTGCCAGCTCAAGTGGCACACGCAATGAGCACAACGGATGGATGGATGGACACACGGTGCACGGGCCGCCACTGCAGGCCCGTGTTGTAGCTGCCAACAGGGCAGTTCTTGCAGCTTGCAAACTGTTGCTTTCTGATCCTGGCGCACATGGCAATGAACAGGGGGGGCAAAGCAAAAATTGAACGGGGCTGGTGAACAGGGGCAGTGGGCATGGCATGGCAAAGGCGAGCAGGCAAACACAGCCTGCAGAAGAAGGCCGCTGCAGGCAAACACAGCCGGCAGATGAACTGGCCGGCACAGGCCTTGAAGCACAGCAGCTGCCGATGAAGTGGGCCGGCCTCTGCCTTGCAGCAACGCAGCCAGCAGATGAAGCTGGCCAGCCTTTGCCGTTCAGTGGAGGTTGGTGGAGGGAGTGCGGTGGTGCTGGCCACTCGGAAGGCGGGCTCGGACCTACCCTACGGTCTCCCTCCCAACCTATCGCCTTTGCCTGTCATTGTCTATACCCACTCCCTTAATTTGTCAAACCCCAATTTAGCCCCAACTTTTTTTTTTTTTTTACTTCCCCACTATAAATCGTCCCCTAACCCCCTTTATCGTCTTTGTTCGGCTAACCTATCCTGTCACCTAGCCTACTCCCAACCCCTACGTTCCCTTCCCGGAGGGGAATAAGGGAGAGCTAGAGTCCTGTGCCGAGGCCCAACGAAGCCTCAGGATGGCCTCCCCAGAGTTCAGTGATCTATAACCAAAGTGGGTCCAGCGGCCCACAACGAGAGCGAGGGGATGGATGGTGCGGAGGGGTACACTTCCTAATCTACCCTATCCATTTAACTGTTAAACTACCCCGGGGCTTCCAACAAGCGCCTCTCGCTTAAACTATTGGTTCTAACAACCCAGATTCCCGTCGCCTGTGTTGGTGTCCTCACAATTTCGGGCCTCGCCCCCCAATTTTCTCTCCGTGCCCTCACACGGTCTCATGGCTGGGACACGTGGCTCCCTTTGGCAGGCACGACCCTCTGCCGAATCTCCAGCTAAGGCACCCCCGGGCACTACACTGCCTCCGAGCCTATCAGCTCCCTAAACACCGGGGAGTGCCCCCCATGGCACCTCCCCTGAAACGCACACGTGGCAGGCTGGCTTCCCAGGCCCCTTTCCGAGGGTCACCCGTGCCCACAACACTGCCCACGCGGCTAATGGCGCCCCGGGCCCCCGCACCAAGCAGGCGCACCCGTGCCCACTACGCTATCTCGGCCCCCCATGGGCCCTTGGCCTACTACGGCCGACTAGCCTGGTGCCCGGGGTACCCACTCAGCGATACTCACCTTTCGCCACCACGCTCCCAGCCTGTCAACAGGGCTCCTGCACCCCTCCAAACGGGTTTCGAGCCTACTTCCCCACCAACAACAAAACGACCTCCATTTTGTAAATTTGACTAACCCCCTAACTCACTCTACACTGACCCCGGGGTCCCTTGGGCGGGAGTCACTCCTCCCCCCAATCACTCATCGCACCATGCATTCCCCATTCGCTCCATACACACAGACCCGCTGGCCTCACTCACTCACCAAGCACATGCTTCCACTTCACTCACCAACTCTTCAACACACTCACGCTGAACTCTGCCATCCTTCTAACTACATCCCCTAACTAACTCGTGCTCCCACGTCGTCCCTTAAACTAGTAGCACGTTCCTTTTAACACTACGTAGCTAAGCTACGTCCCCGCTACACACTCACAAGTCTGTCCATGTCCTCAGATGTCCCAAAAATCACTTTCCCAACCTAAATCTGGCTACAATCCCTCTAACTAATCCATTCCACGGGCTCCATGAGGACTTACCCCTGCCCCATGAAGTCGGTCTAGCTAAGCAAACCCTTCCCCCTAACTAGTTTCCATCCTGTGCCCTGGTCAAGGGGGTCTTCCACCCCTTGCCCAGGAATCCTGTGCACCCGAAAGTGAGACTTGCTGTTCTTTTTTTATTTTTATTTTTTAATTGCGCAGCACCACCGCGGTAACTCACAGCTCGCGCACTTTGCACCTGCCCGTGACGTCATGCAGCTGCACGTGTACCTCGTCCCTCCTTGGACGGTACCATCCGGCAGGGATACCCCTCCTGCCGGATTCCAACCCCGCGTGCAGCCATGACGTCACCGTGCGCATAAAAAAAAAACAAGCCCCATGTCTCGAGGGGTTCCCCACGCGAACACATGTGCTTTGCCCGTTGGAGCTTAACACACACGATCGCGTGGAGAACCCGTCCGGTCCAAATCCATAATCCTGCCTAAACTTTGTCCGTCCGCGGGATCGGCAACTCCACCGCGTGCATTTCCGGACCGGGACTTCACTCTCGCAAGCGAGCACGTGGGGGCCTCGTGCGTTGCACAGCACGGACCTCGTGCTCACTGCTGGGTGAACCCGGCACGGTCCCCGAAACAACTACAGCCGCTACTCGGCTTTCTTTCTTCTGTCGCCGTCGTCGTCGCCATTCGACACACGCACTCCCGCGTGTTACGACGCTCACACTCCACACCATTAAACTCACACCGGGAGACGCGGCTGCATGTTCACACATGCCGACCGACATCTCCCTTACATACCGCTCTCTCACACACATGGTCTCCCTTGCACTCGGCCGTTCACTCACGCATGCCATCTCCCTCGCACACGTGGCTCCACTCACTCGCGGCCTTCCACTCACTCGTGCCATTTCCCTCACACAAACCATACCACTCACACACGCGGGGGCACTCGCCCGCGGTGCCTCACTCATACTGGCCGTTTCACTCACACACACGGCCTCTTCCACTTGCGGTGCCCCTTTTACACACGGCGTGCTGGGAAGCACGTACTCCGGCACAATCGCCACCACACCACTCACACACGGGGTTGCTTCCACACACGGGGACGCACTCACACCTTGCACCACACACACAGGGACAACCACACTGGGGATTCGTGTCCCGACAAGGGTCTCCGGGGCCTCTATACCCCCCAAGCTCTCCGTGCACCTGTCCACAGCACCCGTCCCCTCGACCTCGCAAAGCACGACCGAACCCACCTGGTCGTGACTCGCCTCAAGGGGGCATACTCGCTCCCCTCGTTCCTGGAGGAGGCCATCCAGCTGCTCGCACTGGGCCTCCACCCAGTCAGCCAGCTCCCCCTCATGGTCCTCCACTACCTCTGTGTGTGTGTGTGCGTCACTAACCTTGTCCAATTCACCCTCTATCTCCCGTGTCTCTATACATTTTATTCTTTCTGTCGTCTCCTCGTGTCTATTGGTCTCCGCTTCTCTCTGTCGTCTTTCCCTTATCTTTATGTAGGTCAACCTTGCTTTCTCCTTAAGTCGCTCCCGTCCTTCCCTGTTTTTCACTCCTTGCTCTTTCACGATCTCCGCGTACCTCATCCTTGCTTTCCGTATTAATTGTTCTTTTCTCTCCCTCCCAATTACTTTCACCTCGTCTCTTGTCTCCCGAATTATTTTTTCCTTACCCGCCTCCACCGCGGGCCCGACAGCCGTTGCACTCCCTCCCAGCTCGTTCGCTCCCACACGTGGAGTCGCCATTTTAAGCTCCCTGGTCACTGCCTTCATGCCCGCCTGCAGGCTTTGGCCCATGTTCTGCGTCTCACCCCGCAGCTCTTTCATTTCGAGTGCGTTTGTTTCCATTTTCGTCTTCATTTCGTTCATTTGCTTGTTCATGCCTTTTATTTCGTTTTTCATTTCATTTGTGTTTGTATCCATCCTCACTGTCATTGCCGCCAGCATGGCGAATAGCTGGGCCATGTCGGGTGCGCTTGGGTGAGCCGATTCGGCAAGAATCGGGAGGTTTTGGCGGAGGGGGGGGGAGGGGAGGTGTCATACACCCGGCCGCTGCCGCACCTATTTCGGGCTCTGGGCTCAGTTGGGGGAGTTCATGTTCCTGCACAACCATTTCCTGCACGGGGTTTTAATCCTGGACCATGGATCCTACATTACCACACATATACATTTCTAATACCCCCGGCTCCCGCTCGCCTTGAGATGCCATCTTATTTCTCGTAAAGGGTTAATTTAGCTCGCTCGTAATTTGGAGGGAATCGGGGGTCGCTCCTCTCACCCCTGGACCGATTCCCGTGAATTTAGCTGGAGACAGGAGAGCCCGTTTTCCTGTTCTCCGATACCAGTGCCGCGAGGAGGGCGATGAGTTTATATCGCACGACCTGACACCAGCGTTGCGGATTCGCGCCCGCCGGCGTGCGAACGGCCACGTAACTCGAATCGCGGCACGTCGCCCACCGGACGGACAATCCCGTCGTGACCCTCTCGGACTAACGCCGGGAACTAGTCACGGGTGGACCTTTCGGCCTCACCACGATCGTGCCAATCGGCCCCCGCGTGGGATAGGTTGCTCGCCAAATTCGACCTACCTAAGTACCCACACGGAGGGTAGACCGGGCGATCGCACCTCGCCGCAGGTCGACTTCGGACACGGGCCACTTTAAGCGACCCGTTCCGTACTATCGGGATAACCGAGCGGTGTTATCGTCGGCCTCGACGGTTCGATTAATTATCGGGCGTTTTAGCCCATGACCAACCCTTTATGTGAAGTAAGATGGAGATTCAATAGAGGAAAAGACGAAGCGAAACGGGAAAACAGTTCAACATAAAGCACATTTATTTCGCGATGAACGGAAAGCACACATATACAATTACACCAAAAGCAAATGTAAAAGGAGAAGGAACACAACAATAATGCACAAAAAGCAAATGCAACCATGCAGATCTAACCGACGACCGAGCACACGGCAACACTTATACAGTTTTACTTCACAGACGGCGCCGACAACACATATACCCAAAGCAAAAGAAAAGGACCACCCTCAAGGATGAGGGGGGCAGGCGGGCCTGGGGCCGAGACCGCGTCGGGCCTACCTGTCTGATGATGAGCCGCAAAATGGCGCTGGCGCCCCGACTCCGCGGGCCTCGCTGGGACTGCCTGGTATGGGGTGGGAACGGGGCCCCCTTCTCGCACTATCTCAGCGCGGGGGGAAACGGGAGGGGGTTGTTGATGCTCGGGGGAAGGAGGATATCTCCCTGTCTCGGGTCCCGCGACGAGCGTCTCCACCACGACCTCGGTCGCGCCACCGGCCTCTCCCTCCGCAGCTCCCCGACTCCGACACGAGCACCCCCTCGACCGCCTTCGCCGCCGCCACCTCTCCACAGCTCCGTCCAACCACCTTCTCCGACTCCTCTCTTGACTCGTCCCAACTCTTCACTGACTCCGAACTCTTAACTTCTCCCCTCCGAACTGCTCTGTTTGGCGAGCGCGGCCCCTTATATGCCCCGTGGCCTCGCTCCTTCACCTTCGACCCTTTACCTCCGACCCTTCACCTCTAACTGGCTCCCCATTGGACCGAGGGAAAGTGGGCGTGAATTCTTTTTGATCCATGAATTTGCATATAGCGATATTACTCCAACGCACCTGGAGGCGGGGCCAAATCGCCCCACGCTCGCCGATAGGACGGAACAGAAGTGGGCGTGAGTCGTTTTTGATCCGTTTTCTTCGGAAAGGCCGGCGCTTTTGCACCCCTGCTCGGTGCGCGCCCTGCACGAGTCCAGTATCGGTGCCCACAAGCGGCGTGGGAATGACGGTGATGCGATGGTTGCGAGGGCGAGTTGTGACGGTAAAGGTCGTGGCTGTTGTTGTGAAGCGGCGTTGCGGTTGGTGGTTGTTGTGTGATGGCTGTTGAGACGTGGTTGGTGGTGGTAGTAATGGCGGCTGGTCCAAAATAAAGATAGTAAAAGAAAAACGGCTATCTAGAAGGGTCGCAGCCCGCATGAATGACATTTATTCCCTCTAAACAACGGGTTTGGGCCTAACTACACATATACTTACAGAGATATCTCACCTAAGGGACCCGAATGGTGGTTTGCGAATTTCGTCAACCACAACAATATATATATATATATATATATATATATATATATATATATATATATATATATATATATATATATATATATATATATATATTGTTGCAGAAATGGCCCTTAGTAGGCTACTAAATATAGGATTAGCTCAGATCCCCCATTAAATGCATGTTTAGCTAGGCTGTTCGGTAAAATGGACGTGACATGTGTGTCGGGAGATGTCACAGGCTGTTAGTTTGTACAGCGGTGGTGTGCCGAGGGCTTCTTCTTCTTCCTTCCCCTCTCCGGACGAGGCCCCGCCCAGTCAGCTGAGACGGAGTGGCCAAAAAGAGGAGGTAAAACTAAGGGGAGGAGTTTTGTCGGCTTTGTAAAGGGGAGGAGCCAGTGGCTTGGAGGCGAGCAGAAGAAGAAAAGACAGTGGTGATTCTGCAGAGAAGTACAAAAACTGCAGTCGGGTTTTCGAGGCGAGCGAACGGAGACCTCTTGGAGTGGTTCCGTTTGGGGGAACAGTCGGCTTTGAGGCCACGAGCGCTAAAATGAGGAAGTAGAAACGAGAGAAGTACAAAAACTGTAGTTGGTTTCGTGGCATGCGCAGGCTTCGAGGCGAGAAGAAAAGGAAAGCGAGTGGTGATTCTGCCAGGAGAGAAAACCGAACCTGGGGTTTTCGGCAGTAATCTGCTTCGAGAGGACCTGGCTGCTGTGTGAGTCTGGAGTCGGCTTCGAGAGGAGGAGATCGACAGGTTCAACCTGCGTCTAACGACGGATCCTCTGACTGTCCCAACTCACCTCACGGCTCGACGACGTTTTGGAATCCCATGGACCCAGCCTGCCGGAGCGCGGCACCCCGATTTGGCCTTGTCTGGTGAACAGGCCAGGCCTGGACTTGTATGCTGGACCTTGAGAGAAATCAGCTGAAACTCATCGTCGATCTGACGGTCTGATGCAGTCGACCTCGCGGGGTTTGAACGCACCGAGGCTGCATGCGCGGGCGCTGCCGGGAGCAAGAGTACGACGCCTCCATTTCGCCACGTGGCGTGTTCCAGCTTAGGGCTCGAATCCGTGGACATCGGCTTGTTACGAGCGATATTCGTGCTTTTGACACTTTCCTCTCGTCCATTAAACATCACCAAGTACTGTTGTAGAGTTTACGTTTTGTATCCTACTGTCGTTTCCTGCCTTTTTCTCGGCAGTTGTCAGCGGGGAAGGGTATCCCCACCGGATTGTTACTGACACTGGCGCGCAATTCACGTCCACTGCCTTCTCTCAGTTCTTGCAGGAGAGAGAGCGAGAGATACAGCAAATTCGTTCCAGCATCTACTAGCTAACTGTGGTAAGGTTTAACAAGGTACTGAAGGAGATCATGCAGAATGAGAATGGAAATCTTGGAAACCTGCATTAATGAATTTCTCCAGAATTATTGGGCAACACCACATGCCACGACCGGTATATCGCCATTGAAGTTGCTTCACAAAAGGAAGATGTGCACCAAGCTGAACGTCTGTACGGTTGTCAGTGATTCTGAACTGCAGCTGAACGTGAGGGCCACTGTTATCAAAAGACAGACACAAAGCAAAGAGTACACTGATAGAAGAAGGGGAGCAAAGATTCTGACATTTAAACCAGGGGATTGTATGAGAGTAAAGGTTATGATTTGTAGGTGAAACACAATGTGCCCATGTGGCAAATGGTACTTGTGGGTTCCAAATATGATCTAGCCTCACCACTCACAGTTCGAAGTGCATCATTAGCCAGTATATAAGCTGAAAGGCTTCAGTCACTTCATAGATTAAACAGTGATATGCTGCTCTGATGAGTCCTGATAAGGGTGAAACTGGTTGGGAGTTTTGCTTTTTATTTGCTTTTTATTTGCTTTTTATTTGCTTTTTATTTGCTTCTTATTTGCTTCATGGCAGCATTTCACTTTGACATTCTTGCACCGCAAGAGGCCGCTCTGGGTTTTCAGTCACGATGTCATCATGATGGTATCATCAAGGCGTTTGTCCTAGTTGAAGAATTTCAATAATCACATTTGTACAACTCTCGACTGCTTGAAAACAATTGCAATGCTTCCTGTTTGTGATTGGTGGGTGAATCACAATGTGTCAATGTGGCAGATGGCACTTCTGGGTTCCAAATATGATCTGGCCTCACCAATCACTGTTTGAGTTGCATCATGAGCATATATATATATATATATTGTTGCGGTCTTCGCGCCCGCCGGCGTGCGAACGGCCACGTAACTCGAATCGCGGCACGTCGCCCACCGGACGGACAATCCAGTCGTGACCCTCTCGGACTAACGCCGGGAACCAGTCACGGGTGGACCTTTCGGTCTCACCGCGATCGAGCCAATCAGCCCCCGCGTGGGATAGGGTTGCTCGCCAAATTCGAACTACCTAAGTACCCACGCGGAGGGTAGACCGGGCGATCGCACCTCGCCGCAGGTCGACTTCGGACACGGGCCACTTAAGCGACCCGTTCCGTACTATCAGAATAACCGAGCGGTGTTATCGTCGACCTCGACGGTTCGATTAATTATCGGGCGTACTCAGCCCACTACCAACCCTTTACGTGAAGCAAGATGGGGGTTCAATGGGGAAAAAGACGAAGCGAAGCGGGAAACAGTTCAACAATAAAGCACATTTATTCGCGACGAACGGAAAGCACACAAATACAATTCCACCAAATGCACACAAAAAAGAAAACACAATTCCATTTACATAAAAAGCAAACATAAAAGTGAAAACACAGTGCAGAGCTAATACCGACTACCGAGCACACGGCAACACTTATACAATTCTACTTTACAGACGGCGCCGACAACACATACCCAAAACCAAGGAAAAGAAATACCCTCAAGAATGAGGTAGGCCTGGGGCCGAGACCTGGTCGGGCCTACCCGTCTGGTGATGAGACGCGGAGCGGCGATGGCCCCGCAACCCGCGGGCCTCGTGGACAGTGCCTGGCAGGGGGTGGGAACGGGGCCCCCTTGGTCGCACTATCTCAGCGGGGGGGGAAACAGGAGGGGGGTTGCTGATGCTCGGGGTATAGAGGATCTTTATTATGTGCGCGACGAGCGTCTCCACCTCGGCCAGGTCGCGCTGCCGGCCTCCCAGGGGTGCAGCTCCCTGCACGACGCGAGCACCCCCTCGTCCGCCCTCGCCGCCTCTCCACAGCTCGTCCCCTCCGTTCCGACTTCAACGCACACGACGAGCAGCTCCACCGCCCGCGAAGTCTTGACTCTCTGTTCCGACTCCTTCGCCTCGTTCCGACTCCTTCGCCTCCGTTCTGCTGACTCTTTCTCGTTCCCGTTCTGCTGACTCTCTTCTGACTCCTTTGCGACTCCCTTCTTCCTCGTTCCGACTTTTACGACTTCTTTGACTGACGAACACCGTCCTTTTATCCCCCCGTAACTTCGCCTTTGACCCCCTCCCTTTGACCTTTCAACTCGCTCCCCATTGGCCCGAGAAAAAGTGGGCGTGAAGGCTTTTTGATCCACAAATTTGCATATATCGATCGCCCTGGGGGCGGGGCCAATTCGCCCCTCGCTCACCGATTGGACGGCAAAAAGTGGGCGTGTGTCGTTTTGGATCCGTTTTTGAAGCAGAAAATCCGTGATTTTGTACACGCTGTTCAACGTGCGCCCTACACGAGTCCAGCATCGGTGCCCATGAGTGGCGCGAGATGACGGTGATGCGATGGTGGCGAGTTGTGACGGTAAAGGTCGTGGCGGTTGTGGTGAAGCGGTGGTTGTGGTTGGTGGTTGTTGTTGTGGTTGTGATGGTGGCGATTGGTCCAAAATAAAGATAGTAAAAGAAAAACGGCTATCCTGAAGAGTCGCAGCACGTATAAATGACATGTATTCCCACTAGACAACGGGTTTGGGCCTAACTACACATGCACTTACCGAGATACCTCACCTAAGGGACCTGAATGGTGGTTTGCGAATCTGGTAACCACAACAATATATATAGATTATAGATATATACTTGTGTTTTTTTTTAAGATGAAGAAGGCACTTCTAACTCAAAGTAAACTAGATATACTCCACTAATTTGATCAATAAGCAAGAGCAGACCCGGTCTCAGGCGACGTTTCACCCCTTTCACAGCCTCACAGAAGCAACGTCACATCATCACGTCTTAGATTGAACTTAGTTAATGAATTTGAGTGGCAGTAACAAAATTGCAAGTGTTTACAGTGGCAGGCAAACAGGTATTCACAAGGAGAATAAAATAAAATAAAATGAAATGACATACATGCACAACAATTACAGCACCTCCACATCCCCCTTATCTCCTACGCGACAGACCCGCCCTTGGAATCTTATCAATAACAACACTCCACAGTACACAATATGTCAGCATCATGCATCTGATGTGGAAGGGAGAGATGGTGATTGGCAAAGAATGATGGGATGAATGATTGGCGATGAAGAGAAGATTGGATAGAAAGAAATCATTGGGAATAGGACAAACCCCCTTGCATAACTTACACTGGTTGACTCTGGCTCCAACGTCCTGACTGAAACCGAAGGTGTGCAAGGACAGAAGGTGAAGAGATAAGAAAACGAAAGTATGGAGACGGAAGATGCAGCAAAGAATGGATGACTAAGACGAATGGTGTAACAATAAATTAATGGCAAAGAACGAAGGAGAGTGAAAGAAAGAAACGCGAGCAAACAAAGCGAAGCGAAAGGAACGACAGAGAGGGAAAGATGAGAGGACCGTCCCATCCGTGTGATCAATAACAATCGAGCTCCCAACAGAGTCCGTAACCCTATCAAGCTTTGATCGAATTTCTCCGGTCCTCTCAGCCTTTTTACAGCCCCAATTCCTTCACACCATTCTCTCTCTCAGAGGCTTCACACGCAGCCTTTTATAGGTTTTTAACCCCCCCCCCCTCCATGACCATGACCATGACCATAACCATAACCATAACCATAACCATAACCATGACCATGAAGACTTCGCTTTGCCCCTCCCCTCATCCGTGGGAGGAGCTAGCTGCCTTCACGCTGGATCTTGGCGCGAATTTCTTCGGTGGGAGCCCACGAAACGAGCCCGAAAACGGCCCTCGGGGCACTCGTGAAGAGAATCGGCTCACGAACCTGCACTTTTGGCGTAAACTATCGTTCCAAGAGCAAATGAAGCGGTTTGAAACGGTTTCGGGGAGGCTGCGCGGATAATGCACTTGTGGGTGAGGAAAACATGCGGAAAATGGTTTATTTAGTGGAAAGGAATGTGGAATGACGAAAAATGATATTTTAGCTTTCTATCCACACAATCGCAATTACCACAGATCTATCAACACGGACTTGAGACAGTTAACTAAACAATTTAACGATGAAATAACTGCTTTAACTGTGGGAGGATCTCTTCAGGATTCATGAAGACCACAACAATCTACCGCATGTATTATTTATTGTGTGACGTCATTAATTATGTGCAACGTGTTTTGTATATTCATTCCATGATTGATGAACATGGTTCAACTATCTCCGTCCCTTTGCTGCATCTGTGTACTTGTGGTTCATAACATCATTAAGTCCAATAACGTGAGCAGTTGTGCAGCGTTTTGCCAACAGGAAATGTTATCAGATGTTGTCAGTAATAATTAATTGGTTAATAAAGTAATAATCATCGAGGAAGATTCTTTTTAATTACCTCAGGAACAAAGATCGCTGATGTGTCCTCACGACCGGTCAGAACTATCGAGGTCATTATTTGTCGTGTTATCAGATTATAGAGAAGAAGAAGAATCTGGTGACTGGTTGCTAGGTTCGGCACAAGAGGAGGAATTCGCACCGTCACCATGCAGTACACAGGCAGCAGCTACAAGGGTGATTATGTGAATGGGAGGTGAGTGGAATGTTACGGGATCTCCTTCCCACAAGCTGAGAAATATATTTCCTTCTTTTACTTTTCGATGGTTTGTATTATATACCGATATGCTGTGTGTACGACGCCGCCACTGCTCGTGTCTGCAGGATCGAGGGACGGGGCCAGTACACATTGCCGACGGGGACGCGCTATGACGGAGAGCTGCTGGACGGCCTTTTCCACGGAACTGGTGCATTGTGCTTCCCACACGGGGGTCGCTTCGAGGCCACCTGGAAGCATGGTGTAGCAAAGGATGTATGTATGGCGAGCACGGCTTCAGAATGTCATCTTATTGGGATTTCTTTGAATATATATATATATATATATATATATATATATATATATATATATATATATATATATATATATATATATATATATATATATATATATATATATATATATATAGCCTGGTGTGTTGGCGCAGTGGTTCGGGCAGCGGCTTGGGATCCAAAAGGTCCTGAGTTCAAGCCCCGTTGGGCCACTGAATTAATACACCAGGGGGTTGACTCAGCCTGTCATCCTTCCGAGGTCGGCGAAATGAGTACCAGCATACTGGGCCGGTGTATACCCCGGTTAAAATAGGTGTACCATATCCCTGTGTCGTAAGAGGCGACCAGGGTTGCGTCAGGAAGGGCATCCGGCGTAAAACCTGTGCGAAATCACTATGCGGATCACACGGATGATCCGCTGTGGCGACCCCTAACGGGAGCAGCCGAAAGAAGAAGAAGAAGAAGAAGAATATATATATATATATATATATATATATATATATATATATATATATATATATATATATATATAGTATAATATATATACTAGCCAAAACCCGCGCTACGTGCGAAGTTTCTACAGTGAGGGTTCGTTCGGACGTCAATATATGCGGTGTTCACAATGTGATTTATCGAATTCCTTTATATACAATGTTTCTTGTTACTTTTTTTGTGTCAAATTCACCTTCTGAGGTAGTCAGCATGTGCAGAAGAGGGTTTTACATTGCAGACGCTATTTTCTCGGAGTGGCATTACGCCTCTCAGCAGTGACGGTCTGTCGACGACAGACGTAATGACGTCGGTGAATGCCCGATAATGATATGACCTCAGCGGTGACGTCACACATCGCCATGCAAATGAATGTAAAAATTAGAAAATCGCCAAAAACTCCCAAACCTGTCCGTCTGGCACGAGATCACATAGCCCATGCTGTAAATTAGACCAGTGGTTCTCAACCTTTTGGAGCCGCGACCCCCCAAAAAATCTAAGTTGGGGTTCGCGACCCCCCTCCCGACTCACACTTGAAACACACTGCAGTGACGTCACAAAGCGCATAAAAAAAATCCACAGTGCCTGGAGCACATTGGTCAACGCCTAGGTACTGCCAGCTGTTAAAACTAAACAGAACTAAACTAAACTGGCATCACAAATTAATTATTTACACTCTGATGTATAACACAGTAAAAACAGCCAGCCACATTCATAAAAAAAGGCTTCTGTAATTGTAAAGAGCGGTATGTAGCCTATTTATGCATGGGACACAGACTGGAAGATTGAGCGACCCTCTGCTGCAGACAGAGGTTACTATCACACATGACAGCTACCAGACGTACACAAACCTTGCATTACTGACCAAAATACACAAAAAAAACAAAACAACAAAACAAAAACTCCCAAAACTACCACTTCCAAAACTTTAGCTTTCAGTCCCCTTCTTGTCCCCTGCATGGCGCCAGCTCCATCTGTACACACAGAGATGCAATTTTCCCAACTTAGCCCCTCCTCGCGCATTTTACTATCCAGTTTGTTAAAAATGTCATGACCAATGCAAGTTCCTTCAAGTGTCGAGCAAAACAACATATCCTTGTACATTTTCCCCTCGTAGCTGTATCTTGCAAAAACAAGTAACTGCATCACTGGAAACATCCGTTGTTTCGTCAATTTGGAGGGAAAAATCTTCCACTTTTCTTCACTCGGTCAATGAGCTGCTCTTTAATGTCGTTGGCCATTTCACCAATGCGCCTCGCCATTGTGTTATTAGATAGTGGAATAGTCTCAAGTGTGCTACCTATTTTTTCACCATGCATAGCTCTGGTCATTGCAATCGCTGCTGGGTGGATCAGGCTCTCTGCAATAGTATGGGGCTTTTTGGATTGAGCAACCAGGTATGCCACTTCATATGAAGCCAACAGGGCTTTGACAGGGATTGTACAGTGCTCACATACAGTCGTCTTTTGGCTCTGTAGTTCTCCCTCCTTACGACAAAAAAATCTAATGGTTTGTCAATGTAGGATGGGTGTTTGGTTTGTAAATGTCTCTTCAATTTCATCGGTTTCAAGCTTTCGTGAGCAAGCACTTCTGAACACAGAACACACTGTGGATATTCCACTTCATTTTTGGCTCGGCATGTGAATCCGTACTGCATGTAGAAAGTCAGTCTGATATTTCCGACACTTGTTGGAGGCCAAATCTGCCGCCGGCACCTTACGTTTTTCAGTTGAACTTGTAACAGTTGGCCCACCTTCACATGTGTCGTCTTGGTCTGCATCTTGAGCTGGCAGACGTTTTTTGACAAGCCACCGATCCATATTCAGCCACCTTGCAGTAGTTAGCTAGCGCTAACATTGACTTTCAGCACTCGCCACTCTGCTGCACGCGTGCTCTCGCTCTCGCTCTCGCTCTCTCTCACTCACACACACACACACACACACACACACACACACACACACACACACACACACACACACACACACACACACACACACACACACACACACACACACACACACACACACACACACTAATTTCACTTGCTGCTCAAATCTGTTTCATAATGACTACATTATAACATTGGTATGGGAGATTTCATTGCAAAATCATTTTCCAAAAAATATTTATGAATTTCTTTATTATATATTTGTTTGTTTATTTGTTTTGACAAGCTTCCCACGACCCCCGAAAACAATCTCACGACCCCCAGGTTGAGAACCATTGCATTAGACCACAGAGCACCCGTATGCCGAAAGCGGTGGCAATCCGCCCGGCAGTTTCGGAGGAGAAACGTCAAATTACGCGCGAACGTTAACAGAAATAATATAATATATATATATATATATATATATATATATATATATATATATATATATATATATATATATATATATATATATATATATATATATATATATATATATATATATACATACACACACACAGTACCCATATGGGTTTGGTTGGGGGCGGACTCAAACGTTTTGCCATTTTTGCGTTATTATCTGTGACATGATCTGTTGGCGGCACAAGTATAATATATCATGTAATGGAATACAGATATAGTAAGTATGCAATCAATCTGTTCCTATAAAAGAGATATCTGTTCGTGTGTCGCCATTTTTCTCAGAGATGGTGGTGGTGGTCGTATGGCAGCTTAGCTGCCAGGGTAGCTGTCATTTCTTGAAGCGCGAGTGTGTCGCTGATGCAGTGCCCCTCCACCAGTACACACACTGGAACTGGTACTCATTTCACCAACCTCGGAAGGATGACAGGCTGAGTCAACCCCCTGGTGTATTAATTCAGCGGCCGACAATGCTTGAACTCAGGACCCTACAATCCCAAGCCACCACCCTAACCACTGAGCCAACACCAGGCTCGATTTCTCAGAGATGACTGAACGGATCTTCGTCAAACTTTCAGAGGATCATCAATGAGCGCCGGGAGGGGGTGTTTTAGGCAAAAAATTAGAAAGTAAAACAACAAATAAAAACAAGGAGTGCCCCGCCTTTTAGGTGGTATGAGGAATAGATCTGTGAAATATGAAAGCTAAATGTTGAATGTCGGAAAGCCAATTGTTACCAAGAATTCAGCCCAATCGTAACCATTATCTAATAGGATAGAAATAATGTCATGAGGAATACATATCTGCAATGTGAAAGCTGTCTTGAGGAATGTTCAACGTTTTTTGAAATATCACGTACACAAAAATACATGGATGGACCGATTGGTCAAGTCGGTCAGACCGAGCTCATTACTCAGAAAAAAAAAATTCTGCCGCATTTGTCTGTTTGTTTCCCTGTCTGTCTTTCTGTCACACAATTTTTGGCCACAGTTTTCAAGCAATCGTTCTGAATTTTTTTGTGTATGTATGTGACCGGCCAAGGACAGCAACGCATAATTTTGGTGAAGATCCGAATCCGGATCCAGACACTAGAATTTAAAAGTGATTCTTCATCATTGAGAGATGGGGCCAAAAACTATATGTAGAACGATATCTCAAAAAGCTATCGAAGGATTCCAATGAAACTTGTTGGATAGGTTGGGAGTGCCACTAAGAAGAATTGATTGAATTTTAGTGAAGATCCGAATCCAGGTTCGGATACGATAATTATTTATTTTTTAACTGATTCTTCACCAGTGAGAGATTGAGCTAAACTATAAATTTTTACAGCGCGTGCGCTGTATACAATTGCACTGAGTTTGAAATGTCCCCCCCCCCCACTTGCCTCAAGTGAGCCAATGACGGCCGTCCGGTAGATGGCGGTGCGTAACCTAGACGGAAATGGCGACAATTGACGGAAATACCCGAGTATTTCAATGGAAATTTGTGAAACTAATGTGTTATAGATGTAAAAACCATTGAATTTATTGCTTGACGAAAAAAACCAAGAAACGCTCCCCTCTCATGTACGAACGAACGAAAGACGTCATTTCCGCCCACCATGGCATTTCACGCCGAACGCTGAAAGCTAAGGTCTTCTTATTTTTTTAACTGATTCTTCACCAGTGAGAGATAGGGCTAAACTATAATTATTTTTATAATATAATTTTTATAATATGTGGGGAAGGAGTCGACCCCACATTCCATACTTTTATTTTCTTCTCAGTTCTTCTTGTCTTCTTCCTCTCCCCAGAGATTAATTGATGGCCATGTGTCTTTTGTGTAAATGAGATTGTATAATAATAAGTGTTGGGGTTAAATTTACTCTTCTGTGCCTTTTGATTTTTGCCTGTAAATACTCGCTTTAATGATGCTTGTCTTATTTACGGTACATACAAGTGGTGAATTTCAACATTCTGCTTTTGTGAATAAAGGCCTGTAAATAATGTGCTTTTCACCATTGCATGTGTGTGTAAATAAATTGTTGCTGGTTGTTCTTTCAAATATGTCTCGGTTGTCCTTTCCTTCATTGCTCTGACAGTGTACAAGTACAGTTAAACGGGAAGTTGTACCCCATTGATTGGCTCTACTCGTTAGCCATGTATACTCACTGTATTGCTCGGCAGTAACCCGAGTGTTCGCTGAGGACACGAAACTTGGTTAATATTGTCACCTCCTCAAGTAAATGGAGCCCGACAGATAACCCTGTTAGAATTCACAAGGTTAATTGATGCTTGTGGTTGCTTAGCAACCTGTCAGACTGCGGAATTATCCGTGACTGGTGGCCTCAGGACCGGGCATTCAAAAGGAACCCGAGGGCTTCCCCTCGTGGCGAACCTCAAACCCCAGGTCATATTCATATATATATACAGTATATATATATATATATATATATATATATATATATATATATATATATATATATATATATATATATATATATATATATATATATATATATACAGTATACATGGTCATGCCAACAAAGAGCAGGATAACCTTGAATCACCCTTGTAATTAGTAATTGTAACAATAAGTTAAAGTGAATACATTTGCCATTGGTTTGAATTCATACAGAATAAGTATCTCACTGGTTTTCCAGGGCATGTACATCTTTGCAGATGGCCTCGTGTATTCCGAGAATGACTGGACACATTGTGATGGCCGCCATCGTCAATATTACACCGAGAGATGCAATGGGTTTAAGCCGGCAGGTATGCCTGGATGAGCGTTGTTTCATATTAGGTACAGCACATGCAAGTGGTGAATTTCAGCATTTTGATAACTGAACTATTCTGCTTTTCCATTTTATAACTCCCCAGGTCGAAAAACCAGTTAAAACCAGTACACATTTTCAACTGGTCTCTATTGGTTCTAATTGGTCTTTAACTGGTCTCTATTGGTTTCAACTGGTACCAGTTAAATTCAGTCAGAATTCCAATTTCCCAGTTGAAAAAACCAGTAGCTCATATTTGTACCAGTTAAAGTCTTACTGGTTCCAGTTGATACCAGTTGCAATGTACTGGTCCCAGTTGATACCAGTTGCAATGTACTGGTCTCCCAGTTGATACCAGTTACAATGCACTGGTCCCAGTTGATACCAGTTAGTTAAATACATGTATTTCAACTGGTAATATATCACTCTATTCCAATTTCCATATTAAAACCAGTAAGAAACCAACTGGCTTTACTGGTACCAGTTGGCTACTGGTTTTCAACTGGTACCAGTTGACCAGTAAGCTACTGGTCTTTACTGGTTTTTTGACCTGGGTCCAGTTCTATCATATACAAAAGTGGACTGCATGTGGCCAAGGAATTCAATACTCTAGTTGTTTGCTAAAAATATGTGCACATCATCTTCAAGCACCATTTTTTGCAGAATACAGCAGGTCCCAAAATGTGGCATGCCTACCACTGGTGGTGCTTGAGCAGTCCACAAGTAGTATGGTATCGGTTTGCCACTAAGATGCCAACACTGTTCATGTGTTTGCTTGGTTTTGGGAATATACATGCATGCATTCTTCCTTCTTGCAGTTCTCAGCACCGTCCAGCAGTTATTGTGGAATAGCAGATGCACAAAAACAGTTTTGAATTGTGACGGTTACCTCCTCACGTTATGCCAAGAATGAACACTGAATATACGAGTTTATAATTTTGAATTATTTACTATGGACGAGTGCATCACTTTTGGTTCTTTGAAAAGAAAACATACTGAGACTGAACAGAGGCTTGCTGAGGATTCAAGTGATGAATCAGACCTCGATGAAGAAGCTATGGATTTGCCTGGCCCAAGTAAGACATGGCGTTAATAATGTGTACGATCTCCATTGACCCCAATACAACCTTGTATACCTCTTGTCATCAACCAAACATGATGATCCAGCTTTCACTGTGGGGTGTTTCACTATTTTACAACGAAGACGACTTCCAGCTTATCAAGAGAATGTGGGCAGACTTGGTGACCATAAACGCACTTCCCGAGGTTGTCCCAAGCATGGTCAATTGGATATGTCGAGAGATCATGCTGGCCAGTCCATACGAGTAATGTGGTCATGTAGTACAGTGTTTACAACAGGTTCTAGGTCTTCTTCGTTTCGAGCTTGATCTTGATTTTCGTTCTCTTTCTTTTGTCCACGCTCAGGGGCCGAGGGTCTATGTCTTTTACCACCCCGGAGCTGTGGCGGCGCCCCCGAGCTATATGTCGGGGCAGGTGTCGAGCAGCCATTGGGTTGTATCGTCATCCAAAACACGCAGACCGTGTGCCCTACTTGGGGCACGGTATATGGGACAGCCAAGGATGACATGGTCTGCGGTTTATTCCTCCACGCCACACTCACAAGCCGCAGAAGGTGCCACACCCCATCTGTGCATATTTGAGCGGAATCGTCCGATGCCGGTACGTAGACCATTTAGTCGTACCCAAGCCAGTCTTGGCAAGGGCATTCCGGTGGTATGGGAACCGACGTCCGGAATGAAAACGCGGAGTCTGGTAGAGTTCGTCTGCCATTCCGCACTCCAGTTGTGATCCGCCCAGTGGGCCGCACTGATGTTAAGGTCGTTGGCGTTTTTCAGCAACGACTGTGTGGCAGGCACAAATGGGTGTCTCGAATTCAGTCGCCGGGGCTGCTCATTTGATGAAGTAGAGAGCTTGAAATGGAGCAAATGGTTTGGCTCCAGTGCCCAGCGAGTGAGAGATAGAGTGGCTTCTTCGCGGCGAAGCTCAGTGGGTTGGATGCCTGTGAGGATGGAAAGGTTGTCCATTGGTGTGGGACGCAGGCATCCAGTCACATTACGCAAGGCGCCGTTGATGGCGGTGTCGATCTGGTGGGAATGAGCACTGTGGCACCAGACGATTGCACAGTACTCAGTGGTGGAGTAGACCAGGGCTAAGGCTGCTGTACGTAACGTGACAGCGCCCGCACCCCAGCCGGAACCCACCAGTCATCTTAGCAGTGCGGCGCGGGATGTTAGCTTCTTGCGTAGTGACTCCAGGTGTCGGCGGTACGTGAGCGACCTGTCCAATGTTACCCCAAGATATTTTGGCTCAGGGCAGAAGGACAGGGGTTTTCCATCGATGTTGACGTTTAGCTCACGTTTTGCTTCCCTATTGTTCAAATGGAAAGCTGCCAACACTGTTTTGGTTTCGCTGAGCTTCAATCTCCATTTCTGGAAGTATGCTGATAAAGTAGACATGTCCTGGCTCAGAGTCCCCTCTCGTGTTTCCTACTTCCTTGCCGGGTGTACGATCGCCAGGTCGTCCGCATATGCGTACTTTGCGGAGACCGTGTTCGGCAGGTCGTGGGTGTACATATTGAAGAGCAGGGGGGCCAGGACCGATCCCTGTGGGACGCCGTTTTTAAGGTGTCGTAACCTGCTTCGCTGTCCGCTACCGGTGGTGAGGGTGAAGCTTCGGTTGTAGACAAGCTCCATGATCATACAGACCATGTGCCTGTCTGGGAGCAGGCAGAGCAGCTTGCAGGTGAGGCCGCGGTGCCATACGGTATCATAGGCGGCTGTGAGATTGAGGAACACAGCACCGGCCTTCTTTTAGCCTCAAAGCAGTCCTCAATGTCTTGGGTCATAAGAGTGACCTGATCTATGGAATATTTCCCACGCCGAAAACTACCCTGCTCCCGAGGGAAAAGCGAATCTATCATTGGTTCGACGTGGGCGTAGATAAGACGCTCAAGTATTTTGAAGGGGACACAAAGGAGAGATATCAGGCGATAACTCTTTGGGTCCCCTCGTGACTTATGAGGCTTGTGGATCGTGACTACTAGGGCTCTTCTCCAGATTTTGGGGATTTTGAGGTGGCGCAAGCAGGAAGAGAAGAATTTGCGTAACCAGGACTTCAATGCAGAGCCAGCATGGAGTATAAGTTCCAGGCAGATGTGATCGGGGCCCAGAGACTTGTGTAGCTTCAGTAGTTGGAGAGCGGTGGCGAGCTCATCCAGGGTGAAGTCATCGGAGATACTTTCGCCGTCTGGTGTTTCCACCCTCTAGAGGTCAGACACCTCTTTGGCCACAAGTCGAGATGACTTGCGGTCCCTTGCTTCATACACCCCGTTCTTCACCAGCTGGGTGGCAATGGCATTAGCAGAAACGGGGCACTGGTGCTTTATGCTGCTTTCTTGGTTGCTTTATGCTACTTTCTTTGGCTGGGAGAATATGGTAGTTAATATATGTATACAGAAATTTGAAAAGGGGAGAAGAAGAGCCAGTTATAAGTTGCTTTGCTGTCGACACTGCCATGCCATGCCAGAGTGTTTCGTGTGTCACTTGCGCTTTATCTATTAAATAATCACAAGTTGGAACAACATCCAACTGCCAGTTTGACATCATTAGATCTATGAACTTTGGGTTTTATGACAACCTGTCTCTTAACTCCACTCTGAAATTCAAGTTTTTCATGTTGTTTTCTGATTTTCACTAATGAGCTGTGATTGTCAAAAAATGGCATATTTGGTGGATATATTCACCTGTGCTTATAAACTGAATGCCAGTTACCAAGCCAATAAAACCACTACTTTTAATAGCATGTTCATGACGACACAAGGACATTTATAAAGAAACATCACTTTATAGATCCAGAAGTACAAAAGGGTAACTGCCATGGGTGCTTCCTAACTTTAGTTTCCTCACTGAAAATGAACTGAGATTTCATCCACACCTGAGCGCTGACATGAATGAACATTGCATTCATCTGATTTCAAATTTCATTGAATAATTTGCTGAAGTTGTGGCAAATGAAAACTGGATTTAGACACATTACCAGTTGAAGTCGTTCTTGTTGTTGATTAGCTCTGCTCGAACAGGGTGACAGCATTTCCCTTTTACAGCTGGGTTTAGTGCCTAGGATACTGTTTGGGCCCAAGTTATTGATTGCATTTATGGTGATGTGGGTATGGATATGTTTTGTAGTTGTCATTGATCGGTTGTGAGGGAGGGGGGTGGGGTGGGATGTTTTGAAGGATGACATTGCAGTGTCTTTGTGGTGTACTCTTAATGTGTCTAGGGGTCTGTGGGTGGTTGGACATGTAATGACATGGGTGATTATTGTTGGCACTTGCAGCTGCAAAGGATCTACATACCTTTCATATCCAAGTGGTCTTTGATTTTTAACAGTTTTGCCTCTGTGTGTAGATACTCATTGGGTGTTGTTAATGTGCAACCTGTCATGATGAGAAGGGCTTTCTTTTGTATGGTCTGTAGGGTGTGAAGATATGTGTTTATCGGCTGGAGGCCCAGGATGAGCTGGAATAGTCAATGACTGATCTAATGTACTGTTTGTGTATTAGTGATGTTGTTCCTTTGTGGCATCCAAAACACCCATGTCATGGAATCATGATCCCTGTGAGTTGGTTGATCCCTGTGAGTGCCCGAAGTGTGTTCATCCTTGGTATGCACGTTTTGAAAAAAATGTATGTGATGTGATCTGAGAATGATATGGTTGTGTTAAAAGTGATGCTCAGTATTTTTGGTGTGTGTGGGAGAGGGATGTTGTTCAGTGTCATTTGTTGTGCAATAAGGTGTGTGTGTGTGTGTGTGTGTGTGTGTGTTTGAGTGCACATCTGAAAATCATAGAAAAAATAAAGATGGGTGGGCCAATCTCGACCAAATTTTGCAAACATGCGACGATTACCCAGGGTCAGGTCACCTCCCACAACCACCACCCCCCCTGCCCACCTCCCATATCCTCCACAAGGCTGATGAGCCATCTTACAATTTTCATTTGTATGACCTGGCCAATCTCCACCAAATTGAGGGGAATTTTAGTCTGTTAATCGCAATCTCGTTGAAGTAAAACACCTTGCCTGATGACTTGTCAGTGAAGCAAAGGGAAAAGCTGACTGATTTCATGTGAGATTCAGAGATTCAAAAGCTGACAGTCTTTAACGGGAATTCAAGAAAGTGAATCTCAATAATTTTAGCATAGGAGAAAAGAAGAGAATCCCTAGATTTCCATCAGGGCATTTCAATTGTACAACTGACCTATTTGAGACTGGATTTTCAGCCATGATGGCCATGAAGCACAAGTTGCTACTCAAAACAAAAATTAAAACCAGACCGGTTTAAATTTCCTGACATTTTACCTGATTCGATCAACTATGTTCTGACAAACGTGTGAGCATTAAATATAGCCCACTAGTAAAGAACCCATCCTTACAGAGGGGTTAATTCCCCAAATTCAAGATGTCCGGCTCCTACCAGATGGCGATTAAGCAATACACATTTACAGAGAGATTTGGGGTCCTCCCCCAACACTGAACCTTTCGGGTTATGAATTTTTTTTTACCCTGTAAAACCTTTCCGTGCACTCCCCTGAGTAGAGCAGTTTTCAACCCCTCATTCTAGACAGCATTTGAGGAGTGCATAGAAGTCAAAGAAACAAGCAAACACACAAACAAAGAGACACTCCTCAAATTATATATCGTATGATTGTAACTGATATCATAACTATTGGCTCTGTGTAGAATTCATTATTTTATGTCGTTAAGTACAAATTTTTTGTGTTGTTATGTCCAAGTATTTCAAAGACATATGCGAAGAGAAAGAAAGTGACAACAGAATGGGAAAAACAAGAGATCTTTAAAAAAAAAAAAGATCAGAGAGATCTCAGGAAAGTTTATTTCTAGGATTGGGACCCTTGACAGTAGAACAGGAAAATATCTTACAGAAGAAACAGGTGAAAGATGGAAGCGCTCCACTGAAACTCTATACAATCGAGATAGCAATGTGATGGCAACCTTCGAATAAAGACAATATGAGCAAGAACCAATAGTGATAGAATGTGAGGTTTGTAGAGCCTTGAAAGAGCTGGCAAATGGAAAGGCACAAAACATGTTTCCCTTCCCCTTCAATTTCCCACCAACACTCACACCCCATACTTCCAATGGAGACAATTTTCATAATATTTTGTGGCTATCACATATAACCACCATCACAACACTTAAAACACCATGTTTTGTTGTGGTATACTTTGAGGGATGTTTACGATTGTGTCTCTCGTATACCAGCGGGGGGGGGGGCGGGGGGGGGTAGTATGCTTCGGGACATGATAATATACTTCTGGAGCTAACTGCTGTTGTTGGCATGGAGGTCCAGAACATAAGGAAGAAACCAGCAGCACATGATCAGGTTGTTTTAAGCAAGATGGGAAAATCAATCCTTGCAAGCCCTACCTTCTCCTGCAGATATACTTCTTTCAGACACCTCATTCAGACACCTCAGAGTGGATTTCCTCTATTGACCTCACAATCAGTATATTGCTCTGAGTTGGTTCTGGACTCTAGCTAGACATGATGATTTCTTTTTCAAGTTGCAAAGCCTCAATCGCAGTTGAGCTCACCATTCAATTTGAGTCCAGATTGGTTGAACAACTTGGGTTTAAGCTCATCAAACATGAGAAGTGATGTAACATCATCCGTATCAATGGATTGAGAGTAAATCTTGATACCATTGAGGTTAGAGAAAGAGGCTTTGTCTGTAAAGTTAATAGTATACATCTTTCTAAGGGGTTTGGGGGTTTCCAGGAAAGGCCACACCAAGTAAGAATCTGGCTGTGGTAGCAAAGTCATTTTTCTGTTTGATCTGGTGATAAATAGAACAGAAATATTGGAAGTAGTTACTGCATAGATCAGAAAGATATTCCATCCACAGTGTGGTGCCTACTTGATTGACAACATTTGCCCAATGGTGGATATATGTCTGAAAAATCACTTCTGGGATTCTCGTAGGGGAGTTTTTCATGTTACACAACCATTCCACCACTCGAATAACAATGCAGCGAAAGATGACTAATACTTTTTGTTTGGTAATTGAAAGAAAAACGTATGACTGTTCATATCTTATTTATTATATATTTCATCCATGGACAGGTTTGACCCAGCTGACTCATTCACCATCAGCACGAGACATCCCTGAGGGTTGCTACGAGTGCCATGATGGGTTCTACAACCCAAACACCCGTGAAGTCAGCACGTACGAGCACAAGTTATTGCGATATGCTGGTGCGTACCTTAGCTTCAGCAAGCAGATTTGTACAAATCTGGATTTCCAAATTAAATTCCAATCCAACCTTGCTTTATTGTGTATCAAATCTAAACTTTACCAATGTGGTGGATCTCAAGAACTCAATTGTCCACTCGGGCAAAGTACATCGAAAGAGAATGTTTAATTTCATGTATGTGAAGGGGAGAACACCAATGGCAAAGCATTCAATGATCTCCGCTAACAAGAAGCCCGAAGCAATCCCTCTTATACTCATTTGATGTCTAAAAAAATGGGAGGGTGAGAAGTTTGGCAATTCAACTACAGGAAGGGCTGATAAGCACAAGGCGAAAGTTTGCAGTGTTATCAATCAGGTCAGCCTGTTTCTATGCAGTGAGCAAGACCTTTTTCATAGTAAGATATTCATTTATCAATATGTAGGTCATAAGACTGTTGGGAAAAGGGAAACTTTACTGACAGCCAATTCAACTCCAGTACAAAAATTAAATTTATAAAGTACCAGCAAAAGGCGAATATAATTGAGAATACATGAATATAATTACTTTTCTTCCACACCAGAAACACTTATTGTTCGCCTAATATGCAGATATCTTTGTATCATTTTACGAAAGGTTTGCAAACCTAATGGTCAGTAAAAGGCATTGATATTACAATTCCTGTGGCTTGCAATGCTAACAGAATTTTAGCATTTGGTATCAATTGTACTTTTTGTCATTTATGCAGCATAATGCAAAGAGGATCAGGATATCATCATTGAGTACAGTAGTACTCCATATGTAGCCAAAGATGGCCGCCCCATCAAATGTGTATAAAATGAAATGTTTAAAAATACTAAAGAGTGGTCATAAGCCTTTAAAAGTCATACCTTTTATTCTTCAATGTTTTCAGAACGAGCAAGAATGAAAAAGATGCCAGAATACATCGCTAAAGTACCAATAGCCGATTGGTCACAAAGAGAAGATCGCAAAAAGAGAGATCGCAAAATATCCAATTTGTTCATCCTCCGAATTGTTGATAAATATCATCCAACCTCGAACAATAATGGATGAAGCAATTACAATGATTCCAATGGAAGGAAGCAACATTGTCTTTTGCATATTGCACTCGAACCATAACAATTTTTTTTTAAAATTTGGATTAAAAAAATAATACAACCACAATACACTCCGACTCAATGAATGCCATTTATGCATGTGCAGTCTGAGAAACTCTGACATAAACTCACTCTCTCCCGTAAAATTCATGGTCTTCCGTAAACTCTCTATCATGGGCAAAGCCTCGTGGATTGTAAGATATGACAAAATGCGTAATTTTTGAAGGAAATGCACCCAGAATAAACAGAATTATGTTAAAAACAAAAAAAGAAAGAGAATGCTGCTTCTCATCCCAAGTATAGTGCTGACTCACACCAAAAGGCGAATTCCCGTGTTCGTAAAAATACTGATCCTGACAGGACAAAGGCAGCATCTTACTTATGCTACGAATGCCGGAGCTAAAATTGAGTGGTGTAAAAAGTACTATGTAAAACACAGGGAGGAAATATGAGCTTTCAGGAAAGGCAGGTATGAATTGGTAGAGCCTAAGTCTGCTGTAAAATAACTGCATATGAAGGAAATGCAGTACAGTATTATCTGTTGCATGATAATAGGGCAAGGCTTCAGCTAATGGAAGCATTTAAGAGATAATTCAAAACTGCAACAAAGATATTGCCTCGGGTCATGATCAAAACTATTATAAATAGAATCGCAGCTAGAAGATTGCTGAACTCTATGCATAAACGGAAGTATTTCAACACATGATTTCCACATGATAACTGAACCACAATGTATTGTATCATCCTCTTCTCTCCTAACAAAAAAAACCACTCCTTCCTATCTTGTTTGGTTGTTTTTGGGAATTCCATCCCGACAAGTTTTTTCATTTTTTTTTTAAAGGTTTTTTTTTGTAACTTGTTAAAAAAGAATACGACCATATTTACCATCATTAATGGAGACCACAATCTGGTATCTCAGTTATACATGAGATCTGGTAACTATGAGGTTCTTATACTGTATATGCTTTAATAGTAGCCTACTGCAAATAAAAGTGGTTGTTTGTTTTACACTTCATTGCTTTGATTGACAAATCTATATTTCCTTCTTTATCCTCAATCTTGCATCCCCACTTCTTCATTTCCCTTATTTATGTCCTGCACAACCTTTTCACTTATACTTCAATAACTTTCTTAAAATGATGATGATCTTGATATTGAGTTTCGTGATGTCAAAATTATGCAAGGATATACAAGGAACTTTTGGCACAGGAGGAGGCCATTCGGCTCATAAGTCTGCACTGCACCAATTCCAGAAACCATCACCTATCCACACACCAGCTACCTATAAGTCCCTGGCAATCGCTCTGTACCCCTCTATCTGTCATGCATCTAGGTACCCAACCCCCCCCCCCGCCCCATTTAAAAATGGCATAGTTAAAACTATTGACATATGAGAGTTGTACTACCATATACCAGAGTTTGTTACAGTTTTTGCCTGGGGCAATCAAATTCCAATTTAAACCTATCTACTCTTTCTGCTGTCACTATCTTTCTCGGGAGACTATTCCATGCATTAACTACTCTGTGACTGGAAAGATCCCTGCCTTTATACTGCCTTAACTCTCCTCTTCTTTACTCTCAGGATATGTCCCCTGGTCTTAACGCTGTCTATTATGCTGAAAAACTGCACTGCACATATGTTGTCCAAACCCTTATCTTAAACATCTCAATTACATCCCCTTGTAATCGCATTCTTTCTAATGTATAAAGTCCTGTCTCTTCAGCCACTCCTCATAGCTTAGTCTAGCAAGCCCCAGAATCAATCTAGTAGCCCTATGCTGAACCCTCTCTATCTGAGGCAGTTATGTCCTTCCTCAGATGTGGCGACCAAAACTGTATACACAATATTCCAGATGAGGCCTCACTCAATTGCAATCCAATGTTAAAACTAGTTCTTTTGATTTATAATTTAACCCCCCACGAATACAACCAAAAACCCTGTTATCTCTACCTATAGCTGCATGGCCCCATATCTATTACCCCCATCAAATCCTCATCCTGTGTAACATGCTCCAACATTGCCCCTGACATCATGTAATCGCTATTTTAATTCTTCTTACCCATCCCCAGCAATGTACATTTTTAGCTCACCTGGAACGTAGTTCTGGGGAGCTAATGGGATGGCGCATCGTCCGTCCATCAGTCCATCCGTCCATCCACATATACTTGCTACTTCTCTCAAACTACGCATACGATTTTGATGAAACTTTACCACAACATTTACCACCTGTATGTACCAAAGTTTGTAAATGTTATCAAAAAAATCGGGCCTTTAGTGGGTCTATGGGGGTTTCCCCCCAAAATAGGTATTTGCTTTCTTCTCAGAAAGGATAAACACAACTCTGATGAAACTTGAGTATAACCTTAATCACTTATGATGTACCAAAGATTGTTCACGACGTTAAAAAAGTCGTGATCTGAGGGAGTGTCTGGGGGGGTTGCCCCCCAAAAATGTATTTGCTTTCTTCTCTGAAATTACACACACAATTTCGATGAAACTTCACCACAACCTTCATCACCCGTGATTTACTAAAGTTTGTTCATGACATTAGCAAAATTGGGGTCAAAGGATGTGTAAGGGGCAGGGATTGCCCCCCAAAATATGTACTTGCTTTCTTCTCCGAAAGTACACACACACACAATTTCGATGAAACTTGACCACAGCCTTAATCACCCGTGATGTACCAAAGTTTGTTCACGGCATTAAAAAAAAATCCATAGGTATTTACTTTCTTTTCCATTACATATTTTGTGGGTCATCCATGCCTTCCAGTGGTTCCCTGTTTATCTTATCCAGCCATTACCAGGTGAGCACCCAGGGGTATTGCCCCTATGTTTGTATGTTAAACTACATCTGCCAATCTTTTGGCCATTCTCTTAAATTATCTAAACTTTCCTGAATCTGATCATCCCTCTCTGCTATCTACCTTACCTTCACGCTTTGTATCATCCACAGATTTAGAAAGCAGACTCTTCACCCTACTATCCAAAATGTTGACATAAATTAATTGTGAATAATAATAATCCCATTACTGATCCCTGAGGTACCCCACTACTTACATCCTCCTGGCCATACATCCTCCGACTCACAGACAACCTTTCCTTCCTATCACTAAGCCAGTTTGCAATCCAATTAGCTACCTGATCAGCCGCTCCACAAGCCCTCACTTTGGCTAACAACCTCCTATGTGGTACCTTATGCCTTCTGAAAGTCTATATTTACAATGTCCATTCGCCTTCCCTCATCCATACAGTCAGCAACTGCTTCATAGAACTCCAATAAATTTGTTAAACATAACCAGACTCGGTAGTGTAAAGGTTGGATGGAGTGTCCATTCCGAGTCTGGGAGGTCAGTGGTTCAAACCCTGGCCGAGTCATACTGAAGAATTCAAAAAAATGGCACGTGCTGCTTCCTTGCTTGGGGTTCAGCATTTAAAAGGTTAGGAGCAGGGCAATCCCCATAAGTTAGCATGGATAGGGAAGAGGACATTCCTCCTGAGGAAATGCCCTGCTGAGTGCAGTGAGAAAAGAGGTACCATTGTTGTGATGTCACTGGTATTCAGTGTACTAAGGGAAGTGATGGCACTTCCCCCAAGCTCAGTTGTTGTGTTTGTCTTGTCAATAGGCCAAAGTGTTCATGAGATGTGTGAGTAGCATCTCCATTATGAGCCTTAGACCTTGAATAAAAAAACAACAATATGATCTCCCTTTCATAAATCTGTGCTGACTAAATGAAATTATTCATTTAGTTCCCTTTATCTGTTCCTTAATTAACACCACCAACACCTTCCCCACATAACTGAAGTCAAGCTAACTTGTCTAAAATTCCCAAATTATTCTCTGGAACCTTTCTTAAATAACAGTGTTACATTTGCTACTCTCCAATCTTATGGTTCCTGTCCTGACTCCAACTTATGGACAACATAAATAACCTTACCATTCAACCCTGTTGAAATCAGTTGCTGCCAGTCAAATGCTTTCTTCTCGTCAGGAAAGGCACAGTACAACCTCTTTCGGTGGTATAAATCCAAACTAACTATGAAATGTAGAGCAAATATATGTTCTAGGGTAATAAACCCTTCTTTAAACCCAGCCTGCTCATCACCTAAGATACCACATCCCTCTATGTAGGTTGATAGTCTCACATTTATTGCAGCAGTAAACAGCTCCAAAGAGTTAGACCACAGTAATTTTCTGGATCATTAATAGATCCTTTATTTTTACATAACAGTATTATTATACCAATGGACAGTCACTGGGAACTATTCCTGAGTTCAATACCAAATTAAATAATCTAACTGTGAGTTGAGAGTGGAGGGTAGAAAACAGTGACCTGCAAGTATGAGGGATGGGTTCGGAAACTTACAATGATAAGAAATGGTGGTAATAAAGATCAAGGATCAGAATTGGAGATGACGAGTTGTCAGTGCACTGCTGCTGGAAGTCCTGGAGGAAAGAGTGGGATTGAACAGTCTCAGGAAGGCGGTTCCTGAAACGGGGAAAAAAACAAGAGTTGAGGTGTGAAATAAGCCTGGATTTTGGGAGTTTAAGCAGGAGGGTGTTACTGAAAGGACATGAGCAATATTGGAGGAGGTTGGGCTGATAGAGGAGAGGGAGAGGAAAATCACTCAAACACAAATGCCTCTGACCATCTGTGATGTGAAAGCATCCACAAAATGTGGGATGGGGAGATAGGGCAATATATATGACACAATGTGATGCCATCTGCAAAAAGGAATAGGGGGTATTAGAGAGCATGTGAGAAGTCATTATTATAGATGAAAAACAAGACATGGTCCAAAAGACTGTTTTGGGGGAACTCCAGCCTCCATTAGGAGAGGGAAGGAGAGGGTTAAATTCATGGCAACAGTAATGGAAGTGGTGCAAGCCAGAAATCCTTCAGGAATGTAGGTCGCCTTGTAATGCCGCAGGCAATGCTCTGAACAAGCAGAGCAGGATGCCAGACTGTAAAATGCTTGAGATATGTCCCAGGAGATGGTCCTGCCCTCTTGTTTGAGATTTAGGTTCTCTGAACATTGAAAATTACCGAATTGGGACATAATCAAAACTGATGGTCATAGACCTTCCATTCAATCGTGCCAGTTTTGAGGTCCCTTAAATAAGAGTGGCTTGGTGGTGGAGGAGGTAAAGCCTTGGTGCATTTCCTTCACTGTATGGGTTGGATTCCCATGGCTGCTCAATATAAATTTCCACAACCTGCGATGGAGTTGCTCTGACAAAGGGTTTACACCCCAAAACATCAGCTTCTCGCTTTCCACGGTGGTTAGCACACTTCAATATAGGTTCTTTTGATTCAATTTATCAATCTGTATTTAACCTCATTGTGAAGATGCATGAACACTTTCGTCTGTCTAATCTGGTCATTTCATCCTTCACTCATTTGTTGCCTCATTGGCAAGGCAAGTTACACAATAATCAACAACATTGTTGTTCTGTTGGCACACCATGCCAAAACCGTTTGGGCCATTAACCTTTGAATGGTGCCTAGAAACAGGCTTGATCATGCAATTTTATGTGAACAATAAGTGAAATCAGTGATGCATACTTCAGTATGTTGATTGAATTAATGCTTCTTTTCTTGTGTGGCATAATGCTGAGCAGCTGTGTTTTTTTTATAATTCATCAACAATGCACACTGAAGACTAGAAGCTGATTAGGTTTTGTTGTGGAATAGAATGAAGTTAGCAACTCTCCCCAGGATGGTGTTGCATTTTCTAAAATGTTATTTTGGATCCTTTCCAGAGTAACACTGGCTATCAACCATTTCAAATGCAGAATATCACACAGCTCACCATTTCTGTTATTTGTCCCAGTGAACACATTTTTTAAATCTCCAGTTTCTTCTATTTTCCCTATATTTCCTGGGCCTATCCAGTCTGAGATGTGAAGGAAGTCCTTTCATGTGCAGGTTGGCAACTATGTACCAGAAACAGCCTGGTTGAAGGGGAGGGGCCTTGGTGCATTTCATTCACTTACATAACAGTATTATTATACCAATATGACCAGTCACTGGGAACTATTCCTGAATTTAATACCAAATGAAATAACCTAACTGTGAGTTGAGAGCAGAGTGCAGAAAACACAGTGAGTGACCTGCGAGTATGAGGGCTGGGTTAGGAAACTTAAGGTGATAATAAATGGTGGTAATAAAGATCAAGGATCAGAATTAGGGATGACAAGAGATGGCAGTGCACTGCTTCTGGAAGTTCTGGAGGAAAGAGTGGGATTGAACAGCCTCAGGAAGGTGGTTTCAGAAATGGGGAAAAAACAAGAGTTGATCTTTGAACAAAATAGTTGATCCTTGAACATCAGTGGATCCTTGTTTATTCGCAGAGGGGAATTCAAAGATGTATTTAGGCTGAGGCAGCTGAGGCTGTGATGCTTTCCCAGCAGCAGAGTTTTCTGTTTATTTTTATATGTGATGAGAGACTGAAAAACACTACCTTTCACTGTGGAGGATACAACTTTATCACCAAGTAGATTTTGCTCATGCCTTCTTCAAAATTTACCACTTCCCGATTTGTTTACAAAATAGTGCTTTTGCTGCAAGACATGTGGGGTGGGGGGTAGTTGAGAGGTGGAAAGGGAGAGGGCGTGGGGAAGGAAAATCCAACTGGATAAACTTTATGGTAATAAGGAGAGCCCAATGCAATGCTTTGCTATGTTCTCACTCATGGCATGCATATATTCAATCATCTTGCATCATCTGTAAATAGAGCAAATGTAATGAAAAGTTATCACATTTCATCACGTGAAGTGAACATTATTAAGCCAAGCCCAGTCATATTGATGAGGCTTTGTTTGGACTCGTAATAGGCAAGCCTCTCTGAAATTTAACCAAGTTGGAGGTGAAACTGTGGTCTGTGTTCTCATTAATAAAAAGGAACATAGGACATCACTTTATAATTGTCTTCATATCCTGTGTGAAACTCATGGGATGTTGTGTGCAGGCATTTCACATATTTGTAAATACACGAAGCATCTTGCCTACGTGAACATGTGCTCTCTCTTTACACCTTGCTCCATCTTTCTTTTACACTAGATGAAACTGAACACGAGTGGATTCTGCGCTTCTGCCGCAAGTCCTGGGATGAGATTGTTCCCTTCGATCCTCATCAGAACAGCATTCAGGATGCGCAGGATCTTAAGGCGGTTCTCATGAAGTTGTGATGGTTTACAGTACGCTGGAGCATGTGTATAGAGACTTGGGAAACCCAGTTTTACTGCACAGTGTAAATTTCTGCTTATTTATTTTTACTTGAGCTTTTCAATTTGGGTTGAAAGGTAAAGAAACTCATCCTTTCAGTTTAAAACAATGTATACGATTACTTTAGATGTACAGTAATAGCAATCGAAAGTTACTCTCGATTTGTCAGGCATAATTTTAAACTATACATGACTGGCCTTGTTCAGCAGACTCCATATCTCCTTCATCACCATCACCAAGTGTCCCTTTCCAGTTAATGGTCAATTTATTAGGGTATGTAGAGCTGATTTTGGTGTCCTTGATGCTTTAGAATCTGGCAGTTGAAACATATTAGATATAGATATGTGGACAGTATACATACACGCCATGTAAACTGTTTATCCCAGTTAGAATTAAACTACATTTTTAATTCGTAACATTGTAGCACAATACACGGCGTTACCAGTAAAACGTTTTCAAAACTGACAAAATACCAGGTGTAACAATAATAGCTTCACAATTACATCATCTGCCACTGCAAGAGATTATGACAATGAAAAATAAATATATATATATATATATATATATATATATATATATATATATATATATATATATATATATATATATATATATATATATATATATATATATATATACAACCAGATTATAGAGAAAGCTACTTGACCCATTATGATTTTGGCTCAGCCATTACTCTTGTACTAACTACAGTTACAAAAACAAACAGAATCACAAATGCATCAAAATACTCTTCGTGCTTCAACTAAAGCAGATCAAAACCATTCAGGGGAGATCAAGTGGTCGAGGAAAGGTGGGAGGGGAAGAGAAACACCTGCACACTCTCAGAGTAAGCACCAAAAAGTTTGCAGCTGGTTTACAAAACAGAAAATATCAGATTGATTGATGTGTAAGTTCCTGTATTGAACATAGAAATCCAACAATGAATTTAACAAAACAAATCGATATTATATTCGTACACCTGAATAAACGAGTCGGGTATTCAGTTATATTTTTGAATATAATCAGCATGCAAGTGTTCTTATTTTTGTATGCAGTGTCGAGGCCTATGAAAGAGCGAGAATACAGTCAGATCAGGATATAACAGAGCAAGAACAGAGAAAGAGAATAGAAGTGGGGGGGGGGGGGGTGGGAGTCAAGTCAGGTCAGGTATGGAAGCATGCGCCAGAGCAACGCGTCGCTGCGTCCACTCCACTTTCCGCCGGTACTCCAGGGGCCTCTGTCTGGCCATCCCCATCTCCTTGAGATGCCGGGAGAGGGGAACATCAATACAGGGTTGAGGGATAAAATAGAGGGAGACATGAAGAAATAAGTGAAGTGGGAAAGAATGAGAGGAAGTGGAGGACACAGGGGGTGAACAACATAGATATAGATGCAAACTCTCATCACAAAAATGGGAGGAAAAAACAGTAAACTTGGAAAGAGGTGAGTTTGAGGGAAAGGGGATTGGGGGGGGGGCGTAATGGACGAGATGGTGGTGAACTGCTGTCTTGAAACTCTGGAGGCAAAACTTGACAAGAGAGAGAGAGAGACAGACAGACAGACAGATAGACAGACAGATAGACAGACAGACAGACAGACAGACAGACAGACAGACAGACAGACAGACAGACAGACAGACAGACAGACAGACAGACAATGAATGAATGGGTGGAGGTGAACGGTAAATCTCAGCAATGCCAACCCTCCCGATTTCATCGGGAGGCTTCCGAAAATTCACCCAAACTCCCGCCCTTACGATCACTATCCTTATCCTCCCGAAATTTTGATATTTTTGCACTGTTCACTAATCAGAATGTACTGGTATGAGAATTGAATGAAAAGCATCGTCTGCTACGTATAGCATGTGGTAACTCCATAACGTTCGCTGCTACCAAATTGTACGTAAAAAATTGCAAATTCAAATGAGGAGCAGCGAAACATTGGGTCTGGATCTCGCTTATGCGATCATGCACTGAGATTTAGTGCATGCGGTTTGTGTGCAATACAGTGCATGCGGTATGTATGCACAGTGTATATGCATGCGATACGCTCACTGCATGCAGCTGGGCCCCGTACCAGCCCGGCGGTCGCGACCACCGTGCGGTGTTTAACAGCCGCTAGAGTTCTACGAGTCGCGCTGCAGCTGTGGAACATCGACTTCGAAGTTACCGATGCTTCAAGCCCTCGATGTTGATTACGAAATGGCAGAAAGAAGCTTACGAAGACCAAGAAATGGTCTCAGAAGTACAAGACCGAATACAGTCTCCAATACCCGTGTATTCGAAAGTCTGAAAGAGGAATTCATCATGCGTATTGTACAGTATGCAGCGTTGATATATCAGTTGAGCACGGAGGTCGCGATGATATTCGGAAGCACGTTGGAAGCAAACGGCACACAGACATTGCAAAGGAGAGATCTTCGAGCACGAGTACCGGTACACTTCTGAATTATTTCACCAAACAAGGGACAAGCGAGGAAGAGGATGTTACCCGAGCGGAACTTCTCTTTAGTGGATTTATTGTGGAACATAACTTGCCCATATCAGTCTCAGATCATGCTGGACCTCAATTTCAAAAGATGTTTCCAGATTCAAAAGTTGCTTCAAAGTATGGATGTGCAAGAACAAAAACTTGCAAGATGTGCAAGATGTGCAAGAACAAAAAAAAAAATAATAATAATAAAATAAAAAAAACAAGAACAAAAAGCAAGAAAAAAAAAAGAAAAAAAAACAAGAACAAAGAAGAAAAAAGAACACTGGTCAACAATTTTTTACTTTCTGAATGTTGTCTAGATTTCTACAAGTGAATTAGGGTATTCTGGCACTGCTGAATCAGGAAATGGCATCCGTTTCTCTCCATCAGGTCAGGTTTTTGTGCTAAGTTGATTTGAAAAAATCAGATCTTGTGACAAAATCAATTACATTTTGTGGCATTATCAGCTGATTTTTGTCAACACATATCATCCTAAACATGTTTTTAAGAAAAAAAAATGTTTTGCCAACAACATTTATTGATTACATGATAGAAACATCGATTACTGTCATCTGAATGGTGGGCATTGATAAAGGTAAGTACAAGTAAATTGCATGTTGCGTCACCACTGTTCAAACTTCAGGGCTTGAACTTCCGTTTCTTCGAACTCCTGGAATGTTCAGCGGCAGGGAGGTCTCTCTTCAGATTCCAACAGTAGTCAGCCATCATGACTGCATCCCAGCGACCCTGATACCTGGTCTCCATCTCCTTCATGTCCTGATGGAATCTCTCCCCCTGCTCGTCACTCATTGAACCCAGGTTCTCAGGAAACCGGTTCATATGTGAAAATAGGTAGTGCATCTTGATGCTCATGTTGCAGTCCAGGTTTCTGAAAGCAGTCAGCATGTTGTTGACAAGTTCTGCGTAGTTTCTGGCCTTATTGTTGCCAAGAAAGTTCTTCACTACCAAAACAAATGTCTTCCACGCTTCCAGTTCCACTTCATTCATTGAGTTTTTGAACTCTGGATCTCTGATGAGCTGACGGATCTGAGAACCATCAAAGATGCCAGCTTTCAACTTCTCCATGGTCAATCCTGGAAAAGCCTGGCACAAGTAAGTGAAGCAGTCACCATCTTTGTCCAGAGCCTTGGTGAACTGCTTGATTAAGCCGAGCTTGATGTGCAGCGGTGGGAAGAGTATTCTGTCTCTGTCCACCAGAGGGTCGTTGATGACGTTCCTTTCTTTGCATGGCACCAATTCCTCCCGCACAGGCCAGTCCTTCTTCGTGTAATGCTGAGCACGGTCCCTACTATCCCACATGCACAGAAAACATGGGTACTTGGTGAAGCCAGACTGTTGTCCCAACAAAAAGTTCACCATCTTCAGGTCAACACAAATAAACCACTTATGCTGATCATAACCAATTTTCTCCAGCACGTACTTCACCGCTTCATACTTCTCCTTCAGTGTAGTCGAGTGAGCGATGGGTACAGAGGCAAACTGGTTGCCGTTGTGTAGCAGAACACATTTCAGTGATCGCTTGCTGCTGTCAATGAACAGTCTCCAATCTTTGGGTTCGTACTGTGGCACTCCAAGCTTGAGCAGAAGCGCATGTCATAAATTGGCGCATGTAGGTATTGTACATTCTTCAGAGTTCGTTATTTCAAGAAATACAACTTTTTTGTATCACATTATTACAAAATCTGCCCCATTAACTTTAGTTTTGATCCACGAACTTTATGCTTTGCCTCACCAATTTTTGGAAGATTTTGAGGTTTTATGACTTCAAACTGATCCCTTTTCGACATAATCACCTAGAACTATCGTACCTGAATACTTCTTGTCATTAAAATAATTATTTCCAATTAAAACAATTATTTGACATGACATTTTACCCCACCAACTTCTTCTAAAATGCTCCACACATGCGTACATGTGAACAAAAATGTAAAAAACGACATGTGGCCATATCTCAAAAACTTGACCTGATTGAACAAAACTAATGTGAGTTTTGGATTCAGCGCATCAGATTCGTCCTAAATCAGCTTAAAAAATGCAGACAACAAATTTGTTGTTGACCAGTGTAATTGGTGAGTTGTCAAATGTTACTGCTTCATCTATTGCCGATATTGCTAGACTAGCTCCATTTAGCCTAGCTACAGACGGTAGCAATGACAGTGGTGAGGCCCAGCTATATCCTGTCCTGATTTCGTACTATGACAACAGTGCTGGGATTGTGAAGCAAGGTTTGCTAAGTTTGCCTGCGTGCAAACAAGATTCCACTGGAGAAAACATTTTCAAACTGCTTGATCATGAGTTCAGTGACAGGAAAATTCCGTGGGGAAATTGTGTTTCCTTTTGTGCTGATAATGCCTCTGTCATGGTGGGCAAGCACAAAGGAGTCGCTGCTTATATCCACAAACAAAATCCAGAGTGCTACATCATGGGATGCCCTTGCCATATGATGCACAATACGGCCAAGAAGGCGGCTCAGGCCTTACCCATTGAATTAGATGACTTTCTCATCGATATTTACTACTACTTGGACAAAAGTAGTAAACGCGTCAAAGGAGTGAAAGCACTGCAAGAACTCTGTGATGCCCCGACACAAGATTCTGAAGCATGTCGCAACAAGGTGGCTGTCCCTTGGTCAGTGCCTAGACAGGCTGATTGAACAGTGGGAGCCACTTCGCCTCTTCTTCAAAGAAGAAGTACGAAGAAAAATGCAACCAACTGTAGCCAAGACTCTAACAACGAGCAAGAAGGACGGCACTGTATCTACTGCCAGTACTGGCACTGCAGGATCAAGCACTCGTGGAGCAGCATTCACCACTACCACTGCAGTATCTGCTGCGAAGAAGACAGCAGGGACAGCACCAAAACCAATGCTGAGAGCAGGTAGCATCACCGGCCCTTCATCACGTTCATCTACAAAGCAGATTCCTTCAGAGTCGAGAAAGACTGTGATAGTCCCATCTACAGGCAAAGAAGGACCCAAGTTAAGTTCTGCTTTTGCCAAATCACTTGATAGAAGCTCAGCAAAACCTTCGAATCAGAGGTCTTCTTCCTTGGCTGCACCTACCTCAAGCTCTCTCCTCAAACGTAAAATTGGATCTGGTACTACGAGTCTGACCTCTTCTGCTGGCAGTAAACGCAAGTGTGATCGCCCTGCGGCTAAGTGTACTACGAGTTCTACAACTAAAAGCGCATCTTCCTCAAACACTGTGCAGGAATCTAGAGAAAAACGTGTCAACAGGATGTTCTTGTCTCCACAAACAAAACTCTATTGTTTCTTCCTTCGATATGCTAACAAGCTTTTTGAGAAGGGGAATCTTCTGCTCCAAAGAGACGAACCCTGTATTCATCTCCTGCACGGAGAATTGAATGGTCTTCTGAAAGATATCTTCGTATGGTTTTTGAAACCATCGGTGTCATCGGTTGCTCTGGTAAATGTACCCTTCTCTTACAGAAATCATCAGAAGAATGATGAGGACCTCATGATTGGGAACGATGCCAAACTGTATATAAGGGAACAAAGGAGTCTCAAGAAATCCACCTTCACTGAGTGAGTCAGACATCCAAGGTTTCTTCAGTGCAGTTCGCTCATATTATGTGAAAGCCTGCAATTATATCTTCAAAACCTGGCCGCTAGATGATGAATTAGCCAAGCATGCTCAGGTGCTGGATGTTAAGCTACACCAAGAAGTGGGGTTTGACTGTGTGGAGTTTTTCATCAAGAAATTCCCCTGTCTGTTCAGTGGCGGTGATAGTGACATAGACAGTCTTGAGAGTGAATTCGCTCACTACCAGGCAGACGCCTCCATAGCTACAATTGCTACTGAGACAGTGAGAGTGGATGAGCAGTGGCATCGGATTTCACAGCTCACAGATCCCTGCACTGGTGCCAAGAAGTATCCTAATTTGAGCAAAGTGATGAAGGGAATCTTGGTCATTCCTCATTCGAACGCATCATGTGAGCGGGCACTCAGTCTTGTACGGAAGAATCATACTGAATTTCGTCCCAATTTGAGTGTCAAAACCCTGGAAGCTCTCTTAATTGAAAAACTAGCTCATAACACCCCTTGCTACCAGAGAGAATACAGCAAAGACATAATCAGAAGGGCTAAAAGAGCCACACAGCTGTCACTCAGCAAAGCTGCCATGGAAAAAGCAAGCAGCAGTAGTACCAGCCAGTAAGGTAAGAAAAATATTGCTTCTTTTGTGCTTTTTGTTAATCTTTGATTGTCCCCTAACTTACTAATATTAACATACATGTAACATTAAAAAGTGCACAATTTTCCCCTTTTTTTGTTCAAAAAGTGGGAATTCTTAACATGTTAAATGCTCCAAAATAGGGCTCAGAGGGCACGAGAGAGCATCTAGAACCCCAGAGCTTCCAGGGCCCTAAGGCGGGCCCTGGACCCCGCCGCAAGGGTCGAGCGCTCCGCGCTCGAGATGTGCGCTTCGCGCACATTATTTGGTGTCGGTTGAAAATCCTCCCTAATTCTGATTTCCAAAAGTTGGCATCTCTGAAATCTGGATTTGGGAGTTTCACCAAGAAAAGGGTTAGTGGTAGACTGCGTGCACCCTGCAGAAATCTAGGGGGGGGAGGTGGTGACTGAGCACGGAACTGATCTGCCTGCAATGTGAAAGTGATTGCCCCAGAAATTCAGATTCATTGTGGGGGATTTCAATGGTTCTGAAGTTCTTGCTTTCCATGGCGTCAAGCTGAGCGCATTGTGAGAGAGGAGCGCCAGCCCAGAGGAGATAGCAATACTCCATCATCTTCAGATGAAAGCCTTGTTGGTGGAAAAAGGTTCAGATGTACCAAGGAAGGACTTTGTATGACAGAGGATGCCCAGTCAGCAACTGGCTTGAGGCCAACTTTGATATTATATAGGGTTTTCCAAAGAAAGATCTGGCTGATGTGAGGCCCAAAAGTTTGAGTGCCTGAACTTCTTCAAGAGGACTGTTATGAAAGTAGATGGGAGGGTTGGTGAGACACTCCTTTCAGAAAGGGATTGTGAAAGTGTGGGATTTCTCAGGATTGAAAGATATATTCCAAGTGTGTGACCAGCTTGTGATTCTATCAAGATCTGCAGAGAGGGAACAGGCCCCTCTGAAATAGAGGAATCTTACTACAGAGGATGGAGTCTTTGGCAAAGCAGTAAATAGGACTTTCCAAAAAGTCAGAGAGATTGTTGATGAAGATAAGCAATAGGATGGGCCCAGAACACTGCCTTGGAGCACTTTAGCCTTGACAGAGAGAGGAGATGATCAGATCCCATTGAGAGCAATGTATTGGCTATAAGAGTTAGTAAGCCAAGTGAGGAGCCTGGTGTTGGCTTCGTGGTTAAGGTGGCTGGCTTGGGACCTTAGAGTCCTGAGTTCAAGCCCCTGTCAAGTGTTGAATCAACACCAGGTGTGGTTGACTCAGCCTGTCATCCTTTCGAGGTTAGCGAAATGAGTACCAGCATACAGGGGTAATAACCATTCGGGGTATCCTGCGTCGGAGTGGCGACCCATCCAGGACTGTACTCCTTACCAATTAAACTGCCTTGGCAGCCCTATGAACCTTTAAGGCATGAAAGGAACGGTATAACTATTATATTAGTATTAAGCCACGTGAGGAGGTGGTCTTGGATGCCATAGGCAGAGAGTTTGGAGAACAAGCATGCCAGACTGTATTGAGTGCATGAGATATATCTCAAGAGATGTATCTCATCTCATGTCTGATATTGAGGCACTCCATCTGATACCTGATCTCATGTCTGATGTTGAGGAACTCCATCCATTGTTGGGAAAGTAGAAGCAGCATGTCCATGGTGGAGTGACAGGGTCTGAAACCAACTTGGTGATCTGAGATGAGATTGTTGGAGAAAAGAAAAGATTTTATATCAACTGTGATGATGGATTCCATGACCTCTTTGATGATTGGAAGCAAGCTGATAGGTCTGTAGTTAAGGGCATCGTTTTTTGCACTTAAAATTTTTTTTTGGTGTACATTGTCGAGGATCGTATTAGAGCTAAGATTTTGCAGTGATTTTGAATGATAAAAGCTAAGATTTTTTTACGTAATGCAGTGATTTGGGCTGACTTTCAAGCAGATAAAACATTACCTAGGGCAAATGACATAGTGAACAGAATAGAAAGAGGATGTTAAAGAGAAACAGAATAGGAGATGTGCACTGACACCATCTAAGCCAGTTACAGAATCAATCAAGGGTTGCCAGAAAAATTTCCACCTTCTCAAGTGAAAAAGACAGAATGGAGGGGGAACATCCTCCAGAGACAGACTTAATAAGGCACCATCAGGTTTTTCAGGAAGGAGACTCATTTGAAAGTTCAATCTTGAGGTTAGCCAGATGATGTTTTCTGGACACGAACTTATTGCGGACTTTGTGAAGTGATCTGAGGTTGCCTTCAGTCGGATTTCCCTTTCTGAAAGAGAAGGCAAGTTGTTTCAATGTAACTGCCTCACAGCAGGATTCAGTGCACCATGGGCAAGAAGAAGTTTTTGAAAATTGAATATGAGATGGGAGGAAGAGAGAGCACAAGAGAGAGCAGGTTTCTGTGGAAGAATTTCCAGACTGAGTTCATATCAGGAGCGGCAGACATAGGAGGCCACTCCTGAAGTGAGATGGCTGCTTGCAGTCCCTGCCAGTCTGCCTGAGTGAACTGCCAGACTTCCTGGTACTGACTGAGACAGCTCTCTAAGAATAGCCAGAGAGATGTTGATTCTCATAAGAACATGATCAATTGAACCAATTGGAGCAGAGTAAGAACAGGAGACATTAGCAGGGAAATTGGCCATTACCAAGTACAGAACGGAGGATTTGCCATTGGCAAAAATCCTGGTTGGAAAGTTCACATATTGATTTAGGCCCAAGGAGTCACAGAAGTCCTTTAATGCAGTGTCATGGCTGGCAAGGCAAGAGAGGTACCAACACCCAGCCAATTGGCATGTTGATCATTGAACTCACCACATATGAGGAAAAGAGAATTGGGGTGAGTGGTTAAAAGTTGGTTGATGTTGGGTGAGAGATGTAAATTGAGTCGTCACTGTTTGGAGGATGGTACAATACACAGACAAAGAGGAGGTGGGAGCAGAAGGGAGTCACAGCCAAAGGTACTCTGATGGTTTGGGAGTTGTAAGAGCATTACAACAGTGAGACATAGAGCTTGATGTAAAGTACAACTCAGTTACCCAGACGGGTTTCAGGCCTACCAAACCGGAGGAGACAATAGCCAGGGAAAGATACTAAGGAGTCAGGGACATTTGGTGGGAGGAAGGTTTCTGTTAAACAGATGATGTCCAGTTTATCAACAGCAGCCTAGATTGAGAGATTTGTCAGGTTGGAGCGCAGACCTCGGATGTTTGAGGTCCACACAGTTCGGGACAGGGGAGGGGGCAATATTGTGTAGGTGTACAAATTTGGAAAAGGGGTGGGTGAACTTGGAGAGGGGGTGGGGAAGCTGTGAGAAGGGTGGTGAGGGGGAAGCTGAGAAGGGACTGGGCAAGGTGGAAAATGGGAGAGGGCAGGGCAAGGGGAAGATGCGAGGAGGCATGGAGAGAGGGGCAGGGATGAGGTGTGGGTGAGTGGAAGCAGAAATTGAATGAGATGGAGGGGGGCTATGAGATGGAGGGATGCTGAAGAGGGGGCTCCTGAGAAGGGGTGGGGTTGTGAGGACACTGGCGTGTCGGAGATGATGATGAGGAGGGCACTGACTTGGAGGGGTTTCATACTGTTCAGGGAAGTGAACGTGAGTTGATGGTCATAAACTCATTTATTTAATCGTAAACTCAGTTGTCGTTTGTATTTGTTTGGAATGTTCTCAATTTTTTTATCTCTTCTTTTTTTGTGAAACCATAAAGTCTCACAACGTGGTTGGCTGAAACCCAGTAGCCATGCCTTTTCACGATAACTCGGAGGCCACCTATTTACATCATACTGGGGAGAGATGGGGGTGATTGGGGATGGGAAGTAGAAGGGGGACAGCTGTGTGGCATCATCATCATTATCATGGTTGGCTTTCAGAGCCGAAAGCAGCCATTCACCTGTGACGTGCAAACAACCTGGTGAATTTCTTTCTATTATATATTATTTGGAGGTCGTCGGAGCTTCTGCCCAGACAACAACGACTCTGTGCGAAAACGAGTCGTGTAACCTGGTGTCAAGGGATTTCCAAGAAGACCAGACCACTTGCTGCACAATTTTGGCAGCAATTTGTAATTTGTTCAGGGTGCCAGCGATAAGTCACCTACTCTTCACGTTAGACACCACAGGATCTTTAACCTCCAGTTTAACATTCTGCCAATTGATGGTGCATACTTGACATCTTGCCCTGCCCGTGAGACACCGGGTGGTAGTTTGTAGCTGGATCGAGATTCAAATCCGGACGAGACAGCTGAAAAGTTAGTTATTCTGTGAGATCGGCCGTTGGGTGTGGGGAGGGTAAGTTGACATAAAAAAAAAACTTAAGAAAGGAAAGAGGGAGGATTGGTGAGAAAAACAAGAGGGAAAGTAAGTTGAGTAAGTGGCAAAAAAAGGAAGTTTGGAAGACATGGACTAAAGGCAAGGCAACCTTACTTTATTTAATACTGGTATGAAAGCCAATCAAAAATGACAGGTGGAATTATTTTATTCATAATATTCAAAGAGACTGGAAGATATGATGTTTCGTAGCAAGAAAAAGCGTTATTTTAAAACACTACATGTACAAATGTGATGCTATTTTCTTTATCTTCTGGGATGTTTCATTTGGACGGTACAGCCTCGTGAGCATGCCAAAGTCTGAAGACTCAGCCTAGTGTCAGGTGTGCTCTTATCTTCTTTACTTATTAGACATTATATGGATGTAAATGAACACTTGTTTTACTCGGCATGCATTGCACATCATGCGCAGCAAATTTCACCTCCCTGTGCCTTGTATTTCTTGTTATTTTTTAATAAAGAGTCTGTGCACCGCCCATGAGGCCCGATTGCAAGCCACCGTCTACAATTCCAATAGCAGAGATGTAATTACTCTTTCATGAAAAATGTTTTTGGAGTTTTTGTATCCTGAAAAATAGACTGTGGTGAACACCGTCATGTTAAAAAGATTGGCCTTTAAAACTCTCCTCAAATCCTATGAAGGGGGACAAACAAACACTGTTTTGTACAGGTAGATAAGTCGCAAAACATGAATTGCTCACGTTGGATTGGATAAATTAACCCATTTTCCTGCTTTGATGAATATTGCAAGTTTGTCAAACGTCTTGTTTCCACTTTGGTGAGGACGTTAAAGATCTTATGGTATAATTTTAAAAAGAGAGGAGACCTTTGTGAATTAGTACCATCGATTATTATTAAGGAATGAATGGAACCCTTCACCCCTCCCCCCTTCACCCCATTAACCGCCTTCACCCCCATTCACCCCCCTCCACCCCTTCACCCCTCCATCCCCTTCATCCCCATTCACCCCCCCCCTTAACCCCGTCCCACCCCCTTTACCCCCATGCACATCCTATAATGTGTATCTATTCTCATGTCATCCAAAATAAGGATTAGGTCGAACCTTATAACAACTCATGAAGTGCAGAACAATAGTCATGAAGTGCAGATGTAGCAGACTTTGGGCTCTGCAATCCGGAGCAGGATTAATTTTTTTTTAGCACTGAAAGTGAATACACATGATTGGCAAATGTGAAATCCTTCTCTTTACAATAAAATTCTCTTTAATCCAACAACACACTTCATGTTTTACTTTGTTTTACAGCGATGAAACTTATAACAAGTATTAAACATGACGCTCAATGGCTGATCACTCTCAATTGACATTTATCTCTGTCAATGAAAATCACTCGCTATATACAAACTTCTGTGTTAAGCAAGCTTTTTGGCATTTCCTGCGAGTGTTCAAAGCAAGACTTTACATTTTATCATATACTGTATCATGTCATTTTACACTTCACTGTACTTTTACAGAATGTACACTGTACTTTCAATCTGATTTGTCAAAACACAGTAATGTGCCCCAGCTTGACACACAATATTAGCTCTTATACGAGCCTCGACAATGTATACAAAAAAATATATTAACGCTCACTCATGGTACATCCGTTGCAATGGAAGTTGTGTGCAGTTGTTGTTTTTTATTTTTGTGTAACTACTGCCGTGGAACACCTGGATGCGTCCCGAGGTAGAGTTGGGATTGCACTTGGATAAGTGGGCCAGGTGAGGTACCTGTAATACAGAAAAGCATCACCCTGTTCAATTGATACACATAATAAATAGATGCTTGGACACATTTAAGAAAGTTTCTGAAAAGATTTTCTGTTTTAGGTGATTTTTACTCCCCTACTTTTCTCTGAGGGAGTATTTTGTTGCCATGATCCCCAGTATGACTGGTGTTGGCTTAATGGTTAGAGTGGTGGGTTTGGGATCCTCCGATCCTGAGTTCAAATCCCATTCAGATGTTGAATTAATACCAGGTGGGGTTGACTCTGCCTGTCATCCTTCCAAGGTCAGCAAAATGAGTGCCACCATGCTGGTATCCTGTGCTGGAGTGGAGACCCATCCAGGATTGTGCCCAAGACCCAAGGAGACTGCTTTGGCAGCACCAACGCTCTGCACAGAGTATGGTCCCAATGAATGGATGGATGGATGGATGGATGGATGATCCATCGTGCCTTGATAGCTTTGATGCTGATTTTGGAAGATTTTGCAACTTTTAGACCCCTGAGATCACCTTTATTGCTTTGCGGGCTTTAAGAGTCAACCGCATTGTGGATCGACATCACAGGTGGACCAGATCAGGCAAGGCAGACCGATTACCTCCCAATCAGAAGGTTATAAAGATGTAGCTGTGTTTTCAATTACCCTTGCCAGAGGAAAGGGTATTGCATTTGGGTCCATTTGTTTGTCTATCTGTTTGTTACTTGCGAAGTCAAAGATTCGCAAGTATATCGATTGATGTGGTCTGTTATTCTGTCCGTCTGTCTGTCTGTCTGTCTGCTTGCATGTCATTCACCTACAGGTCACATTTTTTACTCTGATCTTCACAAAACTTCACCACCTTCATACACACACAAAAAAACACCTGGTAGAGGTAGTTGTTTTGAGGTGAAAGGTCAATGTCACATAACTCGTCAATTTTCAACCAATTCACTTGAGATATATATATATATATATATATATATATATATATATATATATATATATATATATATATATATATATATATATATTGGTTCACGAGTCAGTAAGTGACCACTATATTCGTTATGGGTGTCTGTCTGTCTGTCTGTCTGTCCTGAGCATAGCTCCGTGGGTTTTGATCCGATCTTGATAAAATTAGGGTGCGAGGTTTATATCATGATCTAGTTATGTTTTCCGGAGAATGGGTGTGCTGCGCCCATTATGGGCGGAGCCACGCCTAAAAAACATGTTTTTAGGGGGTAGCCAGTTTCAAGTTACATCTTCTCCGAGGGGGTTTGTCAAATCTGGCAGGGGTTTCGGTATTTGGTGAGCCCAATGGCACCTGCATAGCCCCATGGAGCTCGATTTTTCATTTTCATCCCAAGGTCAAGGTCGCAAGGTCACGAACTTAGAAAATGTCAAAAAAAAATCAATAAACTCAGCATCGAGCTTCTAGGGTTTTCATCTGTTTCGAATGAAAGTTGGTATGTTGAATCTGGCAGGGGTTTCGGTATTTGGTTAGCCCAAGGGCACCTGCATAGCCCCATGGAACTCAATTTTTCATTTTCGTCCCATGCTCAAGGTCACAAGGTCACGAACTTAGAAAATGTCAAAAAATCAATAAATTCGTCATCGAGCTCCTAGGGTTTTCAACTGTTTCGCATGAAAGTTGGTATGCAAGTAGTGCTCTTCGAGTACTACAACTTTCATCATTTACGTTTTTCCTGATTCCCGCCAGACGCCCGTGGCGTCCCCTCGAAGGTCAAAAAATAAAAAAGGCGAACCGTGTACATTGCTCGTGAACCATTGCCCTCTCCAGACATATATGTATGTATGTATGTATGTATGTATGTATGTATGTATGTATGTATGTATGTATATATATATATATATATATATATATATATATATATATATATATATATATATATATATATATATATATACGAAAAACACGATCCGTCCGTCCGTCCGTGAAGCCTCGGTCTTTGTCTCTTAATTACGTATTCTTTGAACGTCGGTTGCACTCCGACTACACGTACATATATTAATTACGTACTATTGGAACATACCTTAAAAACTTTGACTCCTAAGACCCTTTAAGACCTCTAAGACCCTTTATAACCCAAATATCCTTTAAGACCTTTAATATCCAAATAATATTTAGATCACTAAGACCCTACCAAACTCCTAAGACCCTGATGACCCTTTATAACCTTAAGACACTTGAAGACCCCGAAGCCCTTTAAGACCCCCTTAGAACCTTTAGACACCCAAATAACCTTTAGACCTCTAAGAACCTTCCAGACCCCTAAGACCTTTTTTGGACTCTTAAGACCCTTAAGATCCTTTATAACCATAAGACCAATTCTAACCCTGAGATGCTTTAGGACCCGAAGACCCTATCGACTCCATTAGAACCCCGAGTTACCTAAGATCCCATAGATCCCATTTGACCTACTGTCTGAGGGCCTTCTGCAATAACACTTGAGGGTTACCAGTCATAATGAAAAGGCCCCCCTTTGAGAGAAATTGATTTGGCCACAATTAGAAAATGTATCGACCAAATTTGTTATGCACAACATTCCATCATGTAAACCACTTGATTGGTCAAATTTTCCAAATTACTAAATTGCTGTTTTTATGGCAAGTATTGTTTATTTGGATTCCGCAAGTATCGTGCTATGCACGACATCTTTCTTGTTTGTCCACCCAGAACAGGAGTATTTGCATTAATTGCATTCGACTCCATATGCCTTTTGACTTCTTAAGAGACCTTAATAGACCCTTAAGACCCCTAAGACTCCATAAGACATTTCCTCTATAGACCGCTAAGACCCTACAGAACCCCAAGATCCTGTAGACCCCCTTAGACCCCAAAGACCCTATTACGTCCTTTATAATCAAAAGAAAGACTAATAAGGAACCCCGAAGAGGTAAAGAGCAAAGATTGAGTCATCATGAGGAACCTGGCCTCTAACCCTTAGACCTCTAAGACCTTTTTGATCCTTTTAAACCCTTTCAAACCCCTAAGACCTTTAGGACCCCTTGGATTCCTTTTAGGCATTTCGACCTTCACACTTTTCAGACCTTTTAATACCCTGTAGGTCCCTTTGACCTTTAGAAACCTTTTAGACGTTTTAAGACCCTTCAGACCCCTTCAGGCAATTCCAGCCCTTTAGACCGCTTTGGCCTTTTAAGACCCTTTGGACCCATTTAGACCTTTCGACCTTTACACTTTTTGACCTTCAGACCATGACACCTTTACAGCTTTTCAGACCTTTGACCTTTACACATTTGCAACGAGACCATTTAGACCTTTCATTTGCAATGAATGATCTTTCATTTAGTACATCTTCCATTTATTTGCCACACAAAATACACCACACAAAACAAGTCCTGGCTCGGGTCTGCAATCTCTGATTGAACTTTATAATTGACAATGTGGTAACTGGAAATTCTCCCGAAATCACTTTGCTCAGTTTCCAGAAGTTTAAAATTTAAACCCTTTATATTATATTGTTGCTTTCTTGTTTCTAGGTATAAACCCATAACTGCTGGGATGTCAGTCTAATAATTATTCTGCCCACTACACTATTATTGCACCCAAAGTTTGTGTACGTGTCTATTTATTGTTACATTTATGGGGAAAGAGGTAATAGTTATATTAAGGCCTCAGATGCTGTGTATGCTTGTGGAGTTTTTTTTATTTAAAGGAGTAAGTCTTATGAAAGAGTAAGGTGTAACTGACGGTGGGACAAACATCAAAGGAATGGACGAACAAGATAAGAGGAGATGGAGGAGGGGAGGAAACACTGAAATTAGCAAATAGGATGGCTGCCTTATGAAAGGTTAATGGGACTAATAAAGATCAAGGGACAGAATTATGGATGACAAGAGATGGTGGTGCAACGCTCATTTCAAGGCCTGGAGGGAAGATGGTTCCGTGGACATGAGAAGCATAGAATAAAAGAGTTAATATGTGTAGTCAGCTTGGATTTTGGAAGTTTAACCAGGAGGACTGGGAGAGCAGGGGTAGGAATGTTGGAAAGTGACAAAAGGAAAACAAGAAAAAGAGCAATCAGAGATGGTAGACCCTCGCCAAGACTTTTGTGTGGTATTTGTGTAGTTTTGTGTGGTGTGCTTTGTGTGGTGTTTGTGTACTGGTGTGTTACATAATTAATAAGAGACATAACTAGAACTGCTACTTTATAACTGGTGGCCTTGATGACTGGGAACAAAGACGTCCCGCTTTCATGTAACCCTGCTTTGATTGGACACCTGACTCTGACCCATGACTTTTTTAGTATTATTCAATTGAATTTACAATGGGATTAAAATAAATTCAATTCAAACCAAATGGAAGACCAAATAGGTTCAGTCCTGCATTGGAGTCAATCAGAAGGAACCCAAAGTAAAAAGTAAAGATGAAGTCATCAGGAGGAATCTGGATAGGATTCACATTTCAGCTGCTACTCCTCTACCCTCAAACCCATCCAGGCACAGCCAAGTGAGCATCCAACAAGCAGCATACACTAGAGACAGACTTGATAAGGGGCCACCTTTACTTGGAGGATGCTGGTTGGACAGTTCAGCCAAGAGATTTGCAAGATGATGTTTTCTGCCTTGTCTCAGGATAGACACACACTTTTTGCGAGCTTTATGGAATGAACAAAAGTTACTCTCAGTCAGGTTACTTCCCAAACTGAGAAACTGAACTGCTTGACTGCAACTGCCTCCCCCATAGGATTCAGTGTACCAGGGTCAAGAGGACTGGCTAGAGTACTCCAAACACACTCCCTGGATCTCGCAAGATAAGTGTCAAGACCATGTTGAGGTGGCTCTGTGATGCGGGGATCCATACTTGTCCTGGTCAGCATCCAATACTTGCACAGCAACACATCCAAGTATGCTTGCAATGGTCAAATCAAGTGTTATGTTCAGTGACAAATCTAGGTTTCTTCTTGAAAGGCATGATGGCCATGCACGGACCTACAGATGATGCAATAAGTGATATATGTCATCATCTGCGTCAAGGAACTTGCAAATTTTAGACGTGGTAGTGTCGTGATGTGGGATGGTGTTGCTGAAATCCTTCGCACCAAATTGATCCATATTCCTGGCAAACTGATGGCAGATTCATACACAAATGAGATATTACAGCAACATGTGTTGCCTACCCTTCAACAATCTGGTCCAGAAATCATCTTTATGCACAATAATTCTCCTGCTCACAGGGATATTTGAACAAGGAATGTTCTTGTCAATGTCAATGATCATGTCATGATATGCTGGTGTGCCATCTCACCGATAGAAATCCAATTGAATATCTCCAGGATATCATTGATTGTTGTGTTCAAAACTTGCCAACACAGCCATAGACCCTGGATGAGCTGGAAAAGTAGCTGATTTGGGGATGGAATGCCATTCTCCAGGCTCAGATTAGAGTGCTCATTTCGTCATTGCAACAGTGTAATGCATTGATCGCTGCTGAAGGTGGATAGACCTGTCTTGAGATTGTTACTTCCATGTTGGATCCTGATGTGAAAACATTTGCCACAACACAGCATTACTTTATTCGGTCATAATGAAATGAACATGTAATTATCTCTGTCAGTGGTTTACACCTCATCTGTGTCCCATGAGAAAATGTCACAGAAAGAAATCACATCAAAAAATCAAGTGTTCAGTTTTTTTTTTTTTTAATGGTGGAGTATGAATATGTATGTATGTATGTAGATGCTGTTATTTCAGAGGGGGTATGAATTAGATCGTATGTTAAGTTTGCATGGGTTAGAGCATTTTCTGTAACCAGGGACCAGTTAGAGTGAAGTTGCCCTGTTCTTATGTATGCTGTGAGGGGTAGTATAGTTGACTTTTGAAGGAAAGCGTAATTTGTACGTGTCTTCTCTCTGAACCAGACAAGGCAACCAGGCAAAGTGAGGACGGGGTGGTACCACAATGGAATTTTGGACGTGTCTGCATTCACTGTGACTTTTAAAACCTTCCTGTGGCACATGATGGTTTGAGGGGTTCCGTGACATCAGCCGGCTTGCGTGATGGCATCGCAGTGGCAACGATGTGCCCTATGATTGGCAGACCTAGGGTGTAAATGAGGAAATGCTTGGGTGCTGTGGGCATGACCGCAAGGGAGGTGATAAAAGGAGCCGTGCACAGGAGTGGGGAGTCAGTTGGAGACAGAAGGCAGTGGGAGTATGAGCCGGTGAGTTGAAGAAGATGGCAGTGCATTGGAGTTGGGGCCCTGAGCTCGCTCTCTCTTCCTTCACCCTGCTGGACACTTCTTCATCTCCTTGCTGGGGGCCACGGATGTGGGGCTCGTATGTATTGCATGCATGCAAGACCAATTCGCCTTGTAGCGATAGGATTAACAAATCGGTTGATCCCCATATCCCTTGAAAGACCTTTCCTGCCCCCCCCCCACCCCTCCCATTGTGATTAAATGGTTGTGTGCTCATTTGTGCTCTCGGTCCATTATTTTGTTTTAAGTGCCATTTCTTTTATTGCATGTATTTATTTATTTATATATCACTGTTGTGTATGTCTATCATCTTGGGAATCTTGTGGTTTACTTTCAATAAAACATTATTTCTTAAGGTCATGTGTTGCCTGATGACCTGCTATTATCTTGTGAGCGCCCCAACTGTTTCAGGCCAAACCATTCCGTTTCCCTAGAGGAGATAGAATTTGTTAACTGATTGCTTTAATAGACCGGCGGGAATTGGACTCTGATCAAGATGGGAGGAGGGGGGGGGGATAGCCACATCATCCACTCTACATGATCACATTTAATTTGGCCATTTGTGAAGCACGTTGCTTTGGCACAGCGAGTCCGTGTTAGCACAACTATATACTGTATATGCATACATATATAGACAGGTAGCGCCTGCTTAACGAGGGGGGTAAGTAACTTTATAACCACTCATTATGTGAACCTTCGTTGTGCTGGAGCTCGTTTTCCATTATTCCCTATGGGAAAAAGAACACTTCGTTTCCTAATCGTAATGTTTCAGTCTAAAAGCAAAGTATACATATGCTTGGTATAACGATGGTTCTAGTTGCAAGTGACATTATATTATTATTATTTTCCAAATAATAGAGACAGTAACATAATAATAAAGTTGATTTAGTTGTAACAATTGCCAAAACAATTTTGAGTCCTAGTTTCCATACAGAAAGCAACAGCGGGAGTTAGTGGAGGAGATGGTTATTTTTAACCATTTCATTCTGAAAAGTTAATTATTCGCAAGCCTTCTGAAAAGTTAATCCCCCCAATGAAAAGTTAATTGGTGAAAAAATGTAACGTATTTATCATCGCTACTGAAGTGACATTGCACATTCACCATGACACTGTGACGACTCGTGACGACTTCGTTGTCGTGAATGAAGACTTTCGTTAAGCGAAGAATAGCCCTAAATGAAACCATTTGTTGTCATGGACCTTCACTCTATGAACCTTCGTTAAGCAGGGGAAAGCTGTACATGTATATATACACATGTAAATATGCATGAAAAGTGGAGATCTACGGATCTGCTTTTGGAGCAGATGGCCATTGCTGTTCACAGTTTGCAAAGCTTCAGCTGTTATGGAACGTGGTCTGTGCCTTGCTACTCCATCAAGCTAGGGGGTAGAAGATGCATTCACTAGTGAGGCATGCTTACAGACTGCAAGCAGATACTTGGGTCCATCTTACGTGCAGACATAACAGAAATAAGGTTTATATATTTGAAGGTAAAAAGTTATAAAATAAAACTGTTTACATTCAAATTGGTTGCTCGGGAATGTTAAGATGTGGAGTTTATGATTCTTTGTGGACAAAGGTTAAGGGGTGGAGCTTATAAACCAGAGTCGACTCACCTCTGAGTTGTTTAGCCTGGGTTCAAATATTACCCCAGCTCCAAACTGTCATCCTCCTAGCTAACACAAAACATTTTCACATTTGAAAAAAGGTTGCAGCCAAATGTTCTGAAAACATTATTTTGTAGGGTTTTAAAAACAACGTGAAAATATTATCAGATATATATATATATATATATATATATATATATATATATATATATATATATATATATATATATATATATATATATATATATATATATATATATAGCATACTTAAAATGTTATGAAAACGTTTTGAAGTTTATGATGTTAATTTGTAATATCAGAATAATTGTTTTTAAAATAATGCTATTTGATAACGTTTTAATGGTAAAATCCTAAAAGATAATGTTTTCACAATGTTTGGAATCAGGTTTTTATGATATAACAACATTATTGTGTTCGCTGTGCTGGTGTTTCGCAGGTGGGGCAATTCATCAATGTGTTTCTCATAATTAATTTTGGCAACGTCATCTGTATGACAACGATTTTCTAACTGCCAAGGAAGAGAAGCGTTGACACTCAAGTGGGTGAGGTATGCTTGTGTACGTTGTTCCATCACAATCCCACAACAAAAGTAAAATGCCAAAAGATATGATGTGAAGCCAGAAGAGGATTGTGGTGTCATATTGTGGCATCATAATGTGGTGTCATTCTTCATTGGTATTCTTCTTCTTCATTCTTCATCATCCATCACAATCCCACAACAAAAGTAGAATGTCAAAATATGTCGTGATGGTAATCCATGAGAGGATTGTGGTGTTGTAATGTGCAATCGTAAAGTGGTGCCCTTCCTACCTTGTTTAGTTGTTTTTTTTTTAGAGATTTCATCTCTTCATTTTTTACATTATTTAAAAAAAAATAAAAATTCTTGTTTTTTATTTAGCTGCTTGCAGAAAGAATGCAAGCACAGTTCACTTCATCAAATATGGAAAGCTTTTTCCCAGTACATTTCATCAAATATTTAAATGCTTATATTTATTATGTGTGCAAGTGGGATGCTTGGAGTCAAGCAGATACCGGGGTGTATGCTATTGTCAGGTTAGGAATTGCTGAGTTTTATGATGGTACAAATAGAGGTGTGTCTGTGGATTTTTGACATTTACCAACGGTTACATAGTGCTAGTAATCCATAAACATTCTTCTCTGTGGATGTGTACAGTGATTGGAAGCCATAAACAATTGTAAACAGGCATGCCTTCTTCAGCAGAGAATGTGCTGTCACTCACTATGTAGGCACGACATGAAATGGTTGTCCCTAGAAAAGACACGGTGTGTGTGTGTGTGTGTGTGTGTGTGTGTGTGTGTGTGTGTGTGTGTGTGTGTGTGTGTGTGTGTGTGTATGTGGGACACAGAATAATTGCAGGGCAGGGGTGGTGAATAAGGCATTTGTCCCACACTGTGATGCTCTCTTGTGTCCTCTTGAAGGCTCTCTTGCTTCTTAGACACTTAGGGTGACCTCACTTAGGCCTAAGTCACATTTGCTTCACGGAGAGGAAACGGCGGCCGTACGCCCTCTGAATTGATAGAAGCGTGCGGCGGCCGCAGAGTTTCTGCGGTGGCCTCAGGGTGGCCCTATGCCGTTTTTGCTATCTTTTACAGGCCGTAGGGGTCGCCGTGGAATTATAACGCGGAGTTATAACTTTTTTCATTTCTACGTTCGCCGTAGCAATTCGACAAGCTGAAAAAAAAAAAAATGGTAAAAAAAAAAAAAATAATAAAAAAATGAACCCACTCGTTACCGTCCGTCTGGCCGCACGTTCGCCTTAGGGCCCCCCTGCGGTCGCCTTGCGGGCACCTTGAGGCTACCTTGCGTCTGCCTTGAAAATTATATGGCCGCCGCAGAGCCCCCTCAAGGTCACAGTGCGACATCAAATCAAAGACCGTACGGCAACCCCACGTTTTCAGTCTCCACAATTTCTAAATACGCCGTGCGGTTCCCCGAAAAATAAAAACATATGTGACTGCTCCATTGTGTGACCGTGGAAATACTGCGGCCGCCATATAATTGCTAGTGGCCATAGATTTTGGAGTCTCCATGGCCGCCGTGGCAAATGTGACTTAGGCCTTACTCTCTTGCCTCTAGAACATAGCTCTTGGACTCTGAAAAGGTTCTTGCCAGTGGAACAGCTCCACGCTCCACTCCTTGTGGTCTTGCTCTGACTCTTTGGTCTGGTGTCTTGCCCTACTAGCTGTGACAGCATGTATGACTTCCTAAACAGCCTAGCTTTCCTCACTCCATGCTTTGCCCTCTTATTTGCCCAGCTCCTTCTGTGTTATTGAACTGTATTGGACCATAGGGATGGTGTTAGATGGGTGATGAGCTGTGCTCAGTTTCCACCAGACATAGTGCTTTGCATTCAGGCCAAAGAGTTCCATTTTCATCTCATCAGACCACATAATCTTTTGCCTCATGCTCTCAGAGTCTTTCATGTGCCTTTTTGCAAACTGCAGGCATTCTGTCATGTGCCTTTTTCTCAGGGGTGACTTCCATTTGGCCACTCTCCCATAAAGCCTAGATTTGTGAAGTGCTCCAAAGATTGTTGTCCTTCTAGTAGGTTCTCCCATCTCAGTCAAGGAACTCTGTAGCTCTGTCAGAGTAGTCATTGGGTTCTTGTTCACCTCCCTGACCAAGGTCCTTCTTGCCCGGTTGCTCAGTTTGGACGGATGGCGGGCTCTAGGAAGAGTCTCGGTAGTTCCATATTCTTTCCATTTCCTAAAGATGGTGCTCACTGTGCTCTTGGGGACTTTCAACCCTCGAGAAATTGTTTTTTACCCTTCCCCAGATCTATGTCTCTTTACAATTCTATCTCAGAGGTCTACGGATAGTTCCTTGGACTTCATGGTGGGGTTTCTGTTCTGACATGCACTGTCAACTGTGGGACCTGATATAGAAAGGTTCTTTTCTTTATAAATCATGGCCAATCATTTGAATTGGTCACAGCTGGACTCCAATCAAGTTGTAAAGATCTCTCAAGGGTGATCAAGGGAAATTGGATGCACCTGAGCTCAATTTGGAGTATCATAGCAAAGGGGATGAATACTTATTGACTCAAGCCATTTCAGCTTTTCATTTTTAATTGATTTGTAAAAATTTCTCAAAACATGTTTTCACTTTGTCATTATAGGGTATTTTTGTGTGGATCGGTGACAAAAAATTTCAATTTAATCCATTTTACATTCAGGCTGGAACACAACAAAATGTGACAAAAGTGGAGGGGTGTGAATACTTTCTAAAGGCATTGTATGTCTCAAATCATACCACGATAACACCAAGAAACACCTGAGAGCTATCATGCCCATGCAATATTACGTTGTATGCCATTGCCTTTGTTCACCTTGATGAAGGAAGCGTGCATTGACTGACCTTTGCTTGCTGATATTTTGATTTACGAACATCGTTAAAATATTTTTGCCAGGAATCATGCTTTTGAGTTACATCAGTATGCAAAATTTTAACTTTTGAGCACACTGAGAAATTACGAATCATTTATATGAGTGAGTGAGTGAGTGAGTGAGTGAGTGAGTGAGAGAGTCAGAGAGTAAGTGGTTATAAAGAGCTTCACATAGTACATACTGTATCTAAAGCTAAAGATGGCAAGTGTAAGTCACAGGATAACTTCACAATTGAGTTGACTGTTGCACCTATTGTACTGTTTCAATAACGCGATATGGAAGGTTGTTTCACATTCTGTGCAATGACAGTGCAGTGTATAGGCAGGGTGGAGTCTTACTGTGCAGGTAAGCATGTACCCCTGCGACTAGGGCACTCTCAGGGCACAGGCAAGTCCCAAAGGATGCTGTTTCGTCGCTCCCGATCGAGAGACGCCCAGTAGAGAGAGCAGCCAGAGCTGGTGCAGGAGCCACGTGCTTCTTGTGACGTGCACGGCAGTTCTGGAACCACACCTATGGTAGGATGTACGCAGCAGTATGTTTTCTGGTTTTATATGAGTTGATAAATGATTGATCTTGCACATTGCAGCTTACATTTGGTGAAATGCATCAAGTGTGTTTTTTTCATTTTTGCATTCTCCCTAGTAAATGTGTGTGTGTGTGTGTGTGTGTGTGTGTGTGTGTGTGTGTGTGTGTGTGTGTGTGTGTGTGTGTGTGTGTGTGTGTGTGTGTGTGTGTTACCACAAGCAATACAATTAATTGTGCAGTAATGTCTCAATCTTACAAGTTAAAAGAAACGAAAGAATGAAATACATGTAAAACCTGAAACATAGTTTACAGATTGACTTGTTGTCAATGTGTGATGCAATATGTTGGTGAAACAATGCAGAGATGTAATATAAGAATGAATGCACACATGAGCGGCACAAGAGAAACCCAGATATAACTACTGGCTATCCATCACTCACTCATCATTTTACTTATGGATACTGTCAAAATGTGAGCTTCAGTGTAGAAAAGATAAGCAGTAATGGCCCAAAAAAGGATGGGATGGAAGACAAAACAATCACACAATTGCATAAGTGTAGAGAACTTTTTCTGGATTAAAGAATTAATAACTACTTATCTAAATAGATTAAATTATAGAATTAATGATACATACATACAACATAATGGTCAAAACATAATCACCTCTGTTTTTAACGCCTTACAACGAGACCGAGAGACCGAGTACATAATTATGGACGGAGACATCCAGTTACAGACACACCAGAACAAATCGTAAATGAGTGCTTAAATATGAACAAATCAAATATCTGCAGATTACTTCACAGCAGTAGAATTAAGATCAAGACTTCAAACAAACAACTGAAAGAGGTTTGGCAAATCGTTAACAGATAAATAGAAGAGAAAGATCAAGAATAACTCCCAATACAACACATGGAAGCAATTCTGGACATGATAGACCAGAGAATGTACAAAAAGAAGTTAATTGTAGGAAATACAATGATATCATCAAAATTATGTTTGATAACAAAGGGGTGGAAATGATCAATATAGAAAAAATACTACAACAGAAGGAAGTGTGGGGTAAACTTCCAGAAACAATACAACAGAGAGAGCCACCAAGTGTTGTGTACACTTTACACAATGCAATTAGGGGGGGGGGGGGGAACTCTCAGGAAACAGTACAATTAATAGGTGTAGAGGAACGGTGAAATAACACACATCATTGTAATTGTGAACATTCCATATTTAAAGATCCACATCATAAACACATCATCACAGGTGATATCAGAATAGTGCAATATAGAAAATTACATGCATTACTTACAGAAGGACCAAATTATAGAGAAAACAAGCCGGTCGGCGACATGGCTGCTCACTCAAGATTGAAAGATGGCCGACGCGACTAGCCGATATTCATGTACATGCTATCAATAAATTTAGCACAATAAATATGATTGTCACAGCCCTCTTAGTTTGCGCCCAGAAACCCGCCTTGTGAAATTTCAGGCATGTTTCCAAAGAGACTCTAACAAATGGTAGCCCTGGTAATTCCATTTATGTATTCACTAAAGATTTTTTTTAATATGATGCTGTAAGACATTCTCCTTGGGCACAAAAAAACAGGTCCCTCGGAGGTCCAGTTTCGGAGGTATTGATTTTTTTTGTACAGTCCACAATAAGTGTACGATGTACGATAAAGTATTTTAGCTGTTGCTAAGCAACGGAGGTGTGCATAGCAACCATTCATTTTTGTGTACATGCTAGCCACATTGTACACATTTCACCCAAGTTTCATCAAAATCAGACGCTTTCTCTTAGAGATATTCGCAATTAACCGTTTCTGAAATGTTGGACATGTACTCGCCCAAAACCTATCTCCTCCTACAAATATTTTTTGTTAGGGCTGCAAATTGGCATGAAGGGAGCGAGATAGATTGTGCACAGAACTCTAAGCTTCCATTTTTCGATTTTTGGGGGGATTTTTTTCGATTTTTTGACCACTTTAAAGGGCCGTTGCTAGGGCCCGGAGTCCCATATTCGAAAGCACACGATTCCCAGAAATATTGGTCCTACCTACCAAATTTCATTGGAATCGGTTGAGTGGTTTAGCCCCGAAGGCTTGACCAAAGTTTCATGGACGGACAGACAGATGGAAATGTCCAGAATAAGGGTGCTCGAAGAGCAGCCAATAAAAGGATTAATTGGAATAAAGCAAGGGAACTTACAATGATCGGATTGATGGAATGGGTGAGAACACAAATTGATGAACACAAAGTACCAAACACACAAATGCCTTTATCGTTCGAGGAGGTCGATAAACATATTAAAAGGAGAATTGTTGATTTGAAAAGAAAAGTTTGAATCAATAATCCAAACTTTTCCACTGACTTATTGAGATGTCGTAATAATTTTAGGGTACTCCATTAAGTACCCAAGGGTGCTCATATCCCTGTCGCCGATGCTCTTGGCAAACTTCTCCGTGATTTTGTCCTTGAGAACCAGCCCCCCCATTGGCCGGGTATCGCCTCCTTATTTTTTGTTACTTTGGCATTAGGGTACCCAATAAAGAGTATCTGGACTCCCCTGATGTCTCATTGAATTCTAAAGTCAAGCATCAGGTGGCTGATATTTTTGGCAATGGACGTCTTGCCACCGCTTCCAGTCGTCCTTTCTGGCAACTCCACAATTAAGCGTCATAAAGCCGATAACACTCAACGTATCAACAGAAGGGTGAAAGCAAAATTTGCTGATATGGATATCAAGGGGGCCATCAGAGAGTTGGTGTCTTGTGAGGGGCATGCCCCACAATCAGCCGAAATGACCGAAGCCCTCAAAGCCAAACACCCGGCTGCCTCACCAGACCTCAACCTACTGGCTGCGCCTGACGGTGAATTAGCCATTCTGGTAGTTCTTTCTGAGCATTCTGTCTGAATCCCAGTCAACCTTTATTCATCTGGGTTGTCTCAGGCCCCGATGGGCTCAGACTGGGACATCTTCAGGATTTTTTGGGCAAGGAATCTGCTGATGCGGGGGCCCGCTTACTCTCTTCTCTTACCCTGTTCATTAATATGGTTCTGCGGGGAGAGGTTTCCTAAGCCGTGCGTCCTGTTTTTTTTGGTGCAAATTTATTTGCTCGAACCAAGAAGGACGGTGGGGTCCCTCTGATCACTGTGGGCAATACTTTGCACCATCTTGTGACCAAAGCCGCAGTCCAATCTTCATCTGAAGATCTCGGGGTTGCGCTACGTCTTGTCCAGTTGGGCTAGTTAACTAAAGGTGGGTGTGAAGTGGCTGCCTATGCTGCCAAACTTTATCTGACAAATCTGCCTCCGAATCACATCCTTCTTAAGATCGACATGATAGGGGTGTGAGATAATGCATTTAATTGCTTGAGGTGTGACCTTTTTTGTCAGAAGTACGAAGGCATACCTCCAGTATCTATCCGCACATTTGGCAGGCATACGCCAGGCCTTCTGATTTGTTCGATGACAACGAAGCCATTTATTCAGCAACTGGCATTCAACAGGGTGACTCCTTCAGGCAAGGTATTTTTTTCCCTGGGCATTGCCCCAATAGCCAAGGGGTTCAGTCAGAGTTCAATATATGGTACCTCGACAATGCATTATTTGGAGATGAACCCGTGAAAGTGCTGGCTGACCTCCAGAATGTCATTGCCCGGTTAACCGACATTGGCCTTGAGATCAATGGTGGCAAGTACGAGTTGACCATCCTCAACCATGCATCGCTTGATTACTGTCAACATACCGAGGCCATATTTCAGGCAGTGCTCCCTTATATTAAGATTGTTTTGATCAATGACTGTACTCTTGTTGGTGCTCCAATCTCCCTGAGGCCTTCGCCCAAAGCTGTTATCGAGAAGCACGATGACTTGATCCGTATGGCAGGCCGTCTGGAGCAAATTGACGCATGAAGCATTTGTACTGCTCAAAAACTGTTTATCCCTGCCCAAGCTCCTGTATATCTTGCGTACGTCTCCCTCCTACCTGAATGGTGCACAGCTAAGAGCTTTTGACTGCACCATTTGCGAAAGCATTTGTAAAATCTCTCATGTTGCTTTCAACGGTTCTGCTTGGATGCAATCTATGCTCCCAGTTAAGCAGGGAGGCCTGGGTTTCAGGAGGGCTCTTGATATCGCTCTCTCTGGCTTCATCTCCTCATTGCTGGCAGTCTGCCCAATAGTCAATGTCGTTCTGTCCCACGTAAGAGGCTTGGCGCAAACCGGGGAGTTGATAGTGGTGGTGTTGTCATGGAGTGCAGCCTAAAGCAGTGTTTGCGAACCCAAAGGTCTGTCCCGGCTTCGCCACAAAGCATGGTACGTTGAGGTGACAAGAGTGTCTTTTGTGAGCCTGTTGAATAGTGCGGATCAGGTCACCAGAGCCCGTCTTTTAGCCGCAGCCACTACGGAAAGTCGGATATGGCTTCATGCAGTCACTGTTCCCTGAGTCTTTACGGGTTGCAGTTGCACGATGAGTTGGAGCGTCAGTCTGTGAGTGACATAAATGTTGATGCAGCAGTATGATGGATACACTTAGTCACCATGGTCTGTTGTGCCGTTTCAGTGCCAGTCAATCTTTTAGACATTCAGCCTTTAAGGCCCAGTCACACCTTGACGTTTTAGCCAGCAATGGCAACGTATCAAAATGTATGGAAAACGCTGGCTTACTCTGAACTTTTGATTATTTTTTTTAAAGATTCGGACGTATTCATAACAAGTTAGTCGTATGCATAACATATTAGTAATGGACACGGAACGTTTCGTTGTCTTATAGATAACTTATACCAACGAATGCTTAGCCTGTTGTCGGCGTTCACAACCTCTGCCCAACGATAGTTTAACTTATGCATAGCGCGCTGCACGTATCGCCGATGATCACGTGGCGTAGCCAATTAAAAGGCTGCCGCACAATGATGCAAATCATAACCGCCGGAGAAATGGAAGTGTCAACATCGCAGTCACACCTTGGCGATCTTGCCAGCGTATGCCGACCTCTGAAAAATGCGTCTAAAATGCTGGCGCATGTCGAATACAGTAAGGGTAAGTTTGGTATTCGTGAATAGAACACTAGAGTACGCTATCATACGTCGTAGTAAGTGGAGTACGTCTTGTACTTTTAAACGTGTTAAACTTTTTACGACGTACTTGCCGTATGCCTCACACGTTCCGCATGCGATGGGAATAAGTTGTATGCACGATATGCGATCGTTGGCACACGTCGACAAAAGTTACTTGTAAGTTACTCATAAGTCGAAACGCGTCAATGTAATGGTTAGCGTCAGTGTTCCAGACTCCCTGTTTTTTTTTTATTTTTATTTTTTCTTCGTTATGACGGTCATGTTGACACTTCGATTTCTCGTGCGGTTATAATATAATATAATATAATTAATAGGCTGTCGCTCAACAATTTAAATCATAACCGCACTAGAAATCGAAGTGTCAACATCACCGTCATAACGAAGAAAAAAATATTAAAATAAAAAATAAAAAACCAGGGAGTCTGGAACACTGACGCTAACCATTACATTGACGTGTTTCGACTTATGAGTACCTTACAAGTAACGTGTGTCGACGTGTGTCAACGATCGCGTAACGTGCCTTCAACACGTTACTCATAGGTTAGAAATAAGTTTCGGGTATGCTAAACATTACCTCGACGTGTTTCGACTTATGATTAGCTTACAATTAACGTGTGTCGATGTGTGTCAACGATCGCATAACGTGCCTACAACTTATGGCCAGCATAGCGGAACTTGTGAGTCATACGCTGGCATAAGTCGTAAAATTTCAAGCATGCTAAAATTTGAGGATAACCGCAAAGTACAACGATGAAAGCCAGCGTACTACGACGTATGGCAGTGTTTTTCAGTGTGCTCTCAATGTTTCCAAAACTTACCCATAACGTATTGGACGTGCACCAGCGTTTTAGACAAATTTTTCAAAAATCGGCATAAGCTGGCTCAAACGTCAAGGTGTGACTGGGCCTTAAATGATGTGGTCAAACGTGCCCTTTATGGGGCAGGGATACCATCTGTCCTGGAACCCCTTGGTGTAGACCTTGGCGAAAACACCCGTTCGGATGGCTTGACCATTGTCCCATACAATAATTGGAAAAACCTAACCTGGGATTGCACTTGTGTCGACACTTACGTCGGCCTCAGCGAAACTTATTTATTCGAACCAATCGCCATCGAAACAACCAGAGTGTAAGGCCGATCTATGTCCAGCATCATTGGTAATATTGGTAGAAAGCTCATTGCATCCACTGGCGATATACGGCAACTGGTCTGGTTCAAGCAGCGACTGAGCTTGACCTGTCCAGAATGGAAACGCCATCAGAAACTGAAAAAAACATATATTGGCTGCTCTTAGAGCACCCTTATTCTGGACATTTCCATCTGTCTGTCTGTCCGCGAAACTTTGGTCAAGCCTAGGGGCTAAACCAATCAACCGATTCCAATGAAATTTGGTAGGTTGGACCAATATTTCTGGGAATCGTGCACTTTTGAATATGGAACCCCGGGCCCTAGCAGTGGCATAGCGACGGCCCTTTAAAGTGGTCAAAAAATCGAAAAAAAATCAACAAATCTAACCTTATAGTTCTGTGTGCAATCTATCTCGCTCCCTTCATGCCAATTTGCAGCCCTAACAAAAAATATTTGTAGGAGGAGATAGGTTTTGGGCGAGTACATGTCGAACATTTCAGAAACGGTTAATTGCGAATATCTCTCAGAGAAAGAGTCTGATTTTGATGAAACTTGGGTGAAATGTGTGCAATGTGGCTAGCATGTACACAAAAATAAATGGTTGCTATGCACACCTCCGTTGCTTAGCAACAGCTAAAATACTTTATCGTAAATCATACACTTATTGTGGACTGTACAAAAAAATCAATACCTCCGAAACTTGACCTCCGAGGGATGTTTTTTTTGTGCCCAAGGAGAATGTCTTACAGCATCATATAAAAAAATAAAATCTTTAGCGAATAGATAAATGGAATTACCAGGGCTGCCATTTGTTAGAGTCTCTTTGGAAACATGCCTGAAATTTCACAAGGGGGATTTCTGGGTGCAAACTAAGAGGGCTGTGATAATCATATTTATTGTGCTAAATTGATTGATAGCATGTACATGAATATCGGCTAGTCACGTCGGACAGCTTTCCATCTAGAGCGAGCAGCCATGTCGCCTACCGGCTTGTTTGTCTGTTTATTTGTTTGTCTGTCTGTCTGTTAGCAACTTTACGGCAAAACGGCTTTAGCAAACATTATCAAATTTAATCCACAGGTGGGCAATGAACCTTGGACGAACCCATTAACTTTTGGGTCCAATTGGATCAAAGGTCAAGGTCAAGGTCACGAAAAGATCAAAATCGTTTTTCGCTCATAACTTCGTCAAAAATGATCTGATGTACTTCAAACTAATCTTATTATTCTAACCTTATTATTATTCTAATCTAATCTATTATTATTCTAATCTTATTATTCTAACCTCTAACCTTATTCTATTTGTCACTTATAACCCTACCCATTCCTGTCGTGAAAAATGCATATTTGTGAAGATCGGTAGGGTCTGAAGTTTTAGGTAGTCCGAAGGTCAGGTCATGGTCATCGGTCAAAATTACATATTTTCCATTATAAATCAAAAAAGGTTAGGAATATGCGTGTTTACGATGGAAGACATATATCAAGTCCTTTATTGGCTTTTATTTGACACCATGACCTTTGACCTTACGTGGCCTTGAAAGGTCAAAATCATTTTACGGTCATAACTTCGTCAAAAATAGTTTAATTGACTTCAAACGAAGACTAAAATATTCCTTATTCTATTCCTTATAATCAACATTCAGGTTAAGGATGTATCATATTTAAATTTGATCCCCAAAATAACTTTATGCCTTAAATGGGCAGGATTTGTTTGTGCCTGGCACCACTTGTTCATTTTTGTCTTTATAAAAACTTCCATTTCCTTGGTTGGAGTTTAATTTTATTTATATATTTATTTATTATTATTATTGTTGTTGTTTTTTAATTAAAAAAAAATCCAAAAGTTATTTTAAACAATCCAGAGATAAGTCTTTATTTTAAACAGCTTCAAATGCAATATGTTATTGTTCCATTTGACAAAGCAAATAATAATATTGCATTTGTATACAAAATATTCTACATTCAAACACTTTTGGAAGAATTGGGCCTACAGATTGGACTCTCAAACACCTACAAAATGAGTAACGATAATAAAATGGATTTGATACAAGACCACATAAATTACTCCAAAGTGAGAAGAATGTCCGTTCCAGCTAAACACCATAAATTACCATTCATGCACTGGATCCCAAAAATATACAAAAACCCATGCAAGTTGAGGTTCATCATCCCAAGTAGAGAATGCAGGTACTATTACAGGGGCAATGAAACTAATTTCTGTCATACAGTATCCATGACATTAATAACAAGGGTAAAGCAAAATGTTTATCAACTTATGACTTTTCCACATGAGATACAAACATTCCACATGATAAGCTTGTAACCACATTGGACAGAGCGGTCGAGGAAGCAATTGCAGGAGGTAATAAAGTATACATTAAATTATATCAAAAAAGAGCAAACTGTAAAGGAAAATCAATATTCATGTGATTTAAAATATATACTTAAAGAAAGTGTAAGATTTCTCCAAAACAAGTTTCTTTACATTTGGCAACAAGATACTCTAGCAGACAGTGGGGATACCGATGGGTTCAGATCCGGCTCTTTTCTTTGCAAATTTATTCCTGCACATGCACGTCTGATTGCATCCAGAACATGTGCAGGAATAAACAAACAACTTCGCGAAGGTGTGGAAACATCTTAAGATTAATTGATGATTTACGAGCAATTAATGATGAGTTTGTATATGATCAGCTTCATGATTATATTGTCGTGGCCCCGAGGCATGATCTTTCTTGGGCAAACCACATTTCAAGGTTGGACTCCAAAGACGGCTGCTGACTGGGCATCCTCCATCATACAAAGTCCTTCCTTCACACACCTGAGCTCATATCCACCTACAAATCTTTCATCTACAGCTTGATGGAATACTGCTCTCCCCTGCCTCACATGTTCCTCAGCTTGATGCCATGGAAACTAAGGCCTTTAAGATTATTGGAATCTCCCATGATGAAGCTGAGTCTATAGGCCTATCACCACCTTTTGCAGACAGGTAGGTAGTCTCTTTGTCTTCTACTGCCTCCTTTCTGGTCATGCACCCTCTGCAGTTTCCATGCTTTGTCCCACCCCCCCCAGGTTTCTGCAGGGCGCACATGGTTCACCATGAATCCCCTTCTGGTGAAACTCCCCAAATCCAGGATCACTGCTCACCTCCATCATTTGTTCCAATTTTTTTTTCCTGCCTATGGAGTCAACTTCCCCATCCACTTCAATCAAATTCTTCCTACCAGGTCTTCAAGAGAGCTGTTCACTTCCATCTCAGATTGTCCCGAATCCTAAACCATGATCTTTTCTACCCTCGTTAACTTCACCCAAATCCATCCTCCCAAATTTCCAGTTTTCCCTCCTGTATCCATCTTGTCCACCCCATTCATCCTCTGTATCCATCTTGTCCACACCATGCATGCGTGTTTTGTGTCCGGTTTTTGGCTGTTATGTCCTGGTTCGTACAGTGTCGTAGCTCTTCCATGAGTTATGACTAGATATACAAAAAAAAGAAAAAAAAGAAGCAGAAGATGCTTCACTATTGAGAGAGAGGGCCAAAAACGATATATAGCACAATATTTCAAGAAGTTCTGGACAGATTATGACAAAACTTGGTGGATGAGTTCATTAGACACAAAGAACAAGCCGATTAGATTTTGGTTCAGGTCTGCATACAAAACGTAAATGGTTCAGCCTGGTGGAGGTATGTGCTCTACCAAGAGCCATTCTAGTTTGTTATGTTTTCTTTAGCTAGTTGTACTGAGAACTATTAAACTATTGAAGAACTCACAAATTTTCTGGGTGTACAGTTGCATTTTTACCTCTGCCGCCGAGGGTCGATGGAGGTTGTATTTTCACTCAAGTCTGTGAATAGGATATCTCAAGATGTTATGGACGGATTTTGACAAAATTTGGTGGACTGGTTGGATGTGTGACACAGACGAATTGTTTAAAATTTGGTGAAGATCTGGATCCAACCTGTATCCCTGTGCTTTGTAGGCAGGATATTGCATCGATGAGTGTGCCATACTTTGAGGGCAAATTAATCCAGCTGTTTCATTTTCTGGTGGAAATTAAAGATCCTGTGGTGCCTTTTGAAAAGAGTAGTCCACTGTGCACTGCTTTTATTTTTTGGGTTAATGAAGAATTAACGCCTGAAACGTCACCTTCTCTTTGCTGACATGGTGGTTAGCATACCGCAATCAACATCTTGATTCCATCCATTTTATTTGTTATTTTGGTTGTCTTAAATTTCTGGTCGTCTTAAACCAACGTGACGGAATGACCACTATTTGCTCTGTGGTATTGCTCCACCACCAATCACACAGGCAATCTTCTCACAAATAGAAAGAACCAAGGAGAAATGTGACTCTTGCCACCGACTCTTTCAACATGAGCCAGCACCCAAGAGGTTGAAGTCCAGGAATAGTTTCTGTCATGCTGTTCAGCCCCTGGATGGTAACCCTCACAGCTGCAGGATAAATGCTTGGAACACGCAATGCTTCGTCAATGCACATAACAGCCCGGCTGGAAATTTTGGATGAAAATTTGCATCAATAATGGGTATAAAAAGTATACGGGGTTGACAGACTTTTTTGACCTTGACCTATTTAAGGTCATGACCTAATTATAGAAATTTTTACATTTTCCACCACAACTCGATAAACCTTTTTTTCAAATTGCAACAAAATTACCTTCTCTCGATCACCTAGAGCAAGGCACATTTATGTTTGATATACATGATACCGCTCTGACTTAAAGCTCAAGGTCAAATAGTGGTCTGAAAAAAAAACTCTTTTTGTCATTTTTCTTTTGCCAATATAGAATCTTAAAGATCGCTTGACCTTCCAAGAAGTCCTTAAATCATAATTGTGGACTTGCACTGAAGTTGGGTACTTCATATTTGATTTGTGTCCTTGACCGACTTTTGTCGGACTGTGACCTAATGAACAAAAAACACCTTTTTGATCATAAATTGAATAATTTTCCTCTGATTTTCATGATGTTGAGTTTTATGGATAGATTGTAGATGGGGACACATTTTCTTAATTTACACTCTATCCTAAATTTTGAAGATCAAGGTCGTATGGTGGCCCAAAGAAAATATGCCATCGTTCGATTTCAGGTATCAGGGGAGGCTCACCCTTGGTGATTGCTTTGTGATCACAGATATCTATTGATTCATTCTACTTGTACATTACTTACTGCTAGTCAAGCAAACCTCCTATCATAATCTACAGGGGCATTGCATCATGGATGCAGTCATTCCCCAGTGAAGATGCCACAGTAAAATCACATTCATAATTGAATCTCTGTCAAATGTGCATTCATTCCATGGAATAAAATTCTGCATTCAAGCTGATGTCGCATATTTGATCCATGGGATCTCAAGATGATCAATGTCTCATACTATATATACCATTAAATGTAATTTTCCTTATTCTGCCAAGCTTTTGGAAGGAATTAGTTTGGTTTAACGAGATTTAGCTGTATGCACATATCACATTAGTAGTGAGGGTGCAGGATGTGGAATGTGAATCTATAAACTCAAACCATGGAATTGGATACAACCTGGATAACTCGTCGACTGAGGCCAGTGATGTCGGCAAGTTTCTGGAGGGTCTGTGCATCTGGATTGTTGTCCTGGGCAAACTGGGCCTGCATCACCTGCACCAATGGCAACAACGAATTTTAACATTGTTTTCTCCCCACACACTTTTCCTGAAAAGTCTAATTCCTCCGACAGTCCCTTGAATATACATGCACATAATAAGTATGTAACAGTTTTTATGTCATATTTTTAAACTGAACAAGTCACATGATGTTTTCACATGTAAGTCGTGCTGAGAAATCATGAGATGATTCAGCATGTGCATCGAGCCAGAATGCTAAATGAAAGGTACTGTGCCGATTTGTGGAGGCATAGTGCATGTTTGTGTTAGGATGCAAGACCACTGTAATGACATTGCTTTATTGTGAAACATCATCCATGGACATCATACGGCAACTTCCGGCCACTTAAATTGAAGGTAATTCAATATGAAGGGCTAGGTGTCGAGTTGGGTTCAATGGAAGTGGATTGAAGATGAGCAAACAGACTGGGCTTTGGAGGATGAACGAGGATGGCAATACTGGATGAGTATATGCATTCTGGTATTATTAAGGTATGGTGAAGAATTGAAAGACTTGTGGGTGGAATATATCCAAGTAGAGAGTTACAATATTCCGGGGGTATGCAAACCTCTCTGCAAAATGAGATCAGCAGGACCTTTTCAGGCTTTGGATAGGTGATGCCAATGATGTTTAAGGATTTAATGTTCACAACATCCAGAAATAAGCGATGGGGGCTGTAGGAGACATCCAGCCTTCAAATAAAAATGGTACTCTATTGTATTATGAAGGAAACATATTTTCGGCCAGCGGAGGTTCATCAGGAGAGTTTGAGGGAAGACTTCTACCTTGTTTCCATGCACCACTCAACCTGGATTGAAAACTGTGCTTATCCTGATACTGCATTTCATTTCAGAAGTGAAAGGGGAAACTGGGAAGAAGCAGAAATGAACCAAAAAAAAATTAGATCACTGTGTATCACAAAGTGATCGCCAAGGGTAAGCCCAACCTGGCGACTGTGATTCAATGATGGCCATAGTTTTTTTCAGACTGCCATATGACCTTGACCTTCAACACTTTGGGACAGCATATAAATGAAGAAAATGGGTCCCCATCTACAATCTGTCCATAAAACTCAACATCATTAAAATCGGAGGAAAATTATTCAAGTCGGCCCACCTGAGCTCCTGACCACTTACAAAGCTTTTGCCCGCAGCCTGATGGAATACTGCTCTCCCCTCTGGGCTGGTGCTCCTGCCTCCCACCTTTCTCGGCTTCACGCTGTAGAAACCAAGGCATTTCGGATCATTGACATCTCCCGCAATGAGGCTGAGTCTTTGGGCCTCTCACTCAATCACCGCAGGTTGGTCGGTGGTCTTTCTGTCTTCTACCGTCTCCTCTCCAGCCTCGCCCCCCCTGCTCTCTCTGCGATTTGTCCCCACCACATTTCCGCAGGGCATTCAAGGTCCGCCAACAACCCCCTTCTGGTAAAACTACCAAAATCACGAATCACTGCTCATCTTCACTCTTTCATTCCTCTTTTGTCCCGCCTTTGGAATAAATTCCCTCACTCTATTCATTCCCATTCTTCCCTCCAGGCCTTCAAAACAGCTGTTCACCACCACCTATCATCCCCCATCCAAATCCTCGATCTTTTCTACGCCCGATATAATCCACCCAAGCCCACCTCCTTCAAATTCCCTGCTTTCCTTCCTGAAAGTCCCTGTAATGTCCATCTTCTATTCCCCACGTTCCCCGTCCCATCCCTCTCCCTTCCACAGATCTCCAAATGTCTCTGTTCTCCACTATTTTGTCCTTCCCACTCCCTCCCCTCCTGTCTCATGCCCCTCTTGATGCGCGTTGTGTGTTAGCTCTCATACGAGCCTCGACAAGGTTTCCAAAAAAATAAAAATTATGATCAAAAAGGTGTGTTTTTTTGTTAGTTTGGTCACGATCGGAAAAAGTAGGTCAATGACACAAATCAAGTATCATGTGCACAATGTCAGTGCAGGTGCACTCTTACGATGCAAAAACATTGTGGTAGGGCAAGTGGTCTTTGAGGTTCCGCATTGGCAAAAAACGCATTTTTTTCAGACTCCTGTTTGGCCTTGATCTTTAACTCGGAGGGGTATGATGTAAATTAAGTGTAAATGCACCTTACTCTAGGCTGTCAAGATAGGGCAGTTGTGTTCCGATTGGACAAACAAGAGTCGAATTATGGTGAAGACTGTTAAAATGTTTATAATTACTGAAGGTCATGATCTGAAAACTGAGGTCAAGGTCAAAAAATTATGTTGACTTTGCATTCCCATTATTGATGCAAACTTTAATTCCAAAAACCCCAGCTGGCTCTGAGATATAGCTTGGATATTGGCAGAAAAAAAGGAAGAAAAATAAAAAAGAAAAACCTAAATGGTGGTTTAGTACCGCTGGGGGTCTAAGAAACTTTGAGGTACCATTAAAAACTGGGGACACTCATTGTAGAAACAAACCCTACAACAGGTATAAGCCTCCCCATATCCTATAGTGGTAGGCTTAATAAGAATAAAGAAAACCCTTTCCCAAAGCGAGTACACACGAGATGGGATGAAGGTTGGCCATTCAGGTGATGAGTGCTTGTATACATTTTGAGTCAAACCGAAAGCAGAGATACTTATTTTAGCCTTTGATAATCCTAATTATTACTTGGAGCCTTAAGGACTGAGGAGGTAGAAGAGAAGAGCAATGTTGCAAGAGATTAAGAAGAAGGGATGTGAGTGCTTTGCTCGGAGACGAGTCAAGGTCTGAAATCGCACAAAGACATAGCATTTAGTTCGGGCTTAGTTGTGTACCTCAGACAAAGGAATCAACAAGCGTCCCTGGGTTAGCTTGAAGACCCAGTTATCTGAGATGCATTGCAAGGCCCCAGGAGAATAAGCACATATGTGGATAGCATACCTTGAATGTGTATCGTCTCCTAATGATACACTCACCTTTCATAATCTTACTCCTTTGCAACCTCTTTTCTCTTCTGCCATCTTCATGCTTTTAAAATGTGCAAAAGAATAATTATGATTGTCATAGGCCAAAAAAATTGCATCCAACCTGCTGTTTTTCGCTCCAGGCTTCCTGAGAAAGTACTATGTTCATCAAAAATGCCCTTGTGGATGGAAATGTGAGCTTTTCACTCAACTCAGATAGACAATAATTTGTGGATTGTGGGAGAACCCGGGTTCGGATGGCATGGTTTTTAACCTGGGTTGAGTTGTACATGAAAATAAGGTTTTAGTGCACTTGGGAGTGCTAAGTCGGCTTGAGAGACCATCTTGGAAATGTGATGGTCCCCCAGAAAGTATTGGTTGATTTTGGGCCCCTAGGAGGCTTCGAGTAGGTGTGGGGAGGGGTTGAGGTGGGGAAGGGGATTGGGGTGCAATCAGTTGATGGTGAGGGCCTGGGGGGGGGGCAGTCTCAGTTGATAGTGACTGGGGGGGGTGTCTTGATTGAATGTAATTCCTGTGGGGGTGGGGTGGCATGGGGGAAATATCGGTAGATAGTGAGGCCTTGAAGGGAATGGGGGGAGGGACTTTGAGGCCGGTAAGGCCCCGGAGGTGGGGGGGGGGGTGGGGATCTCCGTTGACACTGAGGCCCCAGAGGCACAGAGACGGGGGGAATCTCCATTGACATTGAGACCATAGTGGGATGGAGGAGGAGTCTTATACGAGATATATAATGAACTTCTCTGTACACAAAATAAATTCTGTCCTAACTTCTGGTGAAGAAACTGGCAGAAATGTCAGACTTGACCTGGATTGTGAAAAGGTGTATTTTAACCTGACTCAGAGGGTTTGACCTTACCCTATGCATGAAAAAGGGGTTTATGACTTTCCCAAATTCATGGAAAAGCAGAGTTGTTACTTCATTGGTGAATGAAAAGTGTTATGATCTTACCTGTAATTGTTCGGCTGTAAAGCTCGTCCTTGCTCGTTTCGTGGGTTTGCTGCTCCCCTCGTGAGGGTCTCCCAAATTGCTGTCTCCCATTATTCCACCTGCAGGAAAGATCAAGTGTCAAGAGGAGAGAAGAGACGATCACAAAGCGATCGCCAAGGTTAGCCAATGATGGCCATATTTTTTTGAATTGCCATATAACCTTTACCTCCAACATTTAGGGATAGAGTGTAAATTAGGAAAATGTATCCCCATCTCCAATCTATCCATAAAACTCATCGTGAAAATCGGAGGAAAACTATTCAAGTTCTGATCAAAAGGGTGTTTTTTGTTAATTAGGTCACAATCTGAAGAAAAGTAGGGAAGAGACGCGAATCAAATATCAGGTGCACTTCAATGCAAGTCCACTATTATGATGCAAGAACATCTTGGTGGGCGAAGTGGTCTTTGAGATTCCGTATTGGCAAAATTGAGAGATGACAAAAAAGTGCATTTTTCTTTCAGACCACCATTTGACCTTGACTTTTAACTCAGAGGCAGATGATGTAAACAAAGCGTAAATGTGCCTTAATCTAGGTTAGCAAGAGAAGGCAATTTTGTTCCAATCAGACTGAAATTAGTGAAGTTGTGGTTTTAAAAAACAGGTAAACATTTCTATAATTTGGTCATGACCTTCAAATTAGGTCAAGGCAAAACATTTTATGTCGACCCCACATACTTTGTATTTCCATTATTGATGTAAAATTTCATCACAAAAGTCCAAGTCGACTCCAAGATACAGCTTGGACATTGGCAGAAAAAAGGAAGGAACCCCCCTCCCCCCCTAAATGATGGTTTAGTAATCCTGTGAGTCTAAGAAACTCTCCGGTACCATTAAAAATTGGGGGCACTAATTGTAGAAACAAATGCTACAATATTGCATAACCCTCCCTCTATTCTGTAGGGGAAGGCTTAGAATTTAAAGGAGGAATAGTGGGATTAAAAAGCAATGCAAAAGCAAGAATATGGGAATAAGTGAAGAGGGTAGAGTGATTAGACTGGCGATGAGGAATCATGTTGAACAAAGAGGACAATAACATGTGGGATGTCATGGGTTCGGGACAACGTTTGAGTATCTGGAAGGAGTACGAAAAGTTGCGTTGAGGTTGCAACAGCAATGAAAGGAGTGAGAGAAGAGGTGGAAAAAGTTTTAGCCGATTAAGGTAATTTGAATAACATCAATTAAAAAAAAATATTAATCTCATTTTATCCACGTTTGCAACAGCACATTGAGATTAATGCAACTTTTTAAGTTTGTACTTTGAAGTATACATAATCATTAGTTAGAAAATACATAAATATGTTTAAATACACTTTATATAGATTATGCTTAAATACACTTTATATAGATTTATATCAAAGCATGTTTAAACAAAGTGCATTTATACATTTTCGTTTTTTTTTAGATTTCAGTAAAACATCAAGAAGATCGTTATTTAACTGCAGCAAAAAGATTAACTCGGGAGGGCAACACGGAAATGAGGGGCCGAATGGCCTCCTCATTTCCTTGTTCAAATTTGTACAAGAGGTTGCGAGCACTACTCCCACTTAGTGTAGTCCCAAGGAGTACTGTGGATCCTTTATATATATATTACTTTCCATTCTGTATGTAAATATTTCAATGCATGTGGTTTGATTTCTGACAGAGTGCAAGCTTTTCCCCTCTCCCCGCCAAAGAGGCCACCTGGCATACGACCGTTGATCAGTCAAAATGCCATGTGACTTGTGAAAATAAATGTGAAAATGTGAAAATGTGAATTTTCACAAAATTCACAAAAAACATGTGAAAATAATGTGGAACAGCAAATTTCTGGTAAATTGGCCAAGGGATATGGTGATGTATCAAAATCAAAGAAGGGGCTTCACACAGAAACAACTCGTGTGTGTGTGTGTGTGTGTGTGTGTGTGTGTGTGTGTGTGTGTGTGTGTGTGTGTGTGTGTGTGTGTGTACATATAAATACACAAATAATATAAACATTTTGAACTAGAAGGGCGCTCGGTAGAGGGACTACCTCCGCCACGTAATACCTGATCCACGAGAACATATCGAGCCCAATACATTTTTGAAATATCATGCTATACAGTACTATATCGTTTTTGGTCCTAACTCTCAATGGTGAAAAATCACTTTAAAAATGAAATAATCATCGTATCCAGATTCGGATCCGGATCTTCACCAAAATCGAATCAATTCATCCTTGTCACACACACCTAACGTGTCCACCAAGTGTCATCCGAATTCGTCCACATTTTTCTTTGAGATATCGTGCTATATATCGGTTTCTCCCGATCTCTCAATGGTGAAGAATCACTTAAAAAAATTATCTGATCCGGATCCGGATCCAGATCTGGACCTTCACCAAAATTAAATCAATTCTTCCTTGTCAAACACCCAACATGTCCATCAGGGTTTCATCTGAATCTGTTCACAACTTTTTGAGATATCCTGCACACAAACAAACAAACAGACAGAAAGGGGTGAAAATATAACCTCCTTCACCTTTGGTGGCAGAGGTAACTAGAAGGGCACTTGGTAGAGCGCATACCTCCACCATGCAATACCTGATCCAGTAGAACATATCGGGCCCAATACATTTTTGAGATATCATGCTATATATCGTTTTTGGCCCCATCTATCATTGGAGAAGAATCACTGTTATCACTTGCTTATTGAGGATTCTGTACCCTGCGATTTTGGCCTAAAACGATATACAGTATATTTCAAAACTTGTGGACGGGTTATGACAAAACTTGGTGGATGAGTTCGGTAGGGTGACAAGAACAATCCAATTAGATTTAGTTAAGGTCTAGATGCAGATCCGACTTATCAGTGTGATATAAAACGTAATATAAACAGTTCAGCCTGGTGGAGGTATGCACTCTACCGAATATCGTTCAATTTCTAATTGCTCCCTCCTCCCCCCCCCAAGTGAAGGAAATTCAAGATGGGTCGAATGTTTTTTTCTTCCAAAAATTGCTGAAATCAAAGGAAAGTTCAGCAAATACACCTACAAGGGTGTCCTGAGTAATCTTTGATATTTTCAGCTTCCTCGGCCAAATTCTCTCTCGGAGGAGTTGTTAGAGCAACTCACCAATCCCACAAGAACATGGGAATACGTAACGTGGCCATTAAAGAAGAAAAATAACATACAGTCTGTGCGCATGACAATACAGGGTGTTGCTAAATCACCCATTCTATTTTGAATGTAAATTAAAAAAACAGCGAATAGATATACAAGCAGTGGTTTGCACCATCTTGTAGCCCAACTCAAAGTTTTTCTTGCCTTGTCAGTGGACTTCCACAATCCACATTGCACCACCATTCATGACTCTCAGAGCGTCCGACATTGAATTTCAGTTACACATTTGCCGCAACATGTCCACAGTAACACATCTTTTAAACATTCTTTGCAAGTCACAACATTACTCCACACACTGGAGAGGCACCTGAAATAAAATAGTGAAAATGAAATTTCTATTGAGTTGGGCTTCAGAAAGTTGGGCATGCTTGTACATGTCTATGAGTTACTTTTTTTAAATGTACATTAAAAATAGCAAATAATAAATTAGGAACACCATTGATAATCAAGGTATGGAGTACAATTCTGATAACCTTACAATGTCCCATATAAGTAAACCTTTTGCACGGTAAACACCCACAATCCATAAGGCGCAGACATAGCCACATAGAATTAATTGGACATGCATGTACGATAGATCGCTGTAAAATGCAAGCTGTTGGAAGTGACATGTATTGCACCGGTAATTTACCGTAGTTTTAACGTTCTCGGCATGCAGTGCACCCGTGCGGAGCACGCACCGTTCTCGGCACCCCTGCCCAGGCGCTCCAGTGTGCTATGGTAGTGCGTACGGCAGAGCAGGCGTTCCCGCAACAATCCAAACTCCTCTCCCGTGGATAGCTGGCGCTGGCACGCGGCACACGCGAAGCACGCCAGGTGGTAAAGCTTTCCTCGTGCCCGCCGTACCCAGTCGCTCGCTTGGATATTCCGCTCGCACTTGGCGCATTGCGCACCGAACCTCCTGCGAGTGTGAATACGTGCACCAAGTACGGCATACGTCGTGGTATCGCGTCCACCCGTGATACCAAGTGTTTCCACTTTGCTTTATCTCTCGCTTTGACAAGAAAGGGCCTTACCTGTTCATAGTGCTGACAAAACATTTTCTACTTACAGGCTTGCGCATTGTCTGCATCTTTTTGGACAAATAATTATTATTGCGTTTTGATTCCACTATTTCTCAGATCTCTTCCTGGTGATTTTTTTTTTTTTTAGATGTAAAGTAAGAAATTAAAGTTAATTAAAAATAAAAAAAATGAATATTAAATATGAAGGTTCTAATTCCACAGCTCATGTAAAACATTGTAATTCGTGAGGTTTTTTTTGATTATTAGCATCCAAGGTTGTATGCTCTAAAGAGTGGGTATGCAGTGCAAATGAGGTACCTGTAGTAATCCAGTTTGCAATATGCAGTGTTGTCTCGTACATAGCACGTGCCGTGGTTCTCGAGCGGTACCCCGCACGCAGCGCACGCCAGACAGCGGGCATGCCACGTCTCTGTTCCGACCTGCACCAGTTGAAAATCATGTCCTGATACATTCAGCATTGGACATCCCATACGTATGCAGAGGGGTTAGTGGGGTTCAAAACGTTTTCGGAACGAGATATTCACAATTGTCAAAGAAACTAAATTTCTCAATATGTAAGTGAAGGAAAAAAAAAGAATTTGTTTATGCCCCTATTCACTTCAAATTTCTTGTGGGGTCGGCTCGGAAATGTTTTTGGCCCAAGTCATTCGCGAACCAGTTGGACAGGCTTGACATTCAAGAAAATGATTTGCACAGGGATTACAAATTTGTTCATAATGCCAGAGATGGCTCGCCTTCTCTTTGCAAAAGACAGTGAGATATTTAACATTCACCAACGACAAGCTTGTAGGTGGGTTATCTGTATGAACATCTTTCCGTGGTTACAAAGCACACATTTGTACATCCATCCATTGCGATTGCTCTGTATGGGAAACACTAGCATGACAGAGTCGAGAATCAAAGCCGAGCTACACAGCTCAAAGGAGGTTGCAGATACCTGTATATGTAATTATATACGAGTATATATGGGTGTAATTGCAATATACATATGAAAAATATTTCCTTGCTAATTATACAAGTATAAAACCTGAAGTATTGAAAATGCAAAAGGATGTCGGGATGGCAATGTCGAAAGAAATGTAACCAAGGTGGGGATTGTATTGTGAAAGTATGCGAGGTCCATCTCTCCATCTTTTTTTTTGATGTAATTTCCTCGTATGTTAAGCAATCTGATTGATTTACCGCAATCATAAGTACATGCCACACACACATGTCAGCTTAGTTGTTGTCTACCTTGGAATTGTTTGCTATTGGCTTGCTGCCACATGCACTGTTAAAAATGGACTACATATAGGCTTTTACAAAATATCAGTATGTGCTTCATCAAAATCACATCAATCAGAAGCATAGCCCATACACTAATGCAACGTAGATCAGACAGACCCACGCCAGAGGTACAGCCCTGGCTATGCTACTGCTGAGTCCTTCAATAATTCGCCCTTATCCTTCCTGCACCCCGACTCACAGCCTTGTTGTGGCTACTCGTCCCAAACTGCTCCATATACTGGCTCGTAACGCCTTCTGTTTCAACGTGACAAGTCCCTCAGGGTGAACAATCAACCGATTCCCTATAATGGCTGTTGCCATGTGAATTTTAACAAGCATATCTCCTGCTACGCACACACTATGAATGCGGCAACACATGCAGTTAAAGGGTTGATTGCAAAATGCAGTCAGAATCTAGTAATGTAAATTAAATGCTCCAACTTTTGTGTGCATTGCCTAATGGGTGAACAGCAGTACCAGGTTTACAAAGACACCAGGCCCAATCAGAAAGGACCCACAGTGACCAAGATTTTTTTTTAAGTGTACTAAACAAAACATACGATTTGAATTGAAAAAAAGATACTACCATCTCCTGCCGCATGATATCATCACATTGTTAATGGCGTACATTCCAGTTCCAGTACCACACACACGCAGAATGGGAGAGTTAGACTTTGTTTAGAGGACAATTAGCAGCACAAACGATGAAAAGCTCTTGGTGCAGCCACCCTGCAGAAGAATTACACACAAGCAGAAGCTACCTCACAAGTTGAAACCATAGATCAGTTGGAGACTCCATTCACGACAACATTTTGGAATAGTATCCATACAAGGATAGACAAAACAAGTCAACTTCTGCAGTCTGAAACAATGGACTCAAGCACAGCTGTGACACTTCTGAAGTCACTATCAAAGGTTGTGGCAGCACAATGGAACAACTTTGAGAAATACCTTGACTCTGTGATGTCTTTAAGTTCGACAGCGAACTCTCAGTTAAAGCGGCAGCACCATCCAAAGCATATTGCTGATTCCCTTCCGGTTCCGGGTTTGGAACGACGAGAGGTCTCGTCGGGGCTCTCTGCTGACGTTCTCAAAGATAAGTTTCCGGTCGTTATTTGTCCCGTTTTAACTGTTTAATTTTCTCACCTACATGTTACTGTGTGTTCCTAGTTCGGTTTTGTTTCAAAAATCGTGCTATTTTGTGAATTTTTTTGTCGACAATCTTACCTGGTGATTGAGGCCTAGACCTTGGCCTAGGCTTGAGGCCGACTGGTTCCCCTCGGTGTTCGATCGTTTTTTTTTTGTTTTTTTGTTTTCTCCCCATTACCTTCAATTTCTATCCTCCCCATTACCTTCAATTTCTATCCTCCCCACCTTCTTAACGTCCCCCATTCTCCCAACTAATCTCTATTTCTTATCTCAAAAAAATAATTAATAAAAATAAAAAACAACAACAACAATGCGCAAGCCTTCTCCCGATTCTGCTTCTTCTTCTTTCTCTTATCTTCCTCCTCCTCTTCTTCCTCGATTTTTTTTGACAACACTTCCATGACCTAATCTTGGAAAACTCTCTCAAACATTAATAATAATAACAAAAACGATCTTATAATGAATGCTTCATCTTCCTCTCTCACACATGTGGTGCTCTTTACTGTTTCATAATGCACTACTCTTCTGCTATTTTAACAGACTGCTCTCATTTCCACCTCGCCTTCATTCCTTGCCTAAAAAAATCCAACTGTTACAGCGCTTCTTCTCTCCATTCTCTGAATTCGCCTTTATTGCATCCATCAAGAATTGTGTTAAATCGCATCTTTGACCTAAAACTTTAAAAAACCACAGTTTGCTATGAATGTTCGCTTTCCATCAACCATTCTTTTTTTCCAACTTCAGTGCCAACTCACCCGTCTCACCCCTCACTCTCAAAGCAACCATCCCACTCTTCTCCCTCCAAGCCTCCCTCTCACCTCTCTCAAAAATTCCCCCCTCACCTTTCTCCCACCTTTCATCCCCCTCACTCATCCTTCTCAAAGTTGCCCTCCCTCTCATCCACCAAGCTGCCTCCCTCCACTGCCCTCTTACCTCTATCTCTTCACTCCACTTCCTCAAATCCTCAACTGCCTTCTTCCCCTCTGTTGCCCCCCCTCTCCCCCAGCACCACAAAGCCTTTTCTCCTCCTCATTCGGCCCCCTTCCCTAGCTATTCTGCAATCCCCCACACTCTTTCAACAACCCTCCTTACCTCCCCCCCCCATCCCATGCCCTACCCTCCCCCCACCCCCTACACCCAAAGCCTCCTCCCTACCTCTTCATTAAAAGCGTGGACTTCAAATATCCGGGGCCTTCGCTCAAACCTTTCAGATCTTTCCATACAGGTTGCCACTGACAAACCAGATATAATCTGCCTAATAGAAACTTTCCTCTCCCAAGACTACAGTGTCGTGGCAGAGGTGCGAACAGGCAGACACGAGCCGGAGGGTAACACAACTCCGCTTTATTGTCTCGAGCGAGAGGGTAGGCGTCGGATGCCCGTAACTCCGCTTTAATGCGCACTCGATGCACTCTACAGGCACACGACCTACAAGACACTGCTAATGATACAGCATGCTGCTACTGATGCTACTCGTGCTACAAGTCCCTCACGGGCGCGAACAGCTATATGCAATGCAGACACGTGACTACCATCACCACTCCTCCATTCCCCCACAACGCTCCACGCATTGTGCTCCACGTATGCCAATACGCCACAAAGACGTGTCTGACTCCCAAGTATCTCTCCCCGGTTACTCCCTCCTCCGGTATGACAGACGTGAGCCTCGTCCTGGTGGAGGTGTTGCTCTCTTCATCAGACTCTATTCCTCACTCTCCATGCACTGCCCTCACTCGCCACACCCCCATGAATACCTCTGGCTACAGCTTCCCCTCCACTCCCTCCTCATGTTTATATGTGTACTGTACTGTCCACCGAACAGTGATGACTCCATCTACACCTCACTATCCGAAAACATGGTCCATCTTCTATCTTCTCATCCAAACTCTCTCTTCCCATGGTATCCAAGGCCATCTCCACTCATGGCTCGTGGACTTCCTCTCCTGTCGCAGTCAACGTGTGGCCCTAAATGGAGTTCTTTCATCCCCTCTTCCTGTCCAGGCTGGAGTTCCTCAAGGTAGCGTTCTGGGCCCTGTTCTTTTTCTGGTTTTCATCAATGATCTCTCTGACTCTCTGGAAAATCCTCTATATCTCTTTGCTGATGACTCCACCCTCTGCCGTACCATCTGTCATCCCTCAGACCGGCAAGCAGCAGCTTCTTCGCTCACTACAGATCTGGATAAAATCACAAACTGGTCCAACACGTGGAACATGTCTTTCAATCCAGACAAATCTCACACTCTCACTATGTCTCTTCGAAAGGACCGTTTAGAACCCCCCCCTCCATCCACTTTCTCAACAATCCTCTGGAAGAAGTCTTTTCTTTCAAGCTTATGGGTCTCACTATCTGCCATGACCTTTCCTGGGAAAGTCACATTTCCAACCTCGCCTTCAAAGCCAGTCGCCGACTGGGAATCCTCCGTCGTGCAAAGTCCTTCCTCGGCCCTCTTGAGCTCCTGACCACTTACAAATCTTTTGTCCGTAGCCTGATGGAGTACTGCTCTCCCCTCTGGGCTGGTGCTCCTGCCTCCCACCTTTCTCGGCTTCACTCTGTCGAAACCAAGGCATTTAGGATCATCGGCATCTCCCGTAATGAGGTTGAGTCTTTGGGCCTCTCACTCAATCACCGCAGGTTGGTCGGTGGTCTTTCTCTCTTCTACCATCTCCTCTCCAGCCTTGCCCCCCTGCTCTCTCTCTCTGCGATTTGACCCCACCACATTTCCACAGGGCGCTCAAGGTCCGCCAACAACCCCTTTCTGGTAAAACTACCAAAATCACGAATCACTGCTCACCTTCCTCTTTCATTCCTCTTTTTTCCCACCTTTGGAATAAACTTCCTCACTCTCTTCTTTCCCATTCTTCCCTCCAGGCTTTCAAAACAGCTGTTCACCACCACCTCTTATCATCCCCCATCCAAATCCTTGATCTTTTCTACCCCCGATAATCCACCAAAGCCCACTTCCTTCAATTCCCCTGCTTTCCTTCCTGAAAATCCCTGTTATGTCCATCTTCTCTTCCCCATGTTCCCCGTCCCATCCCTCTCCCTTCCACAGATGTCCTAATGTGTCTGTTCCCCACTGTTTTGTTCCTCCCACTCCCGCCCCTCTTGTCTCATGCCTCCTTGCTGTGCGTTGTGTTTTCGCTCTCATACGAGCCTCGACAAGGTATACAAAAAAAAAAAAAATAGTGAAGAACCTGCTGTTGTGCTGACTGGTGGAGAGAAGTTCAAAGTTGAATGAATCGTTGTACATCATAGTTGATTCACTCGTCAACCACCTTAACAGAATAATCCATGCATATTCATAAATAAAGAACCATTTCTGTTTTTTTCTTTTTAAACAAGTGACCTTGAAAGTACTGCTGTTAAAGACTCTTTCATGAATTTAATTGAATTATATTCAGATGACCTGGATGAAGAGATCTTTGAAGAATGGGAACAGTGGCACTCACTTGTAAAGCAGCTTGCCTCAGAGCCGTCATCACAAGCTCTGCCTACGTCACTGCAAATACTGACCATCATGAACATGCATCATTTGCAAACAGCATTTCCAAATGTCTCTATCCATCCATTAGGACCATACTCTGTGCAGAGTGTTGGTGCCGCCGAAGCAGTCTCCTTGGCTATTGGGAACAATCCTGGACGGGTCGCCACTCCGACACAGTACACCAGCATGCTGGCACTCATTTTGCCGACCTCGGAAGGATGACAGGCAGAGTCAACCCCACCTGGTGTTAATTCAACAGCTGAGCGGGATTTGAACTCAGGACCCTAGGATCCCAAGCCCACTACCTTAACCATTAAGCCAACACCAGGCATAATGTCTCTATTGCACTACGCATTTTCCTGATTCTACACCCATCACAAACTGCAGCGGTGAAAGGTCTTTTCACATTTAAAAAGGATGGAAAGGGCTATATGTGCTATAATGGTTCCCGAAAGACATAAAAGTCTTACTCTGTTAAGCAATGAATCTGAATTGGAAAAGTCTGTGGATTTCTCATTGAAAGCTTTGCTGCAGCAAATTCTCGCTGAAAACCCTTCTGAGGACATTTTCATTTTTAGTGTGGTTTCCTTTGTAGTGGGATCAGCAAATGGCAAGCTGTTTTTTTCCACTGTTTTATTTGTAATTTGTCATTTGTTATTTATTTTATGTGCACTCGTGTATATGTCCTTCTGCCCTAGGGCTACCATTGCTGGTACCCTACTGGCAGCCACCTCCATCTGCAACTTAAACTTGCACATAGTGTAAAGAGACTTTACATACAGCTGTGTTGAAGCCTACTTGATACTTCTCCTGTATATCGATCTGTCATTTGCAATGGTTCCCCAAATGGGGCCCACAAATTTGTATGGTGCCAGGCCCACAAAAGGTTAATCTGGCACTGGAAAACAGCATGTCCTGCACTGGATCCTCCTGTGGATAGATATATGGAGAGACAATGATCAGGCTTTAACAGCACCATGCCACGACTGCACCATGGTCAGAAGAGATGAGCAACGTTGTGTTAAGTCAATAATGGTTCCTCCCATCTATCCTTGGTATATACAGATGTCTGACAATGTGGTACAGATGTGGTACATTTACCTTTGAGCTGGCTAGTCTAGGTTTGATCCTCAGCACAATTTTTAAACCATTTGATTTGTGCTTCACAAGCATGGAACTGCATTATTTAATGTGCTGTCCTGAGGATGGATTCATCTGAGTGTCCCATCTGGTGATAGTAGCTGGTGGTCCTTAAAGATCCCAGAAAAGATAAAGAAAGTGAAGTCTTTCCCAAAGAGTAGGTGAGATTTTGCCAGTAGTTGGCGATGTGCGCGCCCGCGTGCGCGCTCACACACGCACACACACACACACACACACACACACACACACACACACACACACACACACACACACACACACACACACACACACACACACACACACACACACACACACACACACACACACACACACACACACAGTTATGGGTTTGGCGGGGGTCACGAGAGGAGTTCTCAGGCCTACTTCTTGGCTGACAACCCTGAAGCCGACGAGCCGCAGATAACTCCGTGGAATGGCGGATTGCTAAGCAACCACAGATGCTGTATGAGACACTTAATCTAGGTAGGATCCAGCATCCAAATCCCACTTCACCTTCCCAGAAAATTAATCACCTCAGATAAGGACTGTGCTTCCAACGCTCGACTGCTGTCAATCAAAACGGCTAAGCGATACCACAAATGGAACGTTGGCTATTGTCGAACAATAACGAAATGGCGGGTCGGAACTCCCTGTCACTAATTACATGCTATGTCGAACCAATGGAAAGAGAGGATCGGGCAGTTTGGAGTGCAGTTGATAAGGATTAGCAAAAAGCATGTATATACAAGGTAAACACTGTCACAAAAGAAAGCTCTTACCCCAAGCACGGAAGCCCACTTAATCAGTCAACTTAATCACAGGGTCTACACAGACAGGCGCCTCAGGCATATCCCAGGAAAAGGAGATAAGAAAGAGCGATAGACATAGGAGTGAAGCAGGTGTGGTGTGGTGTCAACCCCTGCCTCACCCGTACGTGAGTCAGATGGCTCACGCAGTAACAAACAAGGTGTATGATGCAGATGAGTGAGAGGTGCGGGTGAGATGTGCGGTGTATGCGGGTGAGTGTTGTGCGAGTCCTGAAAAGGACTACTGTGGACTCTGTTGATACTCCGCAAAACCGGGGTGAGTCAATGAGGTGCGTGTGATGGTTGGTGTAAGGATGTAATAATACTGCAAACCCTACCTGGGCTCCTCCACAGCTGTTGCTGAGGGGACGTGCAGCATTGGGATTCTCATGTATGTGCTGCTTGTGAATATCTTCAGCTTTAGAGGAACCCAGGTAAGGTTTGAAACAGTAAAAGGGCTTACTTTGTGAAGCTTTTATTGGTTGCTTTATGCCGCTTTTTTTGGCTGGAAGAGCATGGGTGGTTAAATATATTGGCTTATACAGTACATATGGACCTCTTGCTATTCAGTCTTTTGTTTTTATTTTAAAATTACTCGTCTGATTGCCAAGCATAACGTTTTATTTGTGAGTGTTTGTGGGATAAATTGCAGTCTGTCATAAGCACAATGAATACTTCAAATTAGTCAAATGTCAGAACATTTTCTGAGTTGGCTTGGAAAAACTGTAAGCCAAAGCATTAAGCTGTAAGCCAAAGCATTTTGTCAGGTCAGGTTCGATCTGTGACCTGCTACAGGTACCATGTAAACCTGTACTAACCTGTTCCATGGTCGGGTTGTCGGCGACTAAACCGTCTCCCCCACCAGGTTTTCTGGTGAGGAGGGTGTTTGGATATGGACACCCAGCAGGATTAAAAACAAAACCTGTCAAAGGGCGGAGGAGCTCCTTGTGAGCCAACGGCCATCCATATCTAGTGCCCAGCTGTGTCTGCGGACGTCCTCCTGCAGTTGGGTTACTTCTTATTAGGAGGTTGGTGGCAGGATTTGCACTCCAGCCACCGTAAAACGCTTCATTCCGCAAAACGCAAAAACGCAAAAAAATCTGAAAACCCACTCCGTGGGAGTACCTCCTGTGCAGCTTCCCTTCGCAGGGCAGCTCACCGGATGATGGGATTGGGGCAAAGCCTTCGGGACCCCCAATCTTTGATAGGAGGGAAACCACGGGGTAACATCCCTGGGTCAGATTGCGGGAGAGTGTGTCGGAGTGGTGCTGAGGTGTCGTCCACCAGACGGCGGTCTCCTTGGGTTAACCTGAGGCGGTCCCTTCGGGTGGGTGCCTGGAATGTCCTATCCCTAAGAGAGGATGATCACCTGTCTCTGTTATCATCTGAGCTCAAGCGTTTGGACATCGGGATTGCAGCTCTCTCTGAGGTTCGGAGACCGGATTGCGGCGAGATAATGGTGGGTGGTTACACCTACTATTGGTCTGGTCGCTCTGATGGTTACCATACCCAAGGAGTTGCTGTAGCTGTGTCCAATAAGCTGACCCCAATGATAATTGAGGTAACACCGGTCAACGAGCGTATTATGAGATTAAGGATTCGTCACTCCTTAGGTGTCATTTCCCTGGTCTCTATTTATGCTCCGACTGAGGCGAGTGATCTCACCGTGAAGGATGCATTCTACGCCACACTCGAGTCTGTGGTTGATCAGTGCCCCAGACGAGATACACTTCTAGTCTTGGGGGATTTCAATGCATCGACTGGAACTGATAGGGATGGTTATGAGGTGTGTGTTGGTCCCCATGGGTCAGGAACTATGAACCAGAATAGCACTAAGTTCCTTGACTTTGCAAGAAGTCATGGACTTAGGGTGGCTGGTTCATGGTTTCAGCGCCCACAAGCTCATCGCTGGACTTGGTATTCCAACGCTGGCGGTGTGGCAAAGGAGATTGACCATGTCCTCATTGACGGTCGTTGGAGGATGATCCAGAACTGCAGGGTCTACCGGAGTGCTCAGTTCCTCAATACTGACCACAGGCTTGTTGTAGCAACTCTAAAGCTGCACCTTAAATCCTGGAGAATGGTACCATCCCAGCCTAGGCTGGATGTTGCCAAGCTCAGGGATGAGAGAGTAGCTGAGGAGTTTGCGAACAGGCTGAGTGGACACTTGGGGGGTCTGGGTGCTTTGGGGGGTCCTGAAGAGTTGTGGAGCACCTTCAAGACCACCGTCCTTGATGTTGCCGGTGGATGCCTTGGAACTCACCGCAGGGCAAAGAAGAATTTTGTCTCTCAAGGGACACTGGATACCATTGACCAGAGTCGCAGGGCCAGGCTGAATGGCAGAGCTGAGCTGTTCAGGGAGCTGAGGCGTAAAACTGTACGTGCACTGAGGGTGGACAAGGAGGCCTATGTGCGAGGAATCTGTGAGGGGGTAGAGCATCACCTGTGGACAGGTGATTCTCGTCCCGCTTACAGGGGAATTCGCGCATTACGTTCATCCAAGCCCATCCCTCGGAGCACTGCAGTTCGAGCAGAGAGTGGTAGGCTCTTGACAGAGGAGTCTGAAGTGAAGGCCCGCTGGGCCGGTTACTTTGAGCGGTTGTACCAGGCTGATCCCCCAGCTGTCGAGTTGGACGTCAAGGGTGTTACAATCCCTGTTGCTGACCCTCGAATCAACTGTGGTCCACCATCGCTTGTGGAAACACGGGCTGCGGTGAACCAGTTGAAACGGGGCAAAGCTCCAGGGATCTGTGGCATCCATGCTGAACTTCTCAAGGCTGGTGGAAATGCTGCACTCGCGTCGTTGCATGCAGTTTTGTGCTCTGCCTGGAACACAGGCATCATCCCAACTGACTGGAAGAGGGGCCTTGTTGTCCCTCTCTGGAAAGGGAAGGGTGATCGCCAAGACTGCAACAACTACCGAGGGGTGACGCTGCTCTCAGTGCCGGGCAAGGTCTTTGCTCGGATAATTCTTGATAGGGTTCGCCACCATCTGCTTGAGCACCAGCGTCCAGAGCAGTCAGGCTTTACACCAAAGAGGTCAACGATTGACCGTATCCTTGCTCTTCGTGTCCTCACTGAACGCAGACGAGAGTTTCGGCAGGGGCTGCTTGCAGCCTATGTTGATCTCTGTAAAGCGTTCGATTCAGTGAATCGGGATGTCCTCTGGAGGATTCTTGGTCTTCGTGGGGTGCCACCGAAACTGATCGATCTGATGTCTGAACTCTACTCTGGTACTGAGAGTGCTGTGAAGTGTGGTGGTACCATCTCTGACTTATTTCCAGTTGTTACTGGAGTTCGTCAGGGATGTGTACTTGCCCCCACACTTTTCAGCACTTGTATGGACTGGATTTTTGGGAGGATGTCGGAGAGATCAAGTTGCGGTGCATCGTTTGGCAATGTCAAGATCTCGGACCTTGATTTTGCAGATGATGCAGTCATCTTTTCGGAGACTTTAGACATCCTCTTGGGGGCCCTCGAGGTGCTGAATGAGGAGTCGGAGCCGTTGGGATTACGGATTTCTTGGGTCAAAACAAAGATCCAGGCTTTCGGTGACATCTTGGATGCTGCTGTCCTGTCTGTGTCTGTTTGTGGTGAGGATGTTGAGGTCGTGGATAGATTCACTTACCTTGGCAGTGATATTCATGTCTCCGCAGGTTGTGAGCCGGAGGTCAATAGACGTCTGGGTCGGGCCTGGGGAGTCATGGATTCACTGGATCATGGGGTGTGGCGCTGCCGGTACCTGTGCGGGAGGACGAAAGTCCGAGTCTTCAGGTCCTTGGTACTTCCAGTCTTGCTCTATGGGTGCGAGACTTGGACTTTGACCAAGGATCTCAGATGGAGACTTAATTCCTTTGGTACCAGGTCTCTTCGGAGAATCCTTGGCTATCGCTGGTCGGATTTTGTGTCCAACGAGCGGTTGCTGAGAGAGACTCGGATGAGATTTGTTACCTGCATAGTCCGTGAGCGTCAGCTGCGGCTGTATGGACATGTGGCTCGTTTTCCTGACGCTGATCCTGCTCACCAGATTCTCTCAGCGAGGGAGTCTCATGAGTGGAGGAGGCCAGTGGGCCGACCACGTGCCTCATGGTTGCAGCAGGTTGACCATCATCTCAAGGAGATGGGGATGGGCCTGGCATCTGCCTGGGGGATGGCCAGACGGAGGCCCCTGGAGTACCGGCGGAAAGTGGACGCAGCGACGCGCTGTTCTGGCACATGCTCCCATACCTGACCTGACCTGACCTAAAGCATTAGACCCAGACAGGCATCGGATTAAAATGAAAACAGGTGGTTCGAGTCCAGAGGGATCAAACACTGGAAAATTCAATGCCTGCTGGTACAACAATGTACAAGCCATGGGGGCATCCAGACATGGCTAGTGCAGTTGAATCCAACACCAAGAGGGAGTGGGGGAATAGCCAACAGACCCATGTTGACAACCTGCCACCCATTCCCTCACCGTCACTGCTGCTCTGGAGTGAACATCAAATCAAATAATCTATTGAATGCTTGTAGAAGCAACCAAGATGGAAGTTGTGGAAATCAAGTGCATACAACCAAAAGTAGATGAAATAATACCATCAATTCACATGTAATATTGCACAACAGGAAATAAATAACCACCAAGTAACAATCACCTCCGGACTCACTTAGCTGCACCCCGACTGATTCGCTAACTGATGTCATGGATCGGTACCTGAGGGGCACGATGTGCTATGTTCTATCAGAGTGCCCAGCACACTATCAGAGAGCACGCAAAGACTGATGTCAAGTCTTTCTTATTAATTTAAACAGCCTGCTGTTTGTCCATTAGTCTGGATCCTGATCTATTCACTCAACTCTGGACGTGCTGGAGTTCCTCTCTTAGAAGCCTTTCAGCAATGATCAGAGGGCCTAATCTCAAACCAGAGTATGACCGTCGACTTGGATGTGTCTCTGGCAAAATATTTTTACAACATAAATGGACAACAATGACAAACTTTGGATATCAAGCTTTTGTGCTGGCAGACAAGCATGTGTTGCACTCAACAGTACCAATTCATCAGACAAAACCCTCAAGCAGGGAGCCATTCTTTCCCAATCAACTTTTAACTTTTCCTTCATCGCATCCCAGAACCCCCTCAATTCCTCATGTGACAATACTCACCTATGGAGATGACCGTTCCATGGCAGCATAAAACCACACCACAAACGCTACCACTCACTTGCTTCAACAATACATTCCACGATTCCAATACTGACTCACACTGAACGTCTCGCCAACCAAATCAACAACAAGCATGTCTCTTACCCTGGAGAAACATGAACCCAACAATCACCCAACGACTACATTGTATAAACAACTTCCAGGAAATAAAAATTCCCATACACTTGGAATAACACCCCGATTCCTTTGATGAAACACATACCACAAACCAGAGCTAAAGTGGAGCAGAAACTCAGTGCACGAAGTCCACTAATTAACACTAATTTGAGTCGACAAATATAATCTCCAGCCACAATTTATAAACAGTTGATCCGAACCACTATCAGGTATGCCAGGCCAACCTGAGCTCTTACCATATCCAAAACAAACATCCACAAGCCCCTAAAAAGCACCCAGGATCATTACAGGTGATACCTGACTCACCAACATTGACCACCTTCGCGAAGAAACAAAAACAATTCCCCTCGAACACCACATTGATTTCAGAGGCAGACATTTCATTGTTGTCACCCAGATATCACAATACCCATGTGACCACTTGGTCACCAAACCACCTCCTCCCAGACACAAAACGACTTCACCCGCAACTTAACTTAATAAAACAAAATATTGTTACGGAAATGGCCCTAAGTATGCTATTAAATATAGAATTAGCCCAGATCCTCCATTAAATGCATGTTTAGCCAGGTTGTTCGGTAATTTGACGTTACATGTGTGTCGGGAGGTGTCACAGGCTGTTATTTGTTTGTGCAGTGGTGGTGTACCGAGAGACTTCTTCTTCCTTCCCCTCTCCGGACGAGGCCCCGCCCAGTCGGCTGAGAGGGAGTGGCCAGAAAAGAGGAAGCAAAACTGGAGAAGTACAAAAACTGCAGTTGGTTTTGAGGTGTCCTGGGGCTTCGAGGCAAGCGAGCGAAGGAAAGACAGTGGTGATTCTGCAGAGGGAGAAACTGAACCTGGGCGTGCCAGATCTGCCTTCTGTGGCCTGTGGAAGCGAGCCAGGGCCGAAGGAAAGGCAGGGAAAGGACTGCATGAGGTCTGTCTGCCATCGGCTGGACGAGAGACGACTGGTGGGAGTCGTGATCTGCTGTGTAGGGGACGGCTGTGTCTGTCTGCGATCTGCTTTGTGAAGGAGGCCTGGTGAACGGGTCAGGCCTGGACTTGTATGCTGGACCTTGTGAGAAACCAACTGAAACCACCATCGATCTGAAGGTCTTGCGCCGTCGACATTGCGCGGGGTCAGAACACGCTGAGGAGGGCGTGCGCAAGCGGTGCCATCTTGCCACGCGGCGTGCTTGAGCTTGGGGCTCGAATCCGTGGACATCTGCTTGTCACGAGCCACATTCGTGCTTTTGACACTTTCCTCTCGTCCATGAAACATCACCAAGTACTCTGTCTTGTCTGCATGCTGTCTATGTCTTGTTTGCATGTCGTTTAAGGTTCATCTTGTTAGAGTTCCCTTCGATGCCCGTAATCCGTAGCTCCCTAGTTAAGAACGGGTTATAGATTAATTATAACATTGTCGTGAATGCTTTGCTTGTGTCATATTCCCCGAAGTCCCCAATAAATCTGGCTGATTCGTATGAAGTTACCTCTTTTGATTAATTCGTGCCGCATCGAGGAACAATCTGCTCGATTTGGATATAAAAACCAAAATGGTTGCAGACTGGTAGACTCCGCTCGGTCTCTGACAAAACCAGTCTGTAACCAGGGTATATTCCCCCAGCTGGCAAGGAACAGGTGTATTTTGGTATCGTGGTTCGAGACGCGTAACCCGAGAACTGTGCCGAACCAGCCGGCGTTATAACCCTGGAGACGGCGGTGGTTGGGTGTGAAAACCCAAACTGGTTACGGACGGTGATTGACGCGTTCGACACCCCCACCCCCGGATCCGTAACAATATTTTCAAAAGTGCCACCTCTACAGTTAAATTTAATATCTCAGAAAAAAAAAAACATTCACAATCACATCACCACTACCGTTTTGCAACAACAGAACAATAAAATACTCCATGAACCACATTTCATAATCCATCCATCCTGACAAACCCTTCCACATCCTCCAGAGTAACACTAGCTGGACTTCGTTTTGGTTACGCACATCTACACAAACTCGATCCAACTCAGGACCTTGAACCCCAAAACCATACACCACACCGCACCTCTTAATTATACAACCCGCCCCCAACTCGCACATTCATAAAGAATCTTCATAAAGAACTCGTGTGTTTGTAAGTTATTTAGAGGGAAATTATTGTTTAAAACTTCAAGTAAGTTGTATCGAAGAGTAGCACTCAAAGTTGAGCAACAAAGTCATTACAAATACTTGAGAGGAAGGGGGAGGGGGGATTACCCCCTTATACCTCGTGGATTTTAATGTACCATACGCTTTAGAACCACGCCCGCATGTTAGCTATCCAGCCTGAGTTCAAATCCTGACCCAGCTATGAAATGCCATCCCAGTGTTTCATAGCTATGGTGATTCATCAATGTGTGTGCCGTCCCTTTGATGAGCTATCACCGACAACATGGCCAAATTCTAAGTGCTGATTCGTGCAAAATGCCGGTTGGTCGAAAAGTCGAATGGCAGGCTTGGCCAGATGGTTGGTGAAAGACTTGGGTCAAGCTTCCCCAGCCAAGCCCTCAAGAACACAATAAAGAAGAGAAGAGTGTTGGTGCTACTGAAGCAGTTTCTTGGCAAGGGTTATACTGGGTGGTTTGCTATTGCCTTTGCAGCGTTGTTTGTTTATTACCCTCGCCAAAGGAGAGGGCATTGCATTTGAGTCTGTTTGTCTGTTTGTCCACACAGAACTTTAGTGTTTTTCTCCACAACCGCTTATCGAATTGAGACGAATTTTTCACCATTGGTGAAATGCTTTAATGATAATTATGACGTCATATGTCACGTGGCAAGTCAGCCATATTGGAAAAACGGAAAAAAATTTGGACCTTTCTATCTCTGAAACCGCACCAAGGAAAAACATTGAAACGTGGCACAGGGAGAGTACTCCTCATGGTGAATGAGTGTGATTTTTACAGCGCGGCGACATCGCGCTGTTATATAATCGGCTATTCTGTCCTGTGTCTTCTGTCACACTTATGGCCGCGTACGTCCCTTTGATCTGAGGGCTATAAATAGAAATTTGTCCAACGTCACAACTCTTCCCGTCATGCATGCTAATTCACCGTGTCTACATTTAAATTTTATAACTGCAAAATTGTTTCATCATTCTTAACGTAGACTTTTACTGCCCCCAGCCTCGCGATATCGAAGTATTCACTTCTTGTTTTAAAGGACATCGCAGTTGCCTTCGTTATGACATCATAGTTGTATATGTAAAACACGACATCCGATCAGTATGAAAATTTTTGAGGGTCATCTTGGGATAAAATGGTCCACAAAAATTTTTGATGACGTCGTCGTTCACGTGATTCAGCAGCCGTATTACTTTTTTTTTTAATTAAAAAAAAAACCTTCAAAAATCTTCTCTGAAGTCGCTGAACAGATCGAGGCGAAACTTTACACATATGACCACCTATCCATGAGGAACAAAAGGTTCACACATCTGATATCATAAGTCAAATGGTTTGGCAGCAATATTGGATTTACCTGAAAACATATAAAAATCTTCTTCTCCAGAACAGCTGGACAGATCAAGAGGAAACACAAATGTTCCCTAAGACGTGTGTGTACAAGATTGTTAAGGAATAATTGATGTAACACGGATTGGCAGCCATATTGGATTTAAGAAAATTATTAAATAATGTTTTCTCTGGAAACACTTAATCAATCGACGTGAAACTTCACAATTGTAATCTACTAGTAATTGTGAATACAGGTTTTAAATTTCAACTTGATCGGACACATGGTCTCGCAGCCAGAATAATTAAATTTTTTTGATCTGTTTTTTTTTTTTTTTTTTTTTTTTTTGAATAAGGTTAACTTGGCTGTACCTGGATGTGTTTGACAGGAGAGGAGTAGCAGGTGAAATGCGAATCCTATCCAGGTTCCAACTGATGACTTCATCTTTGCTTTTTGCTTGTTCGGGTTCCTTCTGATTCCTCCAATGCAGGACTGCACCTATTTGGTCTTCCATTTGATTTTAATTGAATTTATTTCAATCCCATTCTGAATTCAATTGAATAATCATAAAAAAACGTCATGGGTAAGGTGTCCGATCAAAGTTGGGTTGCATCAAAGTTGGACGCCTTGGTTCCTGGTCATCACTGCCAACAGTTATAAAGTGGCAGTTCTAATTTTGTCTCGTAATGACGGAACACACCAGCACACAAACACCACTCTAAACAAGTCCTGGCGAGGGTCTGTAATCTCTGATTTCTCTTTTTCTTATTTTTTAAATGTTGAGCATCAACCAAGGAAGTAGCACATACCATTCTTGAAGTCTTTAGACTGAGTTGGCCAGTGTTCGAACCGCTGACCTCCCAGATTCAGAACAGACGCTCCAACAATTATACAACTGCATCTAACCTTCTATACAAAGGTGTACACACTACACATTGAAATTAAACAACTTTGAAGCCTTATAACTTTTTATGTATAAATTTGAGAATGTTGAAAGTTGGACAGTTACCGCACCATATATCTATGTTTCTGAGCTTAAAGTTTATTTTTTGTTTCAGTTTGAATTATGATGACCCCACAAGAAAAGTCGAAATGTGTGTTTTGGATGGCCGAATTGAAGTCACCTACCATGATGCAATGACGATTCTGTACAACGTTTGACAAGGAACCATCAAACCAAAAAGACCTGTACCTGCATGAAGGACCTGCATGAAGAACCTGTATGAAGAAATTTGAGGAGACTGGGAGTGTTCTGAAACAGCATGGTGGAGGAAAGCTCAGATCAACGGAGGAGGATGTTGAATGCACACGTGCTGCCTTCCACAGAAGCCCAAGGATGTCCATCTGTCGTGCCAGCAACAAACTGCAAGTTCCACGTTCAACTGTGCATACAATAGTGTGCATAGGGCTGCAACTATATCCATAAAAACTTCAACTGGTTCAGTCACGAAGCGTGGATGATCCTGGAGAAATTATGCTATGCATGAGCTCCACAGTCTAGAAACAACTCTGAGTACCTGAACCGGGTCATGTTCTCCAACGAAGCAACATTTCACACATGTGGGCACGTTAATAAACACAATTTCCACATCTAGGGAGCGGAGATTCCACATGCAATCCATGAGGTCAAAAGAGACAGTCCAAAAGTTTATGATTGGTGTGGTCTTATGCGTAACAGGATTGTCGGCTCATTTTTGTTTGTGGAGAATTCTGTAACAGGCCATGTGTACTTAGAGATGCTCCAGCTATTGGCGGCACTGCAGGTAGAGGACTGCCAACGGAATGTCATATTCCAGCAGGATGCTGCTCCTCCCTCGATGCCTGGGTGCCAGACCATTGACTGAGTAGAGACGGACCCATTTCCTGGCCACAGAGATCGCCTGACCTCACCCCACTCGATTTTTTTTCTATGGGTTAAGTGAAGTGCAAAGTGTACTACACAAAGGTGCAGGACATTGTTCAGCTGAAAAAGGGCATCACAGCAGCAGTGGCTTCCATAACCCCCGATATGTTATAAAATGTGTGGAGGGAAAACGAGTACCATTGTGACTTAGTCCGTGCTATGAATGGTGCACATGTTGAATGTTTACTCCAACGTACCCTAATGTACCCAAATTATATGTACCCATATACCAAATGAAATGCAAACATACTGACTGAGCTGTGTGAATATTCCTCTGTTTGCATAATTCAATAAAAATGTATAAATAAACAGATGTTTGGTACTACAGAACTTTAATATGGATACAAACAAACACGACATAATAGTGACCGAAGCTTTTCGTGCTGCACTCTTCAGGGTAAAAATCACAGCAAGTGAAGGCGTGTGCTTTATACGCAGGTCTCAATAAGGTAGACGCTGATTGGTTCAACCGTAATGATGTCACGGTTAATCCGAATGTCCATTGGTTGGCTCATCATCTTCACCTCGAGCTCCCATTGGCTGGAGCAGAGTTCGTCGATGATTGACGTTTGCAACCGCATCCTGGAGAGAGGGGGGATGGGTTTCCCCTCAGGTCCATTCACCATTTGTTACCGAACTTCCCTTGATCTTTCCATGCTGAAAGAGGCACAGAGATCACACAAATTCCTTTTGACGACATAATATTGGATCGGTGGTAAGGATGTAGGTTGCTTCCAACATACCATTACGAATTTGCGCCCGCCGGCGTGTGGACAGTCGCTTGAGCCAATAGCGGCCGTCTCGCCCACTGAACGGACAATTCAGTCGCGACTTTCCGGAACAATGCCGAAAACCAGTCACGGGTGTGCTCCAAGCGCACACCACGGCCTAGTCAATATTCTACCCGCGCGCGACAGGGTCAATCGCCGAATTGTCGATATACCTAATTATTCGCGCGGGCAGCCTACCGAGAGACCGTACCTCAGCGAGGTCTGCATGGACACGAACCGCTTAAGCGGTTCGCTCTGTTCTGGGATAACCGAGCGGGGTATTATTGCGAGACCTTGCTGGACCCGATTCTTTTATCAGCTATCAAAAAGCCCACTATTATTCCGAAGGGGAGATAGCAGTTCAATTGGGGAAAAAGGACACAACTAACGGGTGACATTTAAACAAGCACATTTATTATTTACACGTATACAATCAATCATGCCATGAATTGGCGGGAAGGGACAAGACGCGAGCAAGACAAAGCACTACAACCGTCTATTATTTATTATTCACAAGCACTTAACAACAGTTCTAATTGTGGGACACGGCACCACAATTTTCACGCAAATAAACAAGGAAAGACCCCCTCAAAGACAAGGGGGTCAGACTGGACCCATAAGCCTTTATGACGTGGAGCTTGGCGGACCGAAAGAGTTCCATGAGACCGTTGCAGGTGACCTCCACCCTCGTGGTGCCTCGATGGGGCGACCCGCGACGTCCTGTCCCCACAGCAGCTAGCGTAGCCACGGTTGAGCCCAGGCCTTGCCAATCGGCCGGTGATTCGGGCCTCAGTCGGCGACACGTTGAGAGGAACGAACGGGTCTTGATGCTCTTCCAAAGTTGATGCTCTTTGTAAGAACCCGTCCGTCCCTCAGCGATGCTCGAACTGTGCCGAAGCGCAATCACCTCAGACCGTTTGGCGCTGGCTGGCGAGCTCTCTCCGGCTCTCTCCACACGAACGCGCAGGTCTGTGCGGCACAGCAGGTTTGGCCACGCTCTCAGCTCACGTGTCCTCCGCTCTCCTGGACTTCTCCCCCGACTGTGTTCTCCAGGCTTCAGGCTTCCACTCGGCTCCCCGACCTCTCCGGACTGACCCTCCACCGACTCCAGACTTCACTGACTGACTCCACCGACTCCAGACTTCACCGACTGACTTCGAACTGGCGCTCCGCTTGGCCTTTGATAGGGCCCGAGAGATGAGATCTGACCTCCGCACTCCGACCTTCGACCCCCACAGGCCCCGCCCCTTTCTCTCTTTTGATCTGAATTCCAAGGTGAAGCTTCCACAGAGCGGATGTGCGCGAGATCACCAGACTTGCGCGGAGAGCGGACGTGCGCGAGATCACCAGACTTGCGCGGAGAGCGGACGTGCGCGAGATCACCAGACTTGCGCGGAGAGCGGACGTGCGCGAGATCACCAGACTTGCGCGGAGGGCGGACGTGCGCGAGATCACCAGACTTGCTCGGTGAGTGGACGTGTGCGAGATCCCCAGACTTGCGCGGAGGGTGGACGTGCGCGAGATCACCAGACTTGCACGGAGAGCGGACGTGCGCGAGATCACCAGACTTGCTCGGTGAGCAGACGTGCGCGAGATCACCAGACTTGCTCGGTGAGCGGACGTGCGCGAGATCACCAGACTTGCTCGGTGAGTGGACGTGCGCGAGATCACCAGACTTGCGCGGAGGGCGGACGTGCGCGAGATCCCCAGACTTGCTCAGTGAGCGGACGTGTGCGAGATCACCAAATTTGCGTAGCGAGCAAACCCCCGCGTGTGCCTGCAGCGATGCCGTTCGATGCGGACTCGCCGCGGCTAGTGCAAAGACGGCGTCGCTTCGGGGATGGAGGTGAGGCGATGTTATTCGGGTTGGTCTATTGGGGGAGATGCGGTTTAGAAGATGGTGGGGAGATGTCGTTGTTATGAAGGTGGTGTGGAGAGGGTGGTTGGTGGTTGGTGGTTGAGGTTGTGGTTGGTCCAAAATGACGATAATAAAGAAAAACGGCTAACTCAAAGATCACAGCCCGGTCCACACGGATAATTCCCATTAAACAACGTTGGGGAAATCTAACTGAACACGGACTTATCGGCATAACTGAACTAAGGACCTATATGGTGTTCTGCGAATTTCCACAGCCGTAACAATACGTAAATGAAACGAGCTCCAACCTCGGTTCAATATCCTGAACAAATCTGCATTGTACTGGTCTGCACAGATAGGGTTGGCAACCAGGTGCTGTGCAATGGCAGATGAAGCAGGTACAGTGGCCGGTGGTTGCTGGATATTCCTACATGCTCGCACTGGTTGTGTTCTTACCTTCACAATCTTTCTTCAAATCGCCAAGGGGACGTGTTGTTTGATCCGATCAGCCAATCTTGGTGTTGTGCGGCCCACGTACCGAGCTTCACATCGGCACTTAAACTCATAAATAACATTCCTGGTTTGTGAGGTGTGAAGCACATCCTTGTTGACTGACGTCAGCAAACGGCGAGAGGTAAAGATTACTCGGGGTTGCACAGCCAGAAACATGTTGGACACAATATGTTTGATTTATACTTCAAACTTTCGTGACGATTGCCATTTCCAGGGCATCCTGATATAGACTGGACATTTGTCCGGATCAATATTCCGATCTTTTGTCGTGTTTAGAAACTTGTGTCTGTATCTCTTAACTATATGCTCAGGATAACCATTCTCACCGAGTATATTCATGATTTTGTCAATTTCAGCAGGAAGATTACAAGGTGAACAAATCCTCTGTGCTCTGTTAACTAGGATATTGATCAAGGCAATTTTGTATCTCGCGGAGCTGTAGGAGTCCCACCGAGTGTACTGCCCTGTGAAAGTCGGCTTTCGGTAGACGGATGTTGTGAAACCAAGGTTGGATCTATCAACCAACACGTCCAAAAACGGTAACGTGTTTGACGATTCCAGCTCCGTGGTAAACTTCAGCGCTGGATGGAGAGTGTTGAGCCATGCCTGAAAATTATCTCCGTGTCTCTTTCAGCATGGAAAGATCAAGGGGAGTACGGTAACAAACGGTGAATGGACCTTTGGGGAAACCCATCCCCCCTCTCTCCAGGATGTGGTTGTAAACGTCAATCATCGACGAACTCTGCTCCAGCCAATGGGAGCTCGAGGTGAAGATGATGAGCCGACCAATGGACGTTCGGATTAACCGTGACGTCATTACGGTTGAACCAATCAGCGTCTACCTTATTGAGACCTGCGTATAAATCGCACACCTTCACTTCCTTCTTCACTTGCTGCGATTTTTACCCTGAAGAGTGCAGCACGAAAAGCTTTGGTCACTATTATGTCGTGTTTGTTTGTATCTATATTAAAAATGTATAAAGCTTCAAAGTTGTTTCATTTCGATGTAGACACCCTGCATATGCACTCCAACGAAACGGTTGAAGAATACTTAATTTTGTCTCGAATGCCATCGTAGTCAGGGCAGCCTGTGGACATACTGTACCTAAAACAAATTGCAAAAGTTTCCAAACCTGTTTTTTTCTGATTCCTTAGGCATCTCGGAATATCATTTTCAAAATCTACCAAAATCTATTTTGTGGAACAAATTTTTAAGGGGGTGGTCTATCCCGACCCCATTAAGTAACATAAATCCCATAAAGAAAGGGATAAAATATTCGAGGGTTGTCTTAATACCTGAAAATACTTTTTGAAATATCATTGTTCACCTGTTCATATAATCATTCTAAAATTTGTGTATTAGATATTGTTCTTGTATATGGATTTTTAGGATGGGCTTAACCCATTTTTAGAGTAATTTAATGCATTACTGATACCTAAAATGTTTTAAATCTAATGATAATTATAACCAGTTTGTTCTATTTCAGTGCCATCACTCCCAAGGAAATCAACATATAGAATAGCAAGATGAATGCCTGCGTATTTTGCCAAAAGCCATTGTCAAACTGACGGCCAACTGCTACATTGACGCAAAAGGGTTGTGATGGTATCCTGAAGGCCAGTGAAGCTAGATGCAGTGATATAACTGTTGCTCTTGGTCAGGTTGTACATGTGAAGCGCAGAAGTGAATTTACCAACTCTTGATCAATCCAGTTTGACGTCACCAAAAACTTTCTGGTGAACAGGAACAGCATCTGCTTCGATCAGAGGAATCCACTTTCAGCTATAAAGATAACTGTATACTTTGTGGTTGTCCAGATGTGTACAAAGGCAAAAAGCCAGAACATAAACTTATTCCAGTTAGAACGATGGATTTCCAGAACAAAATACTGAAGGTGTGTGATGAGTTCAAAGGAGAATGAGCTGATATTGGAAGAGGCAGAGTGTTTTTTTGTCCCAGATGTGCCAGCTGCAGATATAGTGTACCACAATATTTGCAGCATCAACTTCAGAACAGGAAAACTAGTGCCAAACATATTCCAGCAAACCACAGAGCAGAGAGCTGCAAAATGCAAGGAAATCGGTGGAAGTGGTAGCCCCAAGGTTTCACAAAAATCTGAAGCCTTCCAAGCAGTAGCAGAGTATTTTGAAAATATTGATGATCGAGATATTGATCGAGATGCCTAAGGAATGATGAACAGGTGACCATCACTGATCACCTGTTCATAAACAAGATGAAATAATATCTTAAATATACTGACATAGACCCATACAGCTTTCCACACATGAAAAAGCCTTTCAAGCATGATTAACCATCACAGAGATCAATGGAAAACAAAATGCAGTTACCTTCCATACCACTGCTTCTAAAATATTCATAATTTCCATTGGCAAATGATGCAAAAAGAAAGCAATGAGAACAACCACATAATATAAGCAGCATATTTCACAAAGCAGGACACCAGAAAATTGATCAGGCGAGGGACACCTATCCCACTGCTGAGGACCTATCAACAGAAATAGCACTGGATTCATGCAGCTCATCCACAAGGGAGAACATTCCACAAGCTTGAGAATGTATCAACAGGTTGAGGAGGTACCTCCAGATCAATGGGGCTGGAAGGTCAGTCAAGGGAAAATGTGCCAATTTTGATGGACAATCTTCCAGCACCACAGGAACTACCCTATTAAAAGTGATATGGTGTATGTGCAAAACTGGTTGCTACAGTTTGAGATACACCTGTAGAAGAAATAGATAACGCTGTTCCATAGCCTGCAGTGAATGTTCTGGAGTGTGTTCAAACACTTCACTGTCTGCTATTGATACTGATTCAGAGGAAGAGCTAACAGAGGATAAGAACCTTGTAAAAAAGCGACTGGTCGTTAAGTGTGTTGACGTCTAGAAATTTCACACTAGATCGAGTTTAAACAATCTAATATTAGTGACTGGAAATTACAATGGCGATTGCTTTATGCTTAATGTGTAAAGATGTAATTGATGTTTGTGGTAGTATAGGTTGATGTTCATGGTAGTGCTTGCCTTTGTATTTGAATACCTGATACAGCCACAGCATATAAAAACTAATGTATCGATAATTCCAGCAGTGTGTGTGTGTGTGTGTGTGTGTGTGTGTGTGTGTGTGTGTGTGTGTGTGTGTGTGTGTGTGTGTGTGTGTGTATGTATGTGTCTGTGTGTCTGTGTGTCTGTGACTGCTGTTTCCCGACAACCACTGGTCCGACCTAATTGAAACTTGCCAGGTATATTTCTGGCGACCTGAGTATGTGCCTTTTCAAGATTTGATATTAATCGGACAAGTGATTCCCAAGTTATGGCCATTTATTTACCAAACCAATGACAGGACACGTGCTGCGTAGGCGTGGCCGATGCGCCATTTAGTTACCAATCACAGGACGTTGCTGCGTGGGCGTGGCTGCATCGGCCGGTGCACGGCCGGCCGACGATGACGTCACGTGCCGTGCTGGTTACGATGGGGATCGATCGGTGCCTTAGTTACCTTGGGGTAGGAGTGCCAATGGTAAATGGCAGCGAATGTCATGGCAAGCAAAGACAGGGAGGTAAACTTGATTTTAATTAACTCTGTGTGTAAGTATCACAGCAGTTGTTACTTCAATGCAAGCGATAATTTGTGGAATGATGTGAACATTCCGTGCGGGCACGCACTACTTTTGGATAGTGATGACTTACTGTATTATAATAATTTCTCGATTTCTTATCCGCATTTATAGATAAACACAATGCCCCAATCCAGTCGTCGTTTATGAGAGCGAAGGAATGGCCTGTGTGTTTGTTTGAAAGTTTTTTTTTTTTTTTTGTATGTACAGCCACGCACGTACGGGCATGCATGTACGGGCACGCACGTACGGCCATGCATGTACGGACACACACGTACGGACACGCACGTACGGCCATGCGAGAGCGAAGGAACGGCCTGTGTGGTTGTTGTTTCTGGCACGCGGTTTGAGTTTTTTTGCGGGGGGTGGGGTGGGGGGGAGGGTTTGCATGTACGTCCACGCATCTACGGGCATGCGCTAGTTTCAAATAATTTGGACAAACTTCTGGTATTTTTCACTTTTGCCAGATGAGAATTGTGAAATTTAAGGGGGTAGGTGTAAGCCGCCCCTTAAAAAAACATGTTCCACGAAACAGATGTTGGTAGATTTGGAAAATGATGTTGCCATATGCCTAAGGAATCAGAAAAAGCAGGTTTGAAAACTATTTCAATTTGTTTCACGTTATCCCATGATTCAGCACAGGCTGCCTGGACTAATTTGTAATATTTTTTTTTAAAATGATGTCAATTCCACCGCTGTCGAGAAATATCCAAACTTATAGAGCGCTCACCACTATGACTTAAGCACTCAAGCAAGCACTCCAACAAAACGGTTGATAAGGCATGGCTTGGCTTGGCAAGCGATAGCAAACTGATTGGTAATGGGACACATCTCCAAAAACCCAAAACATCACCGATTTCTTAACATTTTAAATTTCACTTCAGATTCGACATTTATTTAGTCCACGCAATCCGATCCTCAAAACTGAAACCATATTTTGATTACATACTTTAGTTAGCCTATGAGAGTAGATCACGGAAAATCATATCATATAATGCATGAAATCACTTCAAGTTCTTAATTTGAAAACTAGCACTTACAAAAGCGATGTATATATACAGTGATTAGTTGGTATGATGAACAGGCATTTGATGATATGAGTCGGGAAAGTAACAAAAAAAATTTAAGCGCGTTATCGTTAAGACACCATTGCAGCCTGTTTCAAGTCAAGGCATTGTTGAGCAGGCCAAACAAAATGGCGAAAAAAGACCCCAGCGAGGGAAAGTGGGCTGGACAAGAGGCTGACCAAGGATGATGCCTTGATGAAGAATAATTAAATAAGGCCATTAATTTTCTTCAAAAGGGGTGTTTAAATTAACCGAAACACCAAATTTTCATTCATCCACTGACTTGGAGTTCCCTTAGTATGCAAAGATTCAGGCCGTTTGGTTTCATGGTTTTGGAGTTATGGAGGACACACACACACACACACACACACACACACACACACACACACACACACACACACACACACACACACACACACACACACACACACACACACACACACACACACACACACACACTGGACATCATAACATACACTGCTCAAATAAACAACGAACAACCATATCCATATCTCTTCCACACTCAATCATGACCCCTTTTAGGGCTGAAAGAAACACCACCCAATCAATCTCAATCTACAACATTCAACCTGCCTCCATAAACTTCTTCCAAATTCAAAGTGAGCCATTCAAGGCAACCTGGGCCACTCTCTCACACATCCTTCTCCTTTCCCTTCCACACACTCTGAGTCGAGCAAGAAATGCATCAAAGGAATTGCCACTATTCCCTCTACACCCTACCTCAAATGGCTGACAAGCAACTCGCAAACCCTTCTCCCGACACTGCTTTCAGCTCACCATACTTTCCTTTCTTTCTCTTGTGCACCTCCACTATATTATCTTGTCAAGGTACTGACAATTCCCCAAATATGACATGCCTTGTTGTGCCTGACCAGATGACAATCTCAGGCCACAACCTTGTCACGTCGATCTCCTCTGGGAATACCATCTGTGGATTTAGGTCTGCCACCACCTGCCAATCACATGCCTTTGGCAGACTTCTTGCCTTCCATCTCCTCCTCCTTCCACCTCTTACCACCTGGCCCTTTTTAAAAAAAACACCAACTCTCTCCCACGGGCCTCCTGCTCCTTCTCCACTCCCATCTTTCTCGATCCCATCACCTCTTGTTGCACCGTATCCACGACTACTGCCAGCACTTGATCCTGCTGCCATCTATATCTTCCTGCTGCCAGTGCGACTGAACATGCACTCAGTGCAAACTGCATTGTTCCACGACCTCCACACCAAGGGCAGCTCTCCTCCTGTAACAACCCCCACAGCCTCTAGTTTGCTGGCGATGGAAGCACATCATATGTTGCCCACAACAGGAAATTCAACAGTATTGGATCCATCTTCCAAATCTTTTGCCATTTCAATGTCCTCACCTGCACACCCTCCAACCGCATCCAAGCACCTTGCTGTGCCTTTCCGACTGCCTTCACATACTTCCTCTCCTCCTCCTTTCTTCTCACTTCCCTCTCCACCATCTTCCTCCTTTCTTTCACACATGCCTTTCCCCATAGATCATGCTTCATCCACCCCAAGCCATGCTTCCCATGCTGCACAATTCCCAACACCTTTACAAAAGGCGACAAAAGGGCAAGCAATTTACAAAAGCAGACACAGAGCAGACTTATCCCGTTATCACTTCCACAATATTAAGTGCCATCTCTCTCACTCACACACACACACACACACACACACACACACACACACACACACACACACACACACACACACACACACACACACACACACACACACACACACACACACGCGATTAGATAGCCAGAAAGAAAGAGAGCAGATGAGGATAAACGACCTCGCAATACCTGGTGTGGTCGGCCGACCAACGCAACCCAGAACGCTTAGTGGGAGGTAGGGGGAGAAATACTGGTGTCTAAGGTGTGGGAGTGGGAGGTGCGGTGCCAGAGGAAAATGTGATTGCGAGTCAGTAGGATGCTCTTTTGTGCGTCCAAAGTGGATGAGATAGAGGGGTGGAAAGAGAGAGGGAAGAGGGAAGATGCAGTTATTAAGCAGTTATTCCTGTTTGACCAATTCGATATATATATATATATATATATATATATATATATATATATATATATATATATATATATATATATATATATATATATATATATATATATATATATCGAATTGGTCAAACAGGAATAACTGCTTAGCATATACCTTATACACTGACAGCCCAAGACTCTCGAGCCCTGTTCTTCATTGCATGGCCCGCAAGCCACTGGCGGGCCCTGGTGGCCTAAAGTGTGGCCCCTGATGCGTGGCTGATAATACACAAATGTGAAAATGCTCCATCATAATCTGCCAAAAATGCTATCAAATTGACCTCATGGTTTCAAATGAGTGTTCCAACGCGAAACATAAAAGTAACAGAAGTACATCAGGGCATGGTTGCAGTGTACAAACAATTACACTTGCAGCCCAGTTAACCACAACGAAGAAGAGTATGTGGAGGTGCGGTGAATTAGCAGCCATTAAGGAGTCCTGCAGTGTGCTGGTTCTCATACTGTCTTATCGGCAAAAGTGCCCCCCCCCTCTAAACTAATCGTGTAAATTCACTGCTCTCTCGGGATGCACACTCGTCTCCAAACAGTGGAGGGACCTCATGAATAAGTTATCTTCTCTTGATGCTTCGCAGGTGTTCATGATTGACAGGCTAACATGTCATGGTGAATAATCTGAAGCTATAATAATGACTTGGTAACGGTAATTGGCCAAAAGCGTTTCTCACACTCAAAATGAATCTCCACTATGGGTCAACCCGTTTATAAAGTGATTTATTTTTGAGTTCAAATAATCGTTTTACTTTGTGTTTGAGCATTGTTAGTATCAAAATAGAGCAAATGCTTTCATTTGTGCTAACAAAATATCTCATTAAAACCGATCTAATTAAACAACCACTCTTAATGAGTTATCTTTAAACAAGCCCATGTAAAAATCGCCATTCTCTATCGTTGGGGGGGGGGGGGCGGCGTGGCGGTTTGGGGGGTTGGGAGGATATAAAAAAACTTCCCACTCTTTTCACAAGTCGTGAATAATATTGTAAATCGGTGGCCTTTAGTATAGAAAGGCGGTGTTGGAGGTGCTATCACGCTCTACAGTCGATGGAGTTTCATCAAGAGTTTCTGTGGGCAACAAGACATGGTGGTACCCATTGTCCACTCCAGTTTCTGGGTCAGATTTTTGAGCAACAATGGGGATTGGATCTACACCTGTGAGTATAATTATCAAAAGCAATAACTGATATAGTTATGGCGAGGGAGGGGCAACAAATAAATAGTGAGATGTAATAGTGTGTCCGTGATGTTAATACAGCGAATAACATCAAGCATGTATAATAATCTATCTATAATTCCAGCAATCTGTGTGTGTGTGTGTGTGTGTGTGTGTCTGTGACCGCTGTTTCTCGACAACCACTGGTCCGATCTAATTGAAACTTGCCAGGTATATTGCTGGGGACCTGAGTATGTGCCTTTTCAAGGTTTGATATTAATCGGACAAGTGCTTCCCAAGTTATGGCCATTTATTTACCAACCAATGACAGGAACCGTTGCTGCGGCCATTTTATATCAACCAATGACAGGAAGCGTTGCTGCGAAGCCGTGGTCGATGGTGAAGAGAAACTCAGCCGCGTTCGCCATTACGGGTTTTTTCTCTCCTCCCCTCTCCTCCCCTCTCCTCTCCTCTCCTCTCCTCTCCTCTCCTCTCCTCTCCTCTCCTCTCCTCTCCTCTCCTCTCCTCTCCGTGTTTTTTCCTTGCGAAAAGGCAAAATACGTTTGCGCTAATTGAATAATTGGCCATTAAAAGCCTCCGTATTCTTGCCTGGATGAGGAAACAAAGAAGAAGCGCCGTTTCCTCAGCGATGTTGTTTATGAAGAGGTGCTCACAAGATAAAGGTTGTACAATGTACATGGAGACGATTTTTATTATTATCTTGCCAAAACGAAGTTTTTGCAAGATATGTGAGCTTGTATGTTTTTTATTATTATTATTATTTTTTTTATTTTTTATTTTTATCTTGCCAAAACGAAGTTTTTGCAAGATATGTAAGTCAGCTTGTATGTTTTTTTATTGTTTGTTTTTTTTTGTTTGTCTGTAATCACGTATAAAAAATATTGCAGAGCACAGTTATCATTGGAAATTTTTGTAACTTCGCATATCAGAGGCCTATAGAGGTCCCTTTCAGTGCACAAAATTTTGAAGGTCAATGTCAAAGGTCAAGGTCACTTTGTCGCAAATCAGGGGAGTCGACGAAACCCTTATTTTTTGAGTAATTTTGATCAGATCGTCTTCAAACTTCATGGGAATATAGTTCATGGTCTGGCGCTCAGCTGATTAATTTTTGGTGGCGATTGGCCTTTGACCTTCATTTGTTTTTTTTGTTGTTTTTTTGTTTTTGTTTTTGGTCTGTAATCACGTATAAATCACTCTGCAGAGCACAGTTATCATTGGAAATTTTTGTAACTTCGCATATCAGAGGCCTATAGAGGTCCCTTTCAGCGCATACAATTTTGAAGGTCAAGGTCAAAGGTCAAGGTCACTGTCGCAAATCAGCGGAGTCGATGAAACCCTTATTTTTTGAGTAATTTTGATCGGATCGTCTTCAAACTTCATGGGAATATAGTTCATGGTCTGGTGCTCAGCTGATTAAATTTTGGTGGCGATTGGCCTTGACCTTCATGGTTAGCGCCTCAGGTCAAACATATTTGACCCCAAGGTCAAATTTTCAAGTTTTAGGAACCATATCGTGTAGTACCTCAAATTGAACACCTCGATGAGTGCTTTCTAGACATGTCAAGCTTGAGATATTATGACGTCATTTGGTGACGTTATGAGGCAAACGCATATTTTTCATGGTCACTCTGTAGAATGATTCTCATCGGAATCTCTCGTAGGCAGATATTCCTCAAGGAGTCGCTCCTGGTGGATAGCAGCTCTGTTCACCTCAGTGTGACCTTAAAGAAGTCACACATGGTCACCTTTTGGCAAGATACGGGTCACCCTGCGGGTGACATTGGTTGATTTTTTTTTGCACGTACAGCCACGCACGTATGGGCACGTGAAAGCGAAGGAACAGCTTGTGTGGTTGTTGTTTCTGGCACGCGGTTTGAGTTTTTTGTGGGGGGCGGGGGGGGGGGGAGGGTTTGCACAAACGGCCACGCATCTACGGGCATGCACGAGTAATAATAATAGTAATAATAATAACTAGCCGAAACCCCGTCACAGACGGATTCCGTTCATTCAACTACCCTCACCAGCTCACCCACACTCGAGGAACATGGTCTGGACAGGGCGTGCTTGCCCCCGCATACTCATCCCCCGCCCCTGCCCCATTTCCCTCCCCTCCCCCGCCTTCAATTTGCTTACCCCCACCCAAAAATTTAATTACCTCGGCCCGCCCCCGCCTCTTCACTCCCCACCCCCGTCTCTTGATTCCCTGCCCCACTTGCCCCCAGGCCCCGGCCCCCTGTCCACCCCTCACACTCAACCCTTCCTAATTCACCCCAGCCCCCGCCCCATTCCCCCCCATCTCCCGCTTTCAATTTCCTGACCCCCGCCCAAAAATTTGCTTACCTTGCCCCCCCTGCCTCTTCACTCTGCCCCCCGTCTTAACGAAAAGTGTTTATTCTGCTTCAGAGTCGAAAGTTGACTATTGCCACTACGTGTGATGCACTCACAGGTACGAAGTTTCTTTCAGTCCAGGTCACAGTACCGAGAAAAAGGTGACGCGACCGCTAGGAGGAGCACAAAATTGGTCCTTCAGTATTAATATATAGATAATGCATCACTAAATCTTACAGGTTGAAATGCCGAACAAATACCATCATCCAGTTGTCATCCAACACTGATTTAACACTTCTAGAGATGGTGACGCCAGATAGACATGTGGTACTCTGACACGTGGCTGACACCTGTCACATGGTGCTTGAGGTAATGGCAATGATTTATAACAGGGGCACAAGGGCCTACTAAGTGAAATATATTGCTTGAGACAGGAGGATCCTGAGAAGTCCAGGGGGTGAAGATTTTGCTCCTTTCTTCAGGAGGAAAAAAAACAACATAACTCAGATGAAAGATAATGACTTTCATGAAAAAAAAAACTTTCTGTTTCATTCTAACCAACGAGTAATTACCCACTCCAACCAGGTATGAAATATAGTGTCAGAACTCCCTCCTACTCAAGGTCCTGCTTCTTCTTCGTGTAATGGACGAAGATACACATCTCGTTTTAGTAATAACACCCATTCCCTCCAGGAGTGAAAAATTGTGTCAATACCCACTCTCTCCGGGAAGAGTCAGCAATTAAAGCATCTGCACCACACTCCGTGTACAGGCGAAAATCGCAATGTTAGTTTTGGTTTCCACAGTCGAGGCTCGTATAAGAGCTAACACACAGAACGTACAACAAGAGGGGCGGGAGAGGGAAGGATAAAAACAGTGGGGAACAGAGACATGAGGAGATCTGTGGAAGGGAGGAAGGGGCGGAATACACAGGGTAAACAAGATGAACACTACAGGGACTTTCAGGTCCTTAAACTACAGGGACTTTCAGGAAGGAAAGCAGGGAATTTGAAGGAGGTGGGCTTGGGGTGGATTAACGGGGGTAGAAAAGATTGTGGTTTTAGATGGGGGAACATAAGAGATGGTGGTGAACAGCTGTTTTGAAGACCTGGAAGAAAGAGTGGGATTGAAGAGAGTGTTGGAGATTGTTCCAAATGCAGGAAAAAAAAGAGGAATGAAAGAGTTTAGGTGAGCAATGATTCTTGATTTTGGTAGTTTTACCAGAAGGGGAATGATGGCGGACTTTGAGTGCCCTGCTGAAATATGGGGTGGAGGGGGGGGACATATCTCAGACAGAGCAGGGGGGGGTGTCTTCTCCTAACAGAGGAGACAGTAGAAGACAGAAAGAGCACCGAGCTGCCTACGGTGAGAGAGTGAGAGACCCAAAGACAGCCTCATCGCGGGAGATACCAATGATCCTAAATACCTTGGTTTTCACTAATTGAAGCTGAGAGAGGTAGAGGTGGGAGCACCAGCCAGAGGGGAGAACAGTACTCCATCAGGCTGTTAATGAAAACTTTGTATGTGGTCAGCAGCTCAGGTGTGCCAATGAAGGACTCTGCATGACGGATGATGCCCAGTCGGCGACTGGCTTTGGAGGCCAGCTTAGAAATGTGGCTTTCCCAGAAAAGATCATGGCAGATATTGAGACCTAGAAATTTGACGAAAAGGACTTCTTCAAGAGGATTGTTGAGAAAGTAGATGGGGGGGGGGCGTGGTTGTTCCAGATGGTCCTTTCGGAGCGACATAGTGAGAGGGTGAGATTTGTCAGAATTGAAAGACATGTTCCACGTGCTGGACCAGTTTTTGATATTATCCAGATCTGCAGAGAGTGAAGAGGCTGCTGCTTGGCAATCTGATGGATGACAGATGGTATTGCAGATGGTGGAGTCATCAGCAAAGAGATAAAGAGGATTTTCTAGAGAAACAGAAAGATCATTCATGAAAACCAGAAAAGAAAATAGGGCCCAGAACGCTACCTTGAGGAACTCCAGCCTGGACAGGAAAAGGGGTTGAGAGACCTCCATTAAGGACCACACATTGGCTGCAATAGGAGAGGAAGTCTGCGAGTCATGAGTGTAGATGTCCTTGGATACCATAGGAAGAGAGTTTGGTGAGCAGGCCAGGGTGCCAGAACGTATTGAAAGCACATGACATGTCTAGGGAGATGGCTCTGATTTCATCTCTGGCATTGAGGACCTCCATCCATTGTTGTGAGAGCAGAAGCAGCATTTCCATGGTGGAGTGACCTGGTCTGAATCCAAATTGATGATTGGAAATCAAACCATTGGAGAAGAGGAAGGATTTAATATCTGAAGTGATGATGGATTCCATAACCTTGCTGATGATTGGGAGAAGGCTGATTGGTCTGTAGTTGCTGGGATCTGTTTTTGCACATTTTTTTATGCGGAGCGGTAATGTTTGCTGATTTCCAAGCAGATGGCAGATGAGCTTGAGCAAATGAAAAGGTGAATAGAACAGAAGGTAAGTTGGAGCAGCAGAGCAGTTTTTAGGACACGTGGGCTGATGCTGTCTGGACTGGTTGCAGAATGTGAGTGGAGGTTTGATAGCAAGCTCTCCACTTTGTCAGGAGAAAAGGACACAGAGTCCAGAAACAGCTGGGTGCAACTGAGTAAGGTGAGTCCAGAAAGCAATGAGTTTGGGAAACAAGATTTTGAAGCAAACACGGATTTAGGCATTGGGCCTTTTCACGTGCAGTGTCAGCTGTGTGGCCATTTGAGGTAAGGGAGGGGATGTTGGGGAACAAACACCAGAAACAGACTTAACTAGATGCCACCAAGATTTGGAGGAGGGAAACAGGTTTCAGAGATCAGACTTGAGATTAGAACGATTTTGTTTTCTGGCTCTCTTGAGGGTAGACACACACTTGTTACGAGCTTTGTGGAAGGAACTGAGATTGTCTACAGTTGGACTTGCCTTCCATGACGTGAAGGCAAGTCGTTTCAGGACAACTGCCTCACCATAAGTTTCAGTGTATCATTGGCAGGAGGAAGGGTAGGACAACCGAAGACGAGATGGGATAAATCTGTGAATGAGGGAGAGCAAGTTTCTTTGAAAGAATTCCCAGGACGAGTTGATGTCGGAGGAAGTGGAGATGGTCGACCAGTCTAGAAGTTTGATGGCTGCTTGAAGTTCCTGCCAATCAGCCTCAGAGAAATGCCAGACTCGACGGCACTGAGGTGGTTCTCTAAGAACAACCAAGGAGCTGTCTACTTTGACAAGCATGAACTGATTCGAGCAGAGGAAGAACAGCAGATATTTTCGGGGAAATTGGTCAAAATCGCATCCAGAAGAGATGGAGTACCATTGGTTGAGATCCTGGTCGGGAAGTTGACACATTGTGTCAGTCCCAATGAGTCGCAGAAGTCTTTTGCTGAAGTGCCATGGCAGCTGAGAGAGGTACCCACACCCAGCCAACTGGCATGATGAAAATTGAAGTCACCACATATGAGGAAGAGAGAGTTTGGATGAGGGGATCGAAGTTGGTCCAAGTTTTCGGCGAGCGAGATGTAAATGGAGTCATCACTGTTTGGTGGATGACACAACACACCATATATGTTATGTTACGTCCCCATTCATAACATAACAGATGTTATCTCCCCATTGTTACCAGGGGTGGGGAGGAGGGAATTATATTGTGCCCATGACCTGACCATACGTACTGCAAGTACATTTAAAAAAAATTGGTGGAGATGTACATGCACACATACAAACATACATACAGAGAATTGCTTTATTTTAGTATGGTCATGGGCAGCAGGATGGCCAAGGTCCTTGAAGTATGCACACTCCCCTCTATGCTGTCTTGCCTGTGTTCAAATACTGATCCAGCTATAAACTGCCAACCTGGTGTTTCACAGGCAGGATGATTCATCAATGTGTGTGGCATCCCTTGGATGAATGTTAAACTGGTTGTCCTGTCTACCGGCATTAGTTGGTAGACATTAAAGTTCCCACCGCGTCCTTCATGAAGAGGAGAAAATCGCTAGCGAGATATCGACGCCACTCTGAACAAATTCCAAATTCCTGCCCTAACGTAGAAAGGGCAATGCATCAGCGGCACAGCCAAACCTTCAGTCAAACTCCACTCTCCTGGGGCATCGAAACTCCACTCCTCCGGAGACGCCCGTAACTCCACCCCTCGGGAGGCAACAAAAAGCTCTTCCCCTCGCTCTCTGGACTGCGGAGCCCCTCTCAACAGAGCTGTCATTCTTCTCCACCTCACCAGGTCCCTCACCCAGTGGGACATACAAGAGATTATAAGCACAACATTCTTCACCTTAATCACTAACAATTTAACTATTTATCACAATGCATGACACTCCATATGGTGCACATTTCAACAGAGAATTCTGAAGCTCTGTTTCCCAACTTAATCACATTGACATGAGTTAAGTCATCATATACAAACCACACTACTCTCTACATTTCTATCTGTTTTAAGGCAATATTTACCCCTCTATAAATGTAACAATTTGTATATATATATGTATATACACATGTGTGTAAATATATGTATATATACTGTATATATCACTATTTTAACTATTAATCTGTATATATATAATCTGTATATATATATATATGTATATATATATATATATATATATATATATATATATATATATATATATATATATATATATGTATATACACATGTGTGTAAATATATGTATATACACATGTGTGTAAATATATGTATATATACTGTATATATCACTATTTTAACTATTAATCTGTATATATATAATCTGTATATATATATATATATATATATATATATATATATATATATATATATATATATATATATATATATATGTATATACATATATATATATATATATATATATATATGTATATACACATGTGTGTACATATATGTATATATACTGTATATATCACTATTTTAACTATTAATCTGTATATATATATATATAATCTGTATATATATATATATATATATATATATATATATATATATATATATATATATATGTATATACACATGTGTGTAAATATATGTATATATACTGTATATATCACTATTTTAACTATTAATCTGTATATATATAATCTGTGTATATATATATATATATATATATATATATATATATATATATATATATATATATATATGTATATACACATGTGTGTAAATATATGTATATATACTGTATATATCACTATTTTAACTATTAATCTGTATATATATAATCTGTATATATATATATATATATATATATATATATATATATATATATATATATATATATATGTATATACACATGTGTGTAAATATATGTATATATACTGTATATATCACTATTTTAACTATTAATCTGTATATATATATATATATATATATATATATATATATATATATATATATATATATATATATATATATATATATATATATATATGGGAAGTTTTCTAATGTGAGTATGTGAAAGGCTTTAGGACTGGCAGAACCTTGAGGACAAATCTGTCCCGAATCGAGGCTCCACAGCTCACGCACACGTGCTTGGCTGGTCCAGTCCTGGTGGACACACCATTGGGGGATGAAGGAAGCGGATGCTCCACTGACGGACATTTTGATCTTTCTGTTGGTGCTCGATCCTGCTTTAACGAAAAGAAGTGATAAAAAAAACTTTTATTCCTTTCATTGGATCTTTGTTTCTCTGGAAGAAATTGAGGCTCATGGCTCAATCGACAGAGATTGAAAAACTGGCAGGGGGTCAAAGATGAACAGATGGACAAAAATACACTGCAGTGTGAGAAAGAGTGGCAGAGAGGAAAGGGGTAAAAAAAAAAGGAGGTATCAGCAAGACCTTAGAATTGCAAAGAGAATTGCAAGTAAATAAACTAGAATGACACTTGGTGGAGTGCATACCTCCGCCAGGCTGAACAGTTTACATTTTGTATCCCGCTCATATGCCCGATCTGTATCCAGACCATTTATCCTTTCCACTCACCGAGATCTAATAAGCTTGTTTTCGTCACCTCCCCATGTCCTCCAACAACTATTGTCATAATCTGTCTATAATTTTTGTCATAATCCAGCATAATTTTGTCCAACATTTTGAAATATCGTGCTTCATATCGTCTTGGCCGCACTTCTCATTCGTGAAGAATCACTTGAAAAAAATGTAAATCCTTGTATCTGGATCTGGATCCGAATCTTCACCAAAATTGAATCAATTCTTCCATTTCACACACCCAACCAGTCTACTAAGTTGAGTCTAAATCCGTCAATAACTTTTTGAGATATCATGCTATCTATAGTTTTTGGCCATATCTCTAAATGGTAAAGCATCACTTAAATAATTCGAATATCTGGTTCTTCATCAAAATCTAATCAATTTGTCTTTGTCACACGCCTAAGCTGTTGACAAAATTTCATCCGAATCTGTCCATAACCATTTGAGATATCCTGCAAACAGACAGATAGATAGACAAACAAACAGACAGGGCTCAAAATATCACGTACGTCCACCTTTGGTGGCGGAGGAAATAAAGTTATGAATAAAAACATTTATTTACTTTTGTGTAAAATGGGGTTCTTGGATCTATGAGGATGGTATTTATGATAATCAAGACAATGCAGAATTTAACAGACATGTTTTAAAGATTAAATATAATCATACGATAATGAAGCTATGGCGTATATGTGTATGTATGGATGTAGCTGAAACTCCAGGGATTGCATTTTTCATAAACTAAGATGAGTACATAACTTTTTAAAGGTAAAATTAAGCAATAATTCAATTGTCATTTTGATGATCTTTTATACTTTACACCAGCCAAATAAATTAAGGTTTTTGTACATACTTTCAGTTTTAGCCCAAGTTTTCAAAGCTGAATAGTGTGAAAATACAGTAGCATCGCCCATCATTTTTACGAACCTTTCTGCTCATAATAATAATAATAATAATGGTGATTATTATTATTATTAGTATTATTATTTTCATTTACTTAATTACCACTCAGTGAGAAGCAAAACCATTGCAAGTTTCAATCTAATTTTTCAAACGAAACTTCGTACATTGTACGCTAATTTGTTGATTCTTTGCAATAATAATTGCTTCCTGAAATACGAATTAATTCATGTCCTTATATTTATGGAATCGAATATGAGAAAATATAATTCGTTGAACTGTTGAGCTGTTGATCATTATGCTTTATAATCGATTTATAAATTTACTCTGTATGGAGACAGAAAAAGTCAGCGATTTATTTTGGAAAACTTTTCCAAAAATACAAAAAAACCATATATATCTCGATATATATATATATATATATATATATATATATATATATATATATATATATATATATATATATATATATATATATATGTAACGTATTATTTTTTATCGAGAAAATAACTATCATAGTGGTGGGGCATGAATTTGGAGTTCGGGACAAGATAGCGGTAGCAGAATTGAACACGGAGTGAGTGCAAAGCAATGACTCGGTGTGGAAATGGAGCCTGTGTTGTTAAAGAAAATACTTATTTTGCATATACACATATAAATGATCCATTTTTAACGGAAAAATATTAATCGATATATTATTTGCTGCCAAGTTACAATGTTTGGGCAAATTTAAGCAAAATAACTTATTAAAAAAAATCACAGGAGGTTCGATTATAGTGATCACTCCAATGACATAACGAAGGTAAAACATGCGATTGGCTTTAATGTCAAAATAATAACTTGCTGATGCATGTACATATGTATTTTTGTTAAAAATAAAAAGATATGAATAGGTACATTCCTATGATTTGTGTATATATATAAATATATGAAATACTTTTGTATATTTTCTAACTCGCTATGTATCGAAAAAGAATAAATAAAAGTTGACTTTTCTTTAGCTATCATATTTTGTTTGAAGAACTTTTTTCTTTGAACGCAATATATATATATATATATATATATATATATATATATATATATATATATATATATATATATATATATATATATATATACATATATTTTAAAGACTTGACATGTACACAGAGCTTTGCCTGAAACAGAAAATACAGGTGCTTTGTCTAAGAAGCTTGAAAATATGAGAACAGAATATGAGGATTTTTTATGAAACGCACATGCTGCACACGTACCTGTGCCCCGGGTCTGTGCACACGACTTGTCCTCACTCGAGCTTTGCGGAGTGGTCTGGGTTCATCCATGGTAACCTCACTCTCGCTCTTGCAAAAACGGCTATGTACGTGCAACCGAGAAGACCTAACGCAGGGTCAAAAGCGAGTGTGTTTGTGGTTTGTGCACTCACTCAGAATAAGACACGAGGTTGGGTTTCACGGTCGGGTCTCGGACATGAATGGAATGACACAATCCGAGTTCACAGAGCTAAGTTATATATTATTATTATATATATATATATATCAAGAATACGGATTGGGAGAGGAAGAGGAAGAGTGGGCTAGGCACCAGAGAGGGAAAGTGCGAGAATGAAAGAGCCAAAGCGCTGTGCACCGGGCTCTTGAGCGAAAATGGTGCCCAATTTGTCAGTCATTTTGTTTCCCTCCGCTTACCGGAAGGTCCTTCAAGTAATTGCTGCCGTTTGTGCAGCCATCTTGGACGGAGCTTTGTGAATATCTTCAATTACATTGTCATTGTGCACCGCAGCTAGAGGCAGCGCTCTCGGAGTCAAAAGTCTCAATTTGGGACGTCAATCAGTCAGGGAGTGACACCTCACCGAAAGGGGAATGATTTCGTAATAACAGTAATTAAAAATCTCATCATTTTTCATTTGAGGCTGGTACCCAAAGCCAATGTACAGGTGAGAAGCCGTGATCGAGAGCCCTCGAGAAGAAGACCAGTCCGGTTCGGCCATTGATGCGCCTCGCTTGCTCCATTCCTCAGAGAAAGAACGAGTGATTGCTCTGGCAATTAGCAGCGGCACAGGCAGAGGGAGAAAATTATCGGTGGGAATTAAATCGACACAAAGATCTGCAGGGATGACACCCCGCCTGGAAAACAGCTACGGCCCACCTGAATCCGTGCATGTCTTTCTGAAGATGAGCAAACTTTTTAGTGGAATTGTGAAAATGATATACACAGTATATGCATGTACATATGCATATATATGTATATGTATATTTAAATATACATATATATCCTTGGCAGGATAGCCGATAGCTGAGAGGTATGCACACTTTAATTGAAGCTGTTGTTTCGTCTGGGTTTGAATATATCGGCACAACTACAAACTCTCACCCTGGTGTTTGCGTGCAGGGCGATTCATCAATGCGTGCACCATCCACTGGATGGACGTCAAGCTGGGTGTCTTATCTGCGAGCATTGTGCAATTACAAATTTCTGTCACCCTCAGTCGAACATCAGGCCTGGCGAGTTTGTTCCTGCGAGACATAGGCCAAAAACGTTCCCCGGCCTATCCCATGACAAGGTAGGAATAGTTGGGTCCTTTAAAAAAACAAAATGCGCGCGCACACGCACACACACACGCACACACACACGCACACGCACACGCACACACACACACACACACACACACACACACACACACACACACACACACACACACACACACACACACATAGCAGCATCAGCAATCAGGTCACTTTCAAGAATGACTTATCACAAGGAAAGTGGGAGCATTGAGCACAAGCTCACTCGTGGCAACTTAACCCAATGTATGAGGCCACACCTCTTCCACCCTGATGGTGGCACACAAATACTGGTGGTGAGTGATCTACTGGTGGTTCTCCTCTAGCACGGTCAAGGTGACGGTTTCTGTTGGCGTCTGCCTCCGCTGCTTTGGTCGCTTCTGCCGCAGAGGATCTACACTTCACTGATACACACCAAGCATGCCTGTCCTTTGCCTTCTCTTCCCATTCCTGTGTGTTTTCTTTTTGTGAGAGTGGCATATCTGGGGGAGGGGGTTCAAGGTTGGGGAAGACACCAATTCTCTCTTCCTAAATGTGTATTGTATAGCACCCTCGGTGTTAGCCGGTAAAACAAATCATCATCTTCCTATCTAAAGAAACTTGAAACAATTTTACTGTGATGTTGAAATCTGAGTGAGAACAATTCGAAATTTTCAAAATGTTTTATTTCATTAATTTTAAACAGAGGTTCAAACCAAAGAATGCAAAACTGACCTTCGTCGTGTGTGTGTGTGTGTGTGTGTCACTCTGGGGGTGGGGGGGGGGGAGATTGGTCGGTATGTGGACTGTGATAGGAACTTAGAACTTGAAGCAGCATGGTGGAATTTTCTCGAGAGTAGCTTCGTGATTTTACATGAGTTATCATGTGTGGAGCATGTTTCGCGGAAATTTAAAAACTGTTCGTTTTGGGTGAAACTGAGTTATTACTGATCATATTATGACAGATTACATTCATTTTCCTTAAAACTAAATTGCAAACATATTTACACTCACCTACAACATTTTAAAGTTTTCACAAGCATATATAATTTTGTATTATGATGTATAGTTTGCTAAATAAAACAGATATTGGATTAATCAGTGTAACAGCTGCAAGTTACATTTTCTTGGCATTATTACATTGGCATACCATATAAATATTATTGTTTTCACTTTATCCAATGGTCGCTGCATCAAACTGTGAGTTGAAAATTATACCTGCTACACATGTAACTCGTCACTTATGATTGGTTGCTTGAAATATTACACAAACAACTCCAGTGGTTAAGTTTAATCAACTTGCTTGCCTAAATCCTTGCAACATGATAAGTATTGTTTGGAAACTGGTTTCTCATCTGCATAAGAAATTGTACAGTTATTATGTGCTTATTTGAACACTGCTGCATTATATTGTTGCGGGGAGTAGATGGAGGAATTTCATATCAAAGTTATGATTGTATAGAGTTCCTTGTCCGTGGACGTGTAGGAGGCATCTCAATGTAAATTAAGTAGGGAGACTGTGAGCTTAAGTGTTACTTGTCACCACACGGGGGTTGGTGCCGTGTTAATTAGGTATAGTCCGGATGTCAAACACAATTTTTCAAGATGACCTTTCATTTGGGTCCGCACAATGTTTTTTCTGCATTTTTGTGTTCACCAGACCATCTGAATGAATATTCCGATTGATGCCACTCTGGCACCCTTGAGCATTTTTGTAGAAATCCATTAATATGCAAATTAGTGGTGGCCATTGTCGAAATTACTATTTTTCTTAATACAGTCAAAGCTCGTTACTATGCCACCTCGCTTCTATGCCACTCTCGCTATTATACCACTTTTGCTCGGTCCCGACAAAATTCAATACAAAATAAATTTACTATGCCACCCCCTACTCTCGCTACCATGCCACTACTGTGTGACTGTTATAAGGCACGAGTCGTGAAAAAGTCTGTATTGCGCAGTGCTCGATTATCACACTCACGTCCAAAGGCGAAGCGACGAACTACAGTCCAGCTGCGCACAACATAACTCAATACGTACGCGCATAGTCAGACTGTGTCAAAACACGCGATTCTTCTCCCCGATGCCAGCCACAACAAGCCAATCACAACACGCACAACGAGACACAAAAAAGCGCGAGCACACACACAGACATGCAGGCACACGTACAACAGTGACATCATTTTTTTTCAAATTCAGCCCATAATGTCAGCTCAGAAACGCAAGCGAACCGACTTTACGCTGAAGGAGAAGAAGGAGATCATCGATGCCGCGAAGAAGGAGCCGAATCAGTCCAAGTTGGCCAGGGAGATTAGCAAGAAATGGGGCGTCGAAGTGAAGAGAACCACCGTGAAGGGCATTCTCAGCAAGAAGGATGCAATCGAGGCTGCAATCAAAGCTGGATTTCCATCGAAGCGCATGAAGTTGACGCAGGCTCACGACCCGAAGCTTGATGAGGGAGTGCTCATGTGGCTGAAGCAATCAAGAGGACAGAATGTGCCTGTCAGTGGCGATCTGATCAAGGAGAAGGCGATGAAACTGGCCGAGCTGATGCACATCCCAGACTTCATGGCGAGCGACGGTTGGTTGGGCAATTTCAAGAAGTGCCACGGCATCACGTTCAAGACAGTGCAGGGCGAAGCTGGAGCGGTGGATTCGCAATCCCTTCTTGAGTGGCAACAACAGGTTCTCCGGCCCTTACTCGGGCAGTTCTCCGCAGATGACGTCTTCAACCTGGACGAGACTGGACTCTTCTGGCAGCTGCTTCCGAACAAGACCATGGCTTTCAGGGGAGAGCGGTGTACTGGAGGAAAGAAAAGCAAGCAAAGGATCACTCTTCTTGTTGGGGCAAACATGAGCGGCAGCGAGAAGTTCCCTCTTCTGGTGATTGGCAATTCCAAGAAACCCCGTGCCTTCAAGAACAAAGAGATCCCGGTCAAGTACAAGGCGAACTCAAAGGCGTGGATGACGGCGGAGCTTTTCGAGGAGATGTTGCGTGCGTGGGACGGACGACTCGGCCAGCAGGGACGCAGAGTGCTGGTCTGTCTCGATAACTTCTCTGGCCACCTCCCGAGCTCGAGCTGAACAACATCCAACTGGTCTTCTTCACACCCAACACGACAGCCAATTCGCAACCAATGGATCAGGGAATCATAGAGAACCTCAAGCGCCACTACAAGAAGCTCCTGCTATGCCGCCGGCTTGAGGCCATAGACAAGGGAAAGGAGTTCAAGTTCACGTTGCTCGACGCTCTACACGTCGCCCGGCGTGCTTGGGAGCAGGTCGGCAAGTCGACGATCAGGAACTGTTTCGCGAAGGCCAAGTTCAGCGAAGAGGAGATCCAAACTGAGCCACAGGATGCGGAACTGCCCGACATCTGGGAAGCTCTGCCTGCCGAGGAAAAGATGCACGAGAACGAGGAGATCGAGCTGTCTGACTTTCTCGAAGCCGACGAGCGCCTCGCGACTGGCGGGTATTTCACGCTGGAGGAGATTGCGGAGGAGATTCTGTGCAGTGAGGAGCCGGTGGAAAGCGAAGATGACGAGGTAACTGTCGAGGAGGAAATCGTTCCGTTCGAGGAAGCCCAGCGCGCTTGCAGCACCGTCTGGAAGTTCATGCAGCAGAGAAGCGGGAAGCCCGGTGTGATGCAAGCGTGCGATCGGCTAAACAACGAGATGCACGAGATCCGCCAAAAAGAAGATGCGCCAGCCGACGATTCTTGAAAGCTTTGTGTGTCGTGAATTTCTCGCCATGCCATATGTTAGTGTGTGAACTCTGTTAGTGTGTGTATGTTCTCCGTTCGCTTAGCCTATACAACAGTCGTGCCTTTTACTTGCTGGAATAAATTTTGTCTAAAGATTAACTACAGATGGGTAACTTGAGAAAATAAGGCCATTTTTACAAAATCTCGTTACTATGCCACTTTTGCTCGGTCCCGACGGGTGGCATAGTAACGAGCTTTGACTGTATCTCCAAAATAAGCATCCAAATAGCCTGGTTGAGGTGTCTACACCCATGTTTTTAGGGTCATTGGTCATGATAAACCCATTTAATAGCATTTAAATTTAGCTCATTTATATGCAAATTAGCAGTCGCCATTATCAAAATAACAATTTTTATTAATATCTCCAAAATAAGCATCCAAATAGCCTGGTTGAGGTGTCCAAACCCATGTTTTTAGGATCACTGGTCATGATAAACCCACTTACAATTTGATAACATTTAAATTTAGCTCATTAATATGCAAATTAGCAGTCGCCATTATCAAAATAACAATTTTTATTAATATCTGCAGAAGTAAGCATCCAAATAGCCTGGTTGAGGTGTCCAAACCCATGTTTTTAGGATCACTGGTCATGATAAACCCACCTACAATTTGATAACATTGAAATTTAGCTCATTAATATGCAAATTAGCAGTCGCCATTATTGAAAATGTAAATAAATAGACATATAGACAGAAAAAAAAACCACTTCAGTCTTTGTTAATATAGATCACTTTATTATTCATACAGATTCAACAACTCGACAGTATGCAATGATAGCAGCGAACAACATGAACAAAAGAAGACATTCCTGTGTAAATCAAATGTTCATATATATATATATATATATATATATATATATATATATATATATATATATATATATATATATATATATATATATATATATATATATATAACAGGCTTGTAAACCTTATGAAGGCTACTTCAGTGCTTGGTGTCTCATTCAGTGTCAGAGTCATCAAGGGCAAATGCAGCAGCTGTCTTGGTGCGCTCATTCCTGCAGCCAGTATCTCCATGGCTCGTACAGAAAACTGTGCATGGTAACTTGGCTGCTGTGCAGCGGCATTGAGCTGTGTAGCATTGCTTGTCGGAGGAACATCCACATCGTATTAGCTCCAAGATCTCTGGTGGTGCAAGAGCGACATTGGGCAGCAGCATAATTGGAAGTAATGATCTTGATGCCTCATTACGTTTCCATCCGTACTGAGTGGGATCCAGAGGTGGTGGCTGCAGCTCAGCAGCTGACTTCCATATTGCTGTGTAGATGTGAGCACATCGCACGTTTTGTTCAAAGGACTCTGTAGTTGGTGGCAGAGCATTTAGGTCTGGTGCTTTGATGGCATTTGGTTTCGCCATCTTCATAGACCCACACCTCTTTGCGAACATCAGACATGTTGCTTCACTCCTTGCAACCATAGCAAACAGCCATGAACACAGTGGCTTCGGCGATGACATTGTCAATAGATGCATCCACATTCCCAAGTTTTTGAAGTGAATGGCCTGCTGTGAGTGTCTTCTTGCTAGTCAGTTTACCTCTACCATACATCTGGGCAACGGCGTCGCAACCTGTCAGTGCGTGTAAAGCTAGTAGGTCTTGCACCATCCCGGCATGCTTTCTGACAGTAGCCCAAATGTTGATTAACGATCGGCCAGGACATGTTGCTTTCATTGTTACGCAGCATTGCAGATGAAGTTCTGCGAAGTGATACACAAGCAAGATGAACACATCAGTATCATCACAGATGACTGTGATGCATTTTGCGCCATCTTCAGCAACTTTAGCGACTTGCTGAATCATGATGACATCTGCCTCCTCATGCGTCGTCTTCAAATCAGTGCGACACCTTTGGGCTCCGTGATGTATTTCCACTGGGGTAGACTCCTGTCCCGTAATGACGAGCCTGTGTTGGCTCTGCTTTCTCTGTTGACTAACGTCAATCAAATTCTGGCAAATCAGTTCTATCAGCTGAACTTTGTTCTCAGTTACTGACATAACCACCAGCTGTGGAGGCAGTGGAGTCTGGCGGTTCAACCTGTGGCACCTGCGAGCTTGCTGCCCAGTTCTTGCTAATCTTGTTCCACTCTTGATGCTGAAATCATGATATCTGTCAATACCAGATATACATCTGATTTGTCCACCTTTGCCATGATGTAGCTCGTGAAGTTGTCAACAAAGTCTTGCACAATTCCCCTGTTAGGCCAATGAATAACCCAGAGGATTGCACAACCATCTAAGATGGTGACTTCAGGTTGTGGACCCAGTCTTGTTGAGATTTCCACTTGGAGATTCTTCTTCAATGTCGACTTGGTCTTTGCTATTCTCATCTCCCCCTTTCCATCGAACATTGATGTTGGCACAGGTACAAGCTCGTACTCTAAGACGTCACATAGTTTGATGTTTCGACTTTGTTGGAGTCCCATGACCCTGGAGTAGATGAGATTTAGATCACAAACCTCAGTAGATCCCACACGCTTGACTTTCCATGTCACTGCCATAGTTATGACTTGTTTAGATAAGGGAGTGTTGAATCCTGCTGGCCAGCTTTCTTCATATGAATGCATCTGTGCTCAGCCAACGTCAACTGCCCTTGGCGCGTTCACCTTCTCCGGTCCAATTCTGCCAGTTACAATGTTGACAACTCTATCTGCATGTTAGTTTGGGTCAAGTGGGTCGACACAGGACTGGAGTTTTCTCCTTATCTTATCTCGGTCCTCTGAATCAGATCGAATGCGTGATGGCTTCTCTCCCTTGTGAATGGTCACCTCCGTGACTATGTGCCCCTCAGACATATATTTGAGATCGTGGACTATCTGAGTAAATGTCTGCATACTATAGGCCCACTTCTTCAGTGAAGAAGGCTTCAGTGTAATGCCAACGATTCCATGTATGCCATGACCGTAGCGCATGAACGTGGACTCGATGTACATATCCGACCATAGGCCGTTCTTGTGCCGCATCATGTGATCTCGTTTTAAGAACATTTCCAGAATGTCTCCATGAAGCCTTTCCATCGATCGAAGGTAGTAGAGCCCATATCTAGCATAGTTGTGATGTCCAGCCACGAAGAAGTAGGGGAGCATCTCCTTCATAGCCCAAAGATGCAATGGCCAGTCTCCTTCATGCTCAGCACGAACAAACGCCATCATGATGAATTCAGGTTTCACAAGGTTCTGTACACATAGTTGTGTGGTCATGCTCTTTGTTTCTTTGGTTTCAAGAGTGTCCATTAAGTCTTCATGACTTTCTGCCTGAGCCACGCTGGAACGAAGGACCTCCTCAGTCACCAATCGCAGGGTCCTGAAGTTTTGGGGAAACTTTTTTCCACCAAGCATATGAGCAACACCTCCAAAGGCAGATTTCATCATGTCTTCCAGCCCACTTTCAGCCATCAAGTTCCCCACACAACCGATGAAACTCATAAGGGTGTGCATGCCACCCAGCCTTGGTATGAACTGGGTAAATCACTCAGGATAAACCCATTTAACATTAACGGCCACTCGATACAGCTGTTGGTCATTTGTGAAGATGGTTACGGTTTGTCCACACTCTGCGGTCAAGCGTTTTCCCTCCTCCATTGCTGTAAACATTGTGTTTAGATCAGCTGGATCCATATCTATGAGTCGTGTATAAATGGCCCCCATTGCAGGTTGAATGGATTATCCTTGCTCTCTGCAGAGCTTCGTATTAATGCCACCAATCTCTGGTGTGTTCTGATCAGAAGTGATTTGCTTCAGGAAAGAGAAATCCATATCTTGAACTCTCCTAAGTTGTATCGCTTGATGAGCCAATACACGGAGAGGTAACACCACACGTGTGGCTTCTTCAACTGGCATCGCTGGTTTCTCAGGTTCCTTGTACCTTTGAACCGAAATGTCTTCTGTCACAGGTGTCTTCATTTCATCACGGGTCAATCGTCTGATGATGGCTTCATCTTCAGATGTGGAAGATATCTCCTGATCTTTTAAGGTAAGTAGTACTGCAAGAGAATGTGTTGAAACGAGTCCATTCTGGGATGAGATATTTGTGTTGAAGTTGTCAACAACAACCTGAACGAGGCCACATTCAGCATTGGCGGTTCCCCTAATCCCGGAGTGAACAGTTGCAGCCTTTGCTGCTGATCCCTTGAAACGCTGAAACTCATCATAGGAACAGGTCACACGATAGTTGTACAACTGCTCGATGAGGCTTTTACGACTGACTAGAACTCCCAGTGATTTTTGGAGTGTAGTTGGTCGATTGGTGTTCATATTCGTTATGATGTTTCCTATCAGAGCTCCTGGAAGTGTACAGTCCAGTTTCACTGATATTTTGGAGAGTAGCAATTGAAGGGTTGAACTCACTGCTTCATTAGCAATATCTATATTAATTCTAGTCTGATAGGAACTGGGGTCGGACGACAACTGCTTAAATTCCTGTGCAACCTTCTTGGCAATTCATTCTACGGAAACATCAATGGCGTCATCTTCATCTGATGCTACTAAGTTGATCGCAGTTGACGCTCTGCTGCGAAACAAGATTAAACCAGCGACACCTTTACCAGACAGAACCAGAAGCTCAGAGCCAAGTATATCCAACAATTTGGATAACAGGGTTCGTCGAGAGTACAGCTTTCCTCCATGATCCTTGTACATATTGTAGACTTCTACTGAATTCCAGATGCGCAACATGTCGTTTTTCATCGATAGGATGGTAGAACTGACAGCTGGCTCAATGTCCTGAGTTTCTCTGCCACTGTGTGCTGCTGCTACAACAGAACGGGGTGCCATGAAGGACTTTCTGCAGTCATCGTGATATCTCGCATCAGCAGCATGAAGATCGCCGATTGCGCACATTAATCGTATCTTGACCTGGCGTCCTTCTTCATCTTGGCGGGATTCGATAACATCGAGAATAGTTTGTTTGAAAGTTGTCCGATCAACACGATCTGCAGTCCTACAAAGGAGAACTCGCCGCCAACGATTAGGATTCTTCTTATCAAAGTCCATGATGCACTTTTCTCCGCAAAAAATGCAATGTTCTTTAAAGTCAAATACTGTCGTCTTTGAACGGCGGCTTCTTTTGCTTGTTGAAGCATCTTCCAAACAGACATTACTCATTCGTTTCAAGTGTCTTTCTATGTGTGAGCGTGATGTGTACGTTGACATACAGTCTCTATGGCGTTTGAACTCGATAGATTCGTCTGCCTGTAATCTCTGTTCAAGCTCTTCATGTATACCATCTTGTCTTGCTTTGCTTGATCGGATGATACTTCGCACTCTGTCTGGACCAACTGTTACTAGAGGTTTTCCAGCTTTAGTTGCATCGCAGGGACTGAAGAAACAGTCTCCCATGGTGATGGAGCCTCAACCTGTAACAATAGAGGTAATTATAAACATCAGTAAACATTGAATTTCTTTGTTCGTATTTTTAAAAATTCTCAGGAAACATGTTCCACCCTGTGTACTTTAAAAAATCAATAAAATACACAATTGCTTTCAGACAGATCATGTTAAATAATAAATAAAAAATCTTGCTTGCAAATAATATTGATCATTCTCCTGTATTAGAAGACATTACTCTTAAGTAAAACTCAGTTCTCTGTGTTTCTTTCATTACATTACAAGCCTCAACTTACTTGATCAGAAACAGTTCATGCTGTTGATTTTCTGAGGTCAGCCATTTCTTCATAACTCCACTGGGGATAAACGGCTCTGCGCAAGTTATTTTCAAACAGTTTTGTTTTTGTTGTATAACTGCAATGCAAAAATGCCGATCGGCGCGGGCAAATTCAGGGGGTAGGTTTATGCAAATTTGCATATTAATGAGCTAAATTTCAATGTTCTCAAATTGTAAGTGGGTTTATCATGACCAGTGACCCTAAAAACATGGGTTTGGACACCTCAACCAGGCTGTTTTGATGATTACTTCTGGAGATATTAAGAAAAATTGGTATTTTGATAATGGCGATGGCTAATTTGCATATTAATGAGCTAAATTTAAATGTTATTAAATTTTAAGTGGGTTTGTCATGACCAGTGACCCTAAAAACATGGGTGTAGACACCTCAACCAGGCTATTTGGATGCTTAATTTTGGAGATATTAAGAAAAATAGTAATTTCGACAATGGTCACCACTAATTTGCATATTAATGGATTTCTACAAAAATGCTCAAGGGTGCCAGAGTGGCATCAATCGGAATATTCATTCAAATGCTCTGGTGAACACAAAAATGCAGAAAAACATTGTGTGGACCCCAATGCACGCTTTCTGGCCAACACTCGGACTTGTAGGGATTAAGGCCAATGTCTCCCAGTATGTAACTGCCCCCTGTGGCCTTCTCTAACGTTTTTGTTTTACAAACCAGCAATGAAAGAATTAAGTTTTTATAACAACAAGCGAGCCAAGCATGCCAAGCAGGCAGAAGCACTGCCTTCCTGGTTTCCCTGCCAACGAGCCACACTCAGAGGTGGATGATTGATGGGCGTGACCTCAGCGAGCGGGTGGAAGAAGGGTGAGGTTCGAAGGGCAGAGAGTCGTTGGTGAGAGGATAGTGGCTAGGATGGAGGATCTCGATTTTGCTCTCCTCTTGGTACGCCAAAATGGCTGCGCGATTCTCATGTTTGTGCTGGTGAATTTTCTGTGTGCTGGGCAAGACACTAGTCATTGACTGTTTGGCTGAGTCACTAAGTTGTATGATTATGAGAAGGAGAGGAGGAGGAGTGCACCTCTCAGCGAACTTGTCGTTATCCCATTGTGTGTTTAAGGAGAAAGGTGGGCGATCGTTGTGAGCAGACCTCGTGGAAGAGAGGAACATTCGGCACTTTCGTTCATGAGGAGACGACACACTGTGGTTGGTGAGCCCTGGCGTTGAATACTGCCTCATGAATTACCTCACGTACGTTTTCCCGCCCGGAGAGCGGCTCGGCGCCATTTTTGGGCGCGTCTTCCCACGCAGGATGAAGTGCCTCAATCCCAAAATTCAACAAAGACCATCTCTGGACAAAGTTAAGTGCCAGAATAAAGGGAGGATTTTCTGTTTTTTTTGTTTTCCCCCTTGTCTGTATTAAAGTCCGTGTGTAGAAGCGCCTCTACTTTAGACTTTAATTCACTTCACGTAATGTTATTACATTTTGACTATTAACCTTGTAAATATTTCTATTTTCATTAAAATCTCCGTGTTTATTTTAATTTGCTGGTGTCTGTGTATCTGTTGTGGGTTCGAGTATAAACCCCTTGGGCTGTGCTTCCGTCGCCCTGCTCGTGCCGCCCTTCCCCTCCCGCACGTGCCACAATCTCCGAGGATCACGTGTCCGCCTCCCAAGGAAAAGCGCTCAGCTATCCCCTGGGGTTTCCCGCCTTGTGTGAACTCCATACTAAGGTGTATGAATAGTTTATTGTGGCATTTAGTGGGGCACATTTGCCAGAAGTAAAAATTATTATCACCACAAACAATTCAGCCAGTTTTGTCCATTGCACAATTACCTTTTTAACCAGACTAAACTGAAAGAACTGGTGTTTAACACTACATTCAAATAAATTTGGAGAAAATCTGACGTCCTTGAGGCATTCTATTATCCCGTGAACCATGTGACAGAGGTACCGTCTTGGGGCACCAAACAAAACTGATATTGTTGTATTTGTGTACCTTAGGATAAAACAAAAATGCATGATGGACTTTCCAATAGAGTCCAAAACTTGAACCAGTTTTTGAACAAAACTTGAACACTTTCAAGATTATACCTCCAGGCAGTCAGATAAGGCCTATTGCTGTTCAACTGTTATTCTTATTCAAGCTATTCTTGATCAACATTGATCCATGTTCTTTGTCAATAAATATTTTGGTTATGACACATATCTGCATGTTTATGCTTTTCTATTTCAGAGAAAGCATAGCCTATCCAAACATACAAATGTGAAGCTAACTAAAAGGTCACTCAAAATTATTTGTGGTACCATCATTTAATATACTAGTACGGGCCCGTAGGTGCGTAAACGATGACTGGATTGGGGCATTATTTCAATTTGATCAGACCAACCGTATCATAAATGGCCATAACTTGGGAAACACCTGGGAAACATATTCAGGTCTCTAGCGTCAATTGTGACATCATATCAAATGAAGAAGAATTGTGACGCCCCCCTCTCTCGCCCCCCTCTCGTGCCCCCCTCTCTCGCCCCCTCTCTCGCCCCCCTCTCTCGCCCCCTCTCTCTCCTCCCCTCTCTTGCCCCCTCACTCTCTCCCCCTAGTCTCGCCCCTCCTCTCTCCCCCTCCTCTCTCGCCCCTCTCTCTTGCCCCCACTCTCACCCCCTCTCTCGCCCCCTCCTCTCTCCCCTCTTTGAATTGTGATGCCCCCTCTCTCTGTCTCACCCCCTCTTTCCCCCCTCTCTCCCTCCCCTCTCTCACCCCCTCTCTTTCCCCCCTCTCTCTCTCCCCCTCTCTCCCCTCTCTCTCCCCCTCTCCCCCTCTCTCACCCTAGTCTCACCCCTCCTCTATTCCTCCTCTCTTTCCCCCTCTCTCTCACCCCTCCTCTATTCCTTCTCTCTCTACCTCCTCTCTCTCCCCCTTCTCTCGCCTCTCCTCTCTACCCCCTCCTATCTCGCCCTCTCTCTCGCCCTTCTCCCTCGACCCCCTCTCTCCCCCTAGTCTCGCCCTTCCTCTCTCACCTCCACTCTCATCCCCCCTCTCCCGTCCCCCCTCTCTCACAGATATTGGTCGACAGATAAATGGCCGTAACTTGGAAACCGCTCATCCGATTAATATCAAACCTCGAAAAGGCACATCTGCGGGTCCCCAGCAAGATTCAATCAGATCGGATGGTCAATCGTGCAAATTTTTTTTAATAAATAATAAATAAATAAACATCAATTGTGACGTCATTCGTGAAGTCATAGCAACGTGTCCTCTCATTGGTCGACAGATAAGTGGCCATAACTTGGGAACCGCTCGTCCGATTAATATCAAACTTCGAAAAGGCACATCCGCGGGTCGCCGGCAATATTCCTGGCAAGTTTCAATGAGATCGGACCGGCGGTCGTCGAGAAACGGCGGTCGCAGACAAACAGACAGACAGACACACAGAGATTGCTGGAATGACAGATAGATGACTAGTCTAACGTGTAGAAGTGACTTCATTGTTTTACATTCTCATCATGAAGAATAAACTTGGTGTTAAATATGATGTTTACCTTTGGTTGATAGAAATAAAATTATGCTGATTGATAATATATATATATATATATATATATATATATATATATATATATATATATATATATATATATATATATATATATATATATATATATATATATATATATATATATAATTCCAGCAATCTCTGTGTGTCTCTCTGTCTGTCTGTGACCGCTGTTTCTCGACAACCACTGGTCCGATCTAATTTAAACTTGCCAGGTATATTGCTGGGGACCTGAGTAAGTGCCTTTTCAAGGTTTGATTTTAATCGGGCAAGTGGTTCCCAAGTTATGGCCATTTATTTACCAAACCAATGACAGGACACGGTGCTATGATGTCACAATTGACGTCACAATTCTTCTTTTTCTTTTTTTTACGCACGGATGGGCACGCACGTATGGGCACGCACGTATGGGCATGCACGTACGGGCACGCACGTATGGGCACGCACTAGTATATATAAATTATCCCAAACTATAAGCACCTGCTTCCTATGGGAGCATCCATGGGGGCTATGTTCTTACCCTTGTTCAAACGTGTAATTCAAAACACCTCTCCAAATTACCTCTCGCTGTGTAATTCAGAACACCTCATTGCAATGAAAAACGTGGAGAGAAGAATATTGCAATGTATTAAAGGGTGGGGACTTGTGATACCCTCTCCCACCTGGAGGGGCACAAAACGAGACACATTTACATAGAGAATTTGAGTCCCCTCCCCTCCTCACCCCCCACTCCCCCAAGACCACCAGCAAAGATAAAAACACCCCTTTACATAAATTGGGGTCATGCTGATCATATGTAGCAAGCCTGGATGTAATCGGCCCAGAACTGTAGGACGAGCAGCGTGACACACACACACACACACACACACACACACACACACACACACACACACACACACACACACACACACACACACACACACACACACAACACATATTGGTCCATGAATTATAGTAAGGATTGTGAGCTGGCTAATTTATGGATGTCATTTGTCTATATGGAAGAAATCCTTGGACTGATTCGGGCATCAAGAGAAGGCAGCTGGCTGCTCTATCTCTTTGACATCAAGCCCAAGATTCCCTGATGCTTTCCTTACGATAAGCAAAATTATGCAAGGTGGATGTCAGTATACAATAATCCAGCCAGCTGACCAGATTATCAGCTGATGTATATGTATATATATAGCCATCAACAAAGACACAAACTGCAGGTGGCACCAAAGGCTTGAGCATCTCCTGATGCAGTGAGCAGATACTACATAACTGTTGAATTTGGGTTCATTCTTGAAGCAACTCTGCAAAATGACTGAAGTAGCACTGCAGGACACAGTCATGTCGATCTCACAGTTTCACACATTCGCAAAGATGAGAAAGCAGTGCAGTCACGAGTTGATCTCATGGAAATTAACGAGACAAATCCATTTTGTAGTGGTCTTTCTGGAGCCACTGCACCACCAGAAGTTTCTAATGACTTTCTCACAGCACAAAATAAAGTTGACCAAACTTTTTGGCATTTGAAGAAAGCAAGCTAGAGAAAGGTGAACATGATTTCTTTGAACAGTTACCAAGAATGCAACTGAAGAGAGTTGCCAGCATCAAGAAACCTGTCACCGATAAGTCTTCAAACAAGGAAGTGGTCCTGAAAACGGATCACAAACTCTTTGGACACATGCTACTTGTCACCTCTAGTGGAAAGCTGAACATCAGCAATGTTGTCCAGCATTCACTTGAACTGCTGCCCTGATCACTCGCAAACTGTGATGGCACAATGAAAAGCATTAGTTAGAAAATTAGAAAGAAATGTATCCCCAGCCTATTCCACAACCGTCCACTCACATTATCGATGGGATGAACATTGTTCAGAAGATGAAAGTTGAAAACCTCAATTTTGATTCACTGTCTGATCAATTATTCATGAGAGTGTTAAGAGTGTCTGATGGCTGTGAGCATATTGATGTAGTCTTTGATATATTCCAGCAACTGTCAATCAAAGAGGCTGAGAGAATCATGAGGGGGTCCGACACCACAATGCGGTTCACCAACATCATACCTGGGCATACTATTCAGCAGTGAAGATGTCTTCTTTCCTGTGGGGCCAGCAAAACAAAGCTCATGAAGTTCATTGCAGAACAGTGGTAATAAACCCACAACAGAGCTACTTGGTGACCAAGTGATGTACATTAGCTGTGGAGATATGCACACCAGGATTACTTGCGATGGGGTAGCTGATGCAAATGACCTCAGAACATCACAAGAAGAAGCCAATACCTGCCTTCTGCTTCATGCCAAGCATACCTCATCTAACGTAGCCTCAGTTAATATTATTGCTGAAGACATGGACATCATCACACTCTGTTTGGCTTTCCAGAATAACATAGGTTGCAACATGTTTGTCAAGTGTGGATCAAAAACTCACACTCACTTCATTGATATTAACAAAGTTTCCAGAGGAGTTGGGCATGATGTATGTGGTGCACTGCCCGGGATGCAGTCCTTTACTGGCTGTGATATGGTTAATGCTTTCCGTGGTCATGGAAACCTCAGCGCTCTGAAGCTTCTAAGCAATGTCAAGTTTCAGAAAACATTTGCTCAGCTCGGACAGGATTGGTTATTATCATCTGAGCTATTCAAGTGCCTGGAAGAATTTACATACAATCTATATGTTTCGAGGTCAGATATTACTGAGGTCAATGAGATGCGTTTAACATATTTTCAGAGAAAAGAATGGGGATGTTGAATCAAGAGAGTTGCCATGATGCAAGGACTGCCTTAAACATGCATGCTACCAGGGCTATAATTACCAAAGAGCCATTTGGCATCGGAGCCAACACACCCAGTCCTCTTAACTACCATGGTTGGGTAGTGAATGATCAAGGACAGCTCAAGATCAATTGGATGACAGAGTCGCCAGCCCCAGATGTAGTTCTGGAGTACCAGTGTTGCAAATGCAAACGAAACTGCCATCTCCCTAATGGGCTCAAATGCACAGAGACCTGCAGCTTGAACACATGTGACAACATGAGAAACGAAAATCTGTCAGCTGATGATCAGGGTCAGGCCGATAGAAGTTCTGATGAAGAGGCCAGCAGTGGCATTGATGAATATCAGTGCATAAGTATTAACAATGAGGTTCTTACACTCTGTATACAACTGTATTTCTGATTTTATTACAATGAAATTCACTTTCCTGGTATAAGATTATGTCACCAGAAATTCCTGCAAAAATATGACATTGTTTGCAATTTACGTTATGATATTCTCTGTATGAAATGTCTGAAAATGTGTTAGTATTAAATTTCATTGATATTGTCGCAGCCGTGGCTGGCTAAGTTAATCCCCCCTGACCCAATTGTGGTGAACGGCCAGTGACCACCGACCAGGTCGGATCGCCGAGCGGTTTTCCTTAGGAGGCAGACACGTGATCCTCAGAGATTATGGCGCACACGGGAGGGGCAGGGTGGCACGGGTGGAGCAAAGGAAGCACAGCACAGTGTGTTTATACTCAAACCCACAACAGATACGCGGACACCAGCAACTTAAAATAACACACGGGGATTTAATGAAAATTGACAAATATTTACATGGGTATTAATTCAAAATGTAACTAGAGGGGGAGCACTCGGGAGAGTGCAAAACCTCCGCCGCCAATACTGCTGGGCCACTCAAGTGAACCTTATATCTTATTCATTAAATATGATGTCAACAGTGCTGAGTTATAGTTCTTTTCTCCAATATTTTTTTTGGGGGGGGAGGGGGAGGGGGGTTGGAAATCACTTAAAACATGTAAAAATGCCCCAAAAAATCGAAATTTTGTTGAAGAAAAAGTTGCAAAAATTTTTCTCTAACAATTTTTTTTTGGGGGGTTGGAAATCACTTAAAACATGTAGAAATGCAAAAATTTTTTTCCCTTTTTTGGGGGGGTAACAATTTTTTTGGGGGGTTGGAAATCACTTAAAACATGTAAAAATGCAAAAAAATCTTTTTTGGGGGGAGGGTAAAAAATTTTTTTTTGGGGGGGGGGTTGGAAATCACTTAAAACATGTAGAAATGCAAAAAAAAATTTTCTCGACAAGATTTTTTTTGGGGGGTAACAATTTTTTGGGGGGTTGGAAATCACTTAAAACATGTACAAATGCAAAAAAAATAAAATTTCTCTAAATTTTTTGGGGGGAGAGTAACAATTTTTTGGGGGGTGGGGGTTGGAAATCACTTAAACATGTAGAAATGCAAAAAAAAAAAAACATTTTGGGGGGGGTAAAAAAAAAAATTTAGGGGGGGGGGGTTGGAAATCACTTAAAACATGTAGAAATGCAAAAAAAAAATTTTTCCTCTAACAATTTTTTTGGGGGGGGAGGGGACCAAGTCCAAAATTTAAGGGCATGGTGCTTGGACCATACCTAACCCCCCCCCCCACCAAGTTTCGTCGAAATCCGTCGAGGAGTTTTTTCCGTAATACTGTTCACAAACAAACAAACAAACAAACAGAAATGGGTGAAAACAGTAACCTCCATCCATCTTCGAAGATGGCGGAGGTTAAAAATAATAAATTAAGGTCGAAAGTCAAGGTGTCCCTACACACGGACTTTAATACAAACAATGGGAAAACAAAACAAAAGAAAATCCTCCCTTTATTTTGGCACTTGGCTTTGTCCAGAGATGGTCTTTATTGAACTTTGGGATCAAGGCGCTTCGTCCTGCGTGGTAAGACGTGCCAAAAAATGGCGCCGAGCCGCTCTCTGGGCGGGAAAACATACATGAGGTAATTTGTGAGGCGATATTCAACGCCAGGGCTCACCAACCGCCGTGCGGCTTCTCTTCATGAACAAAAATGCCGAATGTTCTTCTCTTACACGAGGTCTGCTCACAATGATCGCCCACCTTTCTCCTTGAACACACAATGGGATAACAACAAGTTTGCTGAGAGGTGCACTCCTCCTCTTTTTATTTTATTTTGTTTCTGTATACATTGTCGAGGCTCGTATGAGGGCTAACACACAACAAACAGCAAGGGGGGCATGAGACAAGAGGGGCGGGAGTGGGAAGGACAAGCAATGGGGAACAGAGACATTGGGAGATCTGTGGAAGGGAGAGGGATGGGGTGGTGAACATGGGGTACGCAAGATGGACCCCACAGGGAGAATAATCTCTTTCTCATAATCGTTCCACTTCGCGACTCAGACGAACAGTCAATGACTACCGTCTTGCCCAGCACATGGCAAATTCACCAGCACGAACACGAGAATCGCGCAGCCATTTTGTCGTGCCGAGAGGAGATCAGAAATAAATTCCTCCATCCCAGCCACGTTCCTCTCACCAACTACTCTCTACTCTTTGAACCTCACACTTCTTCCACCGACTCTCTGACGTCACGCCCATCAATCATCCACCTCCGGACCTGGCTTGTTGGCATGAAGATTGGGAAGGCGGGGCTTCTGCCTGCTTGGCACGCTTCGCTCGCTTGTTGTTATAAAAACGTAATTCTACCATTGTTGGCTTGTAAATACAAAAATGTAGGAGAAAGTCACAGGGGGAAATTACATACTGGGGGAAGTTGGCCTTAATCCCTATCGAATTAACACAGCACCACCCCCTGCATCGTGACAAGTGACCCTTAAGCTCACAGTTTCCGTATTTAATTTATATCGAGATGTCTCCTACAGGTCCATGGACCAAACAACTCCATGCAATACTAACTTTGCTATGAAATTCTTCTATCTACCCCCACAACTGTAACACAGCCCCCCTCCCCCCTCCCAGAACCGTAGCTCCTGCAAGGTTCAATGCACGCGTCACCATTCCAGCCTGACCATTTACTGACTCACACCTAATTAGCCTGTGAAATAAATTAGGAGAGGCTGTGGGCGGCGAGCCGTAGCTCACTTACCTATTCTCCTTCATGTTCTACACCCCTTAAACACAACACTTGAAATATTTGCAAAACTCTTGGCTCCTCGCTCCTAACTCCTGGGGTGGGTAGTAATTGTCAGAAAGCACACAACAAATCTACTATAAGAGACAAAACCTTAACCAAAAACTTTTTAACATTTGTACGACCCCCTTCGAAAGACTGCCTTCCCTGGTGGATGCCGCAATACCCAACGTTACCTGTGGAGACATCCCAATTTACACATTTCCATGAGCCCTGTCTCTCTGGTACAGGTTAGTGACATGGATTAGTGAACCTTCCCTCACACATTCATACATAAACCGAATATCAATCATTCATTCCAAACCTGCAAGACCATGGCTTAAATGTTATTACGCACGTGTGTGATCTCACCTAGGCAGCGGGGAGGTACCATACAACAGTAATGGTGGAGGCACTTCCGGTTGTGGTGCCCGCAGTTCAAAAACAAGCCGGCAAACTTACGACTCCTTTTCCCCCACCCCACCCCCCTTCAACTATTCGGTCCCTGACAGCCAAACAGCTCTTTTGCTGTACGCCTTGCTGGGGATGGTCTCCACACCATCCAGCCTCTCTCGGCCTCATACGGGTCACCAGGAGTCTATTTACCGCTGTTCACCCAATCAAACCTCCCCTCCGACGGGTCTCCATTTCCAGACACTACCAGCTACCAGGGACAAATTACTTCAGGGGAGCCGCAGTCGCCACTCCCCAAGAGCTTGATCAATTCCTGCAGACCCACATATCTTCCCCACCCACACAATCCAACACCTAATTTTCTCACCCGCTATCATTCAATTCCCAAGCAATGCAATGCAAAATGGTGGTCGTCTTCCCACACTGCCATGGCCTGCCAACATGTTATAATCCGAATTCATTCTCCAAACACAATTCAACTCTTTCACAAAACGGACATCAACACCACAACACAATTCTGGTTTCCAAACCAATCCCTTTACCAACCATTGAGTCACTCTCGCCTGATCCCATACTAATTACCCATGTCCCAATTTCAAGCAAAACTGATCTCTCGGGACGGTAAGCATCAAAGCACTTTACCCTAAGTGTAAGTCGTCGCAGGTTGGTTGAGCCGGAGTGTCATCCACCCCTTCTAATTTTCTTCGCACCCTTTAATCCACCCCTATGGATCCATTGTTTTCAATCTCCTTAGATTCCATGCTACCTTTTTCTTCCTAAATTTGCCTATTATTCCAAAACCTTGCAGACCAACATGGCTCATGCTTGGGTGCAGTTGTAGACTTCAAGCACACCCTCGATGAGGAAATGTCAAATAACCAGGTCATCCACAAGAACTGTGTCCATAAGCGTTCTTGCGAGAGGCAGCAGGATCGATGCCTGCATCCCCCTCCAGGATCTGGAAGACCGAGATTTCTCTCACCCATTCCCAGGAGCTTGCATCCTCCTCAAGGATCCAGCCGACCAAAATTTCCCTCATCTGTTCCCAGAAGCCGACCATGGGCTGTTACGCTCGTCTGCTCGGCCACCTGCCATGAGAGTTGGAGTGAGTTGAGATGTGTTTTGGCCTCGTACAACTCATTATGTTTCTCTTTCATCTTCCCATACCGCCGTTTACTTGCCCACACATTCTTATCATCTCCAGTGAGCCCTTGCTCTGCTTGTTTGGCTTGCTGCTGGCGCAGCCCATCCAATTCAGCTTGCAGGGCGAGGGCATTAGCCTGCACATGCTCCCGGCAGCTGCGATCACTGTCCAACTCAGCTTCGAGCTCACGTACTCTCTCCTGATGATTTTTCATCATTTTCTGGGTTTCGCTCCCAAAGAACTGCAGTTCAGTAGGCAATGCCCTGATCTCTTGGCGTAAGCTCTCTATCAGCAGAGATTATTTAAAAGGCTCATCTTCCTCGTTCATTTCCTTTTTGATTCCAATCCAACAATCATCATCCAATGGTTCATTCCCCACGACACGTTCCACAACTTTAAACTCCTTCTCAAGTGGCACAATTTCTGGAGTATCCTCAACCACTGGATCGAAACAAGACAAAGTCCCTCATCAAGTTCAGCATGGGTCTCATTGCCATCAAGTCCAGTATTTTGCAATTCACCTTCGTCATACAGTTCATCCACCTGTCTCTCCCCAATATCCCCTGTCAAAGAATCAATGGGACCGACATCTTGAGAGGATTCCTGGGGTACATCAGCAACTGCAAGTTCATCCAATGAGAAATTCTGAGCATCATCTTCATTACCAGAATCCTCTACATTCACAGCAAGTGGGGGCATTTTCTCTTCAAAGCCTGCACTTAATTCACTTTGGTTCATTTTAAGATGAGTCTCTTGCTCAACTAATGAAAAGTTACAGCTGCTGCAACTCTCCTCCTCAATACATCCTCCTTAGGATTACTCCAATCTTGGCTCAACAAAACAAACTTCAGAACCTTCCTGTGAGTGCCAAGTTGTGCCACTCTGAACTACAGCTGTACCATCTGCATCACAACATCGAGAAGCACTAGACTCATCACATATTTCTGCCTTGGCATCACTTCCACACGATAAAAAAAAAAACAGTGAGTAATTAGCCTTCGCAACTATCATCAAATCTGATTTCTGAGATTGGTTCTGCAAATTTATTTCAAAAACGACACTTTCACTCTGGTTCATTTGACAAGCATCCTGTCCTTCCTCTTGGGGTCCATCTGTTCCTCTTAACCTGTCTTGCACTTTTTCAGATTGGGAAATTTACATCAGCATCAGCAAGCTCATTTCCAATTGTTTCCGAACTAGCCACTTGCTCGGAACTTGGCGTGTCAACATCACCATTGCTCTCCTTCACTACATATCCTGCAAATGGTTCAAAAATTTGCTCCGCCAAATCTGCTCGACCCTTTTCAGTAACATTCCCAATGTCAAAGTGCTGCAAGTCCAAACCAACTTCATACAAGTCAATCAGCCCAAGCCTGGTCTCAACAGAACCATCAAGGTCACCATTGAGGGAACCAGAAACTTTTGGTTCGATCTCCTCTCCCTTCATGGCATTATCCCAAGTATTCAGTTGCTCCTGTAATTTCTCATCCATTCTTTCCCCAGTCAATTGTGGCTCCCACAAGCCTTTATCAACTAACTCCCACTCTTGTTCTGTTACATGGGTTTCCAAATTTTGCACTAAACCGCTGCCCTTGTGTTTACAAAATTCCAATTCCTTCTCCCGCCATTGCACCATGGCGTCCACATAGGCGCGATAGCCCTCCAGGCCCTTGACCACTTCGTTAACGCTTTGCTTTGTTGACCCAATTTCTTCTTTCAAATTTTCTCCCTTTCCTTTGACCGTTTTCGTCATTTCTTCGTGTCTCGCCTTACAATCCCCCTTTACGGTGCCCAATTCCCCCTTTGATTCCTCCTGTCCTTTTTTAATGCCTTCATTCCTTGTCCTAGTCCATATACTTCTTACTTAAGGCCCGGTCACACCTTGACGTTTTAGCCAGCGATGCCAACGTATTAAAATGTATGTAAAACGCTGGCTTACGTTGAACTTTTGATTTTTTTTTAAAAGATTCGGACGTATTCATAGCGACTTGGTCTTCTGTATAACGCATTGGTAACGGACACAGAACGTTTCGTTGTGTTATAGATAACTTATACCAACGAATGCTGAACCTGTTGTCGGCCTACACAACCGATGCCCAACGATAGTCTAACTTAGGCATAGCGCGTTGCACACATCGCCGACGATGTCGTGACGTAACCTATTAAAAGGCTGACGCACAACGATTCGAATCATAACTGCTGTATAAATGGAAGTGACAACATCGCGGTCACACCTTTGCGATCTTGCCAGCGTATGCCGACCTAAGAAAAATGTGTCTAAAACGTTGGGGCACGTCAAATACGGTATGAGTAAGTTTGGTATACGTGAGTAGAACGCTAAAGTATGCTATCATACGTCGTAGTAAGTAGAGTACGTCAAGAAATTTTAAACATGTTCAAAATTTTTGGACGCACTCGGCGTATGACACACGTTCCGCATGCGATGGGGATAAGTTTTACACACGATATGTGGACGCTTACACACGTCCACAAACGCTACTTATAAGCTACTCATAAGTCGAAACATGTCGTGGTAATGTCTTTTTTACGCGAAACTTATTTCTAACTTATGTTTGACGTGCTTTGAACCAATTCTTTACATAGTCCCAACACACATCGACGTATGTAGATGTATTCCAATGACGTCTTCCGGTCGACAAAAAATAAAAAAATTAACGTGTTTCTAGCTTACAACTGCCATATAAAGACGTGTTCCCAGCGGTTTTGGGAATTGGTATATAAAAATACTGCTCATAAAAGGGGAACCCAACAGTGTTTTCGAGTCCTTTTTGAGTCGATGTCCATGTCAGCAGTAACAGTATCAGTATCAGTATCAGTATCAGTATTAGTATTAGTATTAGTATTAGTAGTAGTTTGTTCATGTTGGCAGTAGTAGGTGAGTGTGAGGGGGAGGGTGTGAGTTATGATGGATCGTCCTTGCGTCCGCGTGTCCACGGGTAGGAGACATCTTTTCACCATTGTTCGAAGTTCTTCGCGGCTAATTTTTTATGGGGCTTTTTCAACAATGAGCTATAGCTTGTTTTTACGATTTAGGTCTATTCATAACGGGTTGGACAAATGCACAATGAACTAATAATGTGCATACAGCGCTTTGATTACTTATAGATACGATATACCAACGAATAATTATCGTGAAGCCGGCGTTCACAAACTATGCCCAACGATAGCCTAACTTATCCATATCGTGCGGCAGTTTATCTTTGCCGGTGATGTCGGGTTTGCTATTCATAGGCTGCCACTCAACGATTTAAATGGCTGCATCTCCACTATTGAAAGTAGACGCTTGCGCTCAACAATTGGATTTTTTTTACACTCAACGACTTTTAAACGGTACCACTCAGCTATTTTCATTGTTTACAATGAACGATTTAAATTGCTGTCACTCGCCTTTGTTTTTTGACACTGGCGCTCGGAAATTTTAATCGTTTCTATTGAACGTGCTAAATCGCTCAAACCCCACTATTGAAAGTAGACACTTGCGCTCAACAATTGGATTTTTTTTTACACTCAACGACTTTTAAACGGTACCACTCAGCTATTTTCATTGTTTACAATGAACGATTTAAATTGCTGTCACTCGCCTTTGTTTTTTGACGCTGGCGCTTGGAAATTTTAATCGTTTCTGTTGAACGTGTTAAATCGCTCAAACCCCACTATTGAAAGTAGACACTTGCGCTCAACAATTGGATTTTTTTTTACACTCAACGACTTTTAAACGGTACCACTCAGCTATTTTCATTGTTTACAATGAACGATTTAAATTGCTGTCACTCGCCTTTGTTTTTTGACGCTGGCGCTTGGAAATTTTAATCGTTTCTGTTGAACGTGTTAAATCGCTCAAACCCCACTATTGAAAGTAGACACTTGCGCTCAACAATTGGATTTTTTTTTACACTCAACGACTTTTAAAGGGTACCACTCAGCTATTTTCATTGTTTACAATGAACGATTTAAATTGCTGTCACTCGCCTTTGTTTTTTGACGCTGGCGCTTGGAAATTTTAATCGTTTCTGTTGAACGTGCTAAATCGCTCAAACCCCACTATTGAAAGTAGACACTTGCGCTCAACAATTGGATTTTTTTTTACACTCAACGACTTTTAAACGGTACCACTCAGCTATTTTCATTGTTTACAATGAACGATTTAAATTGCTGTCACTCGCCTTTGTTTTTTGACGCTGGGGTTTGGAAATTTGAAGCATTTCTTCTGAACGTGTTAAAACGCTCAAACTCGACTATTTTAAATAGACGCTGCCGATGGACAATTGGAATCATAGCCAAGCTAGACATCGAAGTGTGAACATCCTCGTCATGCCGAAGAAAAGTTTGAAGAATGCTGCAAATAAGTGTCCTGGCCGTGGCCGTGGACGCTGACGCAAGGACGATCCATTATACCGACGTCTTTCAGCCTATGAGTAACTTAAAAGTAATGTCTGTCGATGTGTGGCAACGATCGTGTAACGTGCCAACAACACGTTAATCATAGGTTAGAAATAAGTTTCGGGTATGCTAAACATTACCTCGGCGTGTCTCAACTTATGATTAAGTTACAAGTAGCATGTGTTGACGTCTGTCAACGATCGCAGACCGTGCATACAACTTGTGGCCAGCGTAGCGGAACGTGTGAGTCATACGCCGGCATACGTCGTGAAATTTCAAGCATGAAAAAATTTGAGGACAACCAAAAAGTACAACGTTTAAAGGCAGCGTACAACGACGTATGGCAGTGTTTTTCAGCGTGCTCTCAATGTTATGAAAACTCACCCATAACGTATTCAACGTGTGCCAGCGTTTTAGAAAAAAAATTCAAAAATCGGCAAAAGTTGGCTAAAACGTCAAGGTGTGACCGGGCCTTTACCCACTGTTATTTAGTTTGTCACTTCATCCCTACCATCTTCATCGTGGTCCAAACACCTTTCACATTCTCCTTCACCGCGTTGATTTCCTCTCGTACCATCTTGATCTCATCTGCCATCCTCTGGTCCATCCTTCGCATATCACCTTTTACCTCCACCAGCCCGAAATCCAGGCTTTGCTGCCCCACCTTCAGCTTTTCAAACTCAGCCTTCAGCTCCCTTTGACCTGCCTTCGTTTCCTCCTGATTCGCTGTTCGCTGTGTTTGTATATCCTCATTCATTTGTTCCATCGTCTGTTTCATCATTTCCTGCATCAGATTCATCTCAAATGGTTTTAGAGATGCTGATCTGCTACTATTGGGTGTGGATCCCAGTGGAATCACTATGTCCTCCGGGAGGGGAATTTGGCAGTGGGGGTCCCCACTCAGGATGGGGGGAAACTTTTACCCTATGCTTATAAACCAGCTCCATCCTCAGCTCACTTCCTTCATTCCTAATACATTCCTACTGAATCGCCATGTTGTGCTCATCCGCCATTTCCCACACGCGTTTAATCTCCTCAGAAAAACAAAATTCTCTCCCTTAAATTTCCAAGCGTTCATTTCTCCTGACACCAATTATCATGATCAACAATTTCATGTTTCTCTGTGAAATGTTGTTCAGAGTTCGAATCCTGCACTCCCGAGAGAGTCAAGGGGGTTCATATCTCACTCCTGATCAACATCTGTTGATCAGGGTTCGAATTCCCACTCCTTGGCAACAATTGTCGCAGCCTTAGCAACAATTATCGCAGCCTTGGCAACAATTGTCGCAGCCTTGGCAACAATTGTCGCAGTCTTGGCAACAATTGTCGCAGCCTTGGCAACAATTGTCGCAGCCTTGACAACAATTGTCGCAGCCTTGGCAACAATTGTCGCAGCCTTGACAACAATTGTCGCAGCCTTGGCAACAATTGTCGCAGCCTTGGCAACAATTGTCGCAGCCTTGACAACAAATGTTTGGTTTAGATTGGAGAAGTAACGACAGAATGTATCGTGGTCAGACAGACAGACAAACACCAAATTTCATATTTTTCTGTGATCCTGCCTTATAATAATTTTATTTATGTACCAATAAATGGTAAATGAAAGACAGGATAAAATGATTGCTTGTAACTACATCTGCGGTATGGGGGGTAATGTGGGCAAGGGGGGGGGGTGTAGTTTTAAAAGTGAAACATTTCCACGATGTTTCCTGTTTTTGACGACGTTATACGACCCGTCATTTTGGCAAAGGTAACTACAAATACAAACTAGAAGGGCACTCGGTACAGCACATACCTCTGCCACACAATGCCTGATCCACGAGAACATATCAGGCCCGATACATTTTTGAAATATCGTGCTATATATGTATGTCGTTTTGAGCCCTATCTCTCATTGGTGAAGAATCGCTTTAAAAATTCTAGTAGCCGTATCTGGATCCGGATCTTCACCAAAATCTAATCAGTTAATCCTTGTCCACACCCAAAATGTGCACAAGATTTCATCCGGATCCATCCACAACTTTTTGAGATATCCTGTACACAAACAGACAAACAAACAGAAAGGGGTGAAAACATATCGTCCCTCACTTTCGTTGACGGAGGTAAAAAAACGTTTCGATTTTAAAAGTTTCTTCAAACGTTTGGTGCATTGCGTGGTAAAGCCACTTGGCGCATTCTTCAACATTCAATTGCGATTCCATGGTTCTACACTGGAGGTAGGAAGGCAAAATAAGTTATATGATCACAATGAGAAAAAAAACTTATTTTCAGTTCTGAAGTCAGGAATTGGCACATCACAGCAGTTAAAGCCAAGAAGTACGCGTGCTCACTCTGTGTAAACCTGGATTCAAATTCCAACCCAGCTCTAAACTGTCCTCTCGGTGTTTCATAGGCCAGGTGATTCATCACTGTGTGTGTCTTCTCTCGGATGGACAATAAACTGGCATCACATCTGCCAGTATCCCTCACCCATCTCCCTCCCAACCCTACCTCCTCTCTCTCCCACCCCTGACCTCTTTCTGACCCCAACCCCATCACCTCTCTCTCTCTCTCTCTCTCTCTCCCCCCGACCCCTCCCTTCTCCCCCTTCTCTCTCCAATCCTCTATCTCTCTCTCCAAACCCTCCCCTGGTCCCCCACCTTTTCCCCCTGTTGAGGGGACTGCAGCATGTACGAATCAGATTGAGAGCTGACCGGTGGGGTGCAAAGGTCACTGCATGTATGAGCTGTTGGTTTTGAATGCTCCCACCTCAGGTCTCAAAGTGAGTGAGTGTGTGTGTGTGTGTGTGTGTGTGTGTGTGTGTGTGTGTGTGTGTGTGTGTGTGTGTGTGTGTCATTGATTCAGATTGGTATCTACATGTGCAGGTTTCAGAATGTGGAATGGAGTCCTCCCAGGGTGGGCTCAAAGTATCCAGCTTCACTTCAGTAAGGGGTCACGATTCATGGACCAAGCTGTGAAGTTTTCTGTTCTCAAAGTTTTGTGCCGAGGACTCGCTTCAGGATCGTCACTGAGCCCGGACAGCTTCCAACTGTAGTTCGTTTGTTGTAATATTCTCAGGGTAGTTCTGGGGCTTGTAATAATATTAGTTCACTTGTAAAGTAGTTCTGGGGAGCTCATGGGATGGCGTGTCGTCAGTCCGTCTGTCCATCCGTCCACAAATACTTGCAACTTCTTCTCAGAAACTACACAGACAATTTCAATGAAATTTGACCACAGCCTTCATCACCCGTGATGGCATAAAAAGGGTATGAAGGGGTCTACAGACGGGGTTTACGGGGGAGGGGGGAGGTGGAGGGGGAGTGGGTTGCTCCCCCAAAGAGGTTTTGCTTTGTTCTCAGAAAGGATACACAATTCCGATGAAACTTCACTCCAACCTTCATCACCCATGATGGACAAAAGTTTGTTCATGATATTTGCAAAATCGGGCTCTGAAGGGATTTGAGGGGGGTTGCCCCCCCAAAATATGCATTTGCTTTCTTTTCAGAAACTACACATACAATTCCGATGAAACATGACGACCAGCTTCACCACTCGTGATGAACTAAAGTTTGTTCACGAAATTTAAAACCATAGCTCAAAGAAGGAAGCCAGACATAACAACACACACACACACACACACACACACACACACACACACACACACACACACACACACACACACACACACACACATACATACACACACACACACACACATATACATACAAATACACATAAAGAAACAGCACGCGCGCACACACACACATATACACACACCCACACACTCACACACACACACACACACACACACACACACACACACACACACACACACACACACACACGTAAACACCGCGCATACATAGACATACAACCACACATAAAGAAACAGCACACACACACACACACACACGTAAACACCACATATATATATATATATATATATATATATATATATATATATATATATATATATATATATATATATATATATATATATATATATATATATATATATATAGAAACACACATAAAGTAACAGCACACACACACACACACACACACACACACACACACACACACACACACACACACACACACACACACACACACACACACACACACACACACACACACACATACATATACATACAAATACACATAAAGAAACAGCGCGCGCGCGCACACACACACATATACACACACACACACACACACACACACACACACACACACACACACACACACACACACACACACACACACACACACACACACACACACACACACACACACACACACACAGTGAGTGAGTGGTTTGAAAGATCTTTACATTAGATTATCACGGTCGATGAAAGTGGGTCTGCAAGGATTGGACAACTTTATAAGGATTCGATTCACGTTGTCCACAATAATCCATTTTGTGCATAACATGTCGCACCATCAGAGGTGCCATGTTGTTTTGTATACATGGTCGAGGCTCATGGAAGAGCAAAGAGCAGAATGGAATGGAGGAGGAGTAGATTGGGACCATACTCTGTGCAGAGTGTTGGTGCTGCTGAAGCAGTCTTCTTGGCTATTGGGCACAATCCTGGAGGGGTCACCACTCCGACACACGATACCAGCAAGCTGGCACTCATTTTGCCGAGCTCGGAAGGATGGCAGGCCGAATTACCCCCCACCTGGTATTAATTCAACTACTAAGTGGGATTTGAACTCAGAACCCTAAGGTCCAAAGCCCACCACCCTAACCATTAAGCCAACACCAGGCATGGTGGAATGGAACAAAGTGGAAAGGGGAAAACACCACCAGCAGAATGGAAGTGAGAGTGAGATCGAGATGTGGGTGAGAAGGACACATATATGGGTGAACAAGTTGAATGAAACACAGAAAGAAGAGGAAGGCAAAAGCGGGGGTGAAACAGAAAAGGAACAATTCAACCGACAACAAACAAACAAAAAGAGGCGAGGAAAAGGGGGAAAACCACAATAACCTGGAAAAAGGCAGTGCGTGGGAATGGCGTAATTTGGGGGTAGAAAGGATCACGAGTATCACAGAAAAGATTCGAGAGACTAAGTTGCGGAGGTTTAGACACGTGATGATGAAGAAAAGATGAAGAAAGCGTGGAATGATCCAATGAGAGGGAAAAGATCAAGAGGATGACAGAGATTAAGGTGGCCACGTTAAGGTGGCCATCACAGAGATTGATGACAGAGAGGTGATGGAAAGAGATTTGAAGAGCACGGGATTTAGAGAGGAAGATGCGGAGGACAGAGGGTAATGGAGAAGTCGGATCCTCGTGGCCGACCCCTACCTGTTTGGATTAAGGGATGGATAAGAAGGAGGTCATCATGAGCATGGATGGGGGGGGGAGGTTGACCTGAGGTCATGATGGATAGCTGTCCTGATTCCCTGGAGGGAAAAATTGGACTGAACAGACTGGGGAAGTTGGTGCCGCAGGTGAGAGAAAAGAGGAACAAACTAAATACTCCCTGGGTACTTCGCATTCCTTCTTCCTCGACATTTCTTCTGCCCTTTGCTGTTATCCACATTTGTCCTGAAAACTCTTATGTGTCCATTCTGTCCTGATTAGAACTCCCCTTCCTTTTTATTCTCCCCCAAACCACCCTACACGCGAACACGTCCCTTAAGTAATCACAGCCTTTGAGAAGAACGCGCCATTCCCTGCACATCTTGGCCCGCTCTGATTTGACCCTGATTCGAGAGAGCTCTTTCAGCAGGGCTGCGGCTCCCTCATTTGAAATCTTTTGTAGGGTCCTCAGCATGGGGCTGATTTAACCCCCCCGACTCGTGATTAGGCTGGCGAGGAAAATGGGGAGTGGAACAGGAGGTTGGTGTTGCTTGTGTAGGAAAGAGATCAATCGGACTCGATATTCAGGTAAGCGATTGTTACAGGAATTATTTAAGGACAGAGAGGGCCTGAATGCTCCCACCTTATATCAAAGTCTTCAAAACCATGCTTCATCGGCATCATGGAATATAAAACTGAAAGACCTGGACCATGGTCGTGCAGGTCCCATGAAATCCACCGATGTTGATGATGGAGCAATTTATCAGGACGTTCAAGGTTTACAAATAAACGCGAAAAACAATGTGTGATGAAAATAATTGCATGGAAGTAATTTTGTCCCCTGGGTTTGTTCACCGTGCCTGATTTGCAGAGTATTTTCTTCTTTTTTTTAAATTGCAGTCTTTTTACTAACCCACAAAGATCACAATTGGGGCTGTCGGGATGGCCTCGAGGTACGTGCACTTCCCTTTAAGCTGCCTAGCCTGGGTTCGAATCCGAACCCAGCTATAAACTGTCATCCTGGTGTGTCACGGGTGGAGTGATTCATCAATGTGTGTGCCGTCCTTCGGATGGACGTTAAGCCGTGCGTCCCATCTGCCGGTATTAGTTGGTGGATGTGACAGAACCGGCGGTGTCCTTCAGGAAGAGTAGACATGCTGTCATCGGCACCATGGCTTAGTTACAAATACTTTCTCACATCACCTTCAGTTGGATTTCGAGCCTGGTCAGTTGGTTCGTGAAAGACTTGGGCCAAAAGTGTTCCCTGGCCCAAGTAACTGGGGCCGATAAAGAAGTGTTGTAGAACACAAATTGAGACACAGACAGATGCAGCTTCATGCTCCCAATCGAAAGTGTTCTGCCCAGTCATGCTTCGTGGATGACAACATTCGAAGAACATTGCATTACTCAAATAATGATGGAGAAACTTATTGATTGAAAAGGAGGGAAAATCGATGTCAGAAGGAGGAATGGCTAGATTAATATACGGGTGCTGCACCTCTTAGAACGTTTTTAGAATTTGCATGCTCATGGAAACAGCACTGCACCTGATTGCATGCTCATGAATTATTGGAACTCTTATCTCTTAAGTGCAGAATGTAATATTTCATAAAACAGGGAAAACTAGAACTGCACTCGGTAGAGCGTGTACCTCTGCCAGGTAGGTATACGCTCTACCGTTTTGTATCCCACTGATGGGCCAGATCTAGATCCGAATTTTAGCCAAAATCGAATTGACTTATTCTTGTCATCGACCCAACTCACCCACCTAGTTTTGTCATCACCTGTCCACAACTTCTTGAGACATCGTGCAATATATCGTTTTTGGGCAAAAAAAAAAAAAAAAGACTTAAAATTTTAAAATATTCTCTTACCGGATCGGGATTCATATCTTCACCAAAATCTAATCAATTCGTCCTTGTCACACATCCAACCTGTCCACCAAATTTAGTCCGAATCTGCCCTCAAGTTTTTGAGATATCCTGTACACACACATGAACAGACAAACAGACATGGGTGAAAACATAACCTTTGTCCACCTTCGGTTGTGGAGGTAACAAATGCAAACTACTCTGTGATTTCCATTCACAGGTAAAATACTTGCGAAAGGCACGACACAAAGTGGTCCACGTGTCTTGTTATGGCCGCTCGCCAACATCTTGTTACCCTGAATACCTTGTCACCTGATGTGAAGGAAGTCCCACTGGTTAGTTGTCTTCTTCAAGAGTTCGCTTGAATTTACGATACTTTGTTGAAGGTCTCTTCTGTTCAAAAGCATTGTCCCTCTTTGTTTGTTTGTTTTTGTTGTTGCCATATTTATACATTGTCCTGTGACATGGCAGGTGGTCTCGCAGTAGTTTTGTTTTTTTCTTGATGAACTTCACTTTTACCGGTCACTTTTCCATCACTCAGGTCTTCATTGACATTGTTCCCACTGCACTCACATCTTCTTATAATACACGACTTTGGAAATGATGTATGAATGCTGACGAGGCCTTTTGCGCTGTCCACCGCATGAGTTTTCAGTGACTCGGTTCTGCTCGCCGAGCACCTTTAACCTGCCGTTACTTGCACGAAATCTGTAATTCAAAGTCTTTTTTTAACATGATTCTCAGTATTTCGACCTAAAAGTTTCAATTTTAAACTGGTTAACCACAATTGTTCTGCTCCTAAATGTAAATCGGACTCACGGAAATATAGGAGTGCAAGAAATATCCGTGGATGAGAGGAGTCAAGTTTGTACTATTCCTGTTAGACGTTAGTACAAGCTAGCAGTGGCAGTGGATAACACACACACACACACACACACACACACACACACACACACACACACACACACACACACACACACACACACACACACACACACACACACACACACACACACACACACACACACACACACACACACACACACACACACACATCTTTTTATCAATAGATGCAAAAATCTAGTACAATTTATCTTGAGACCCCAGAACCAAACAAAACAAGAAAGAGAGCAATGAGAGATTGCAAACCCTTGCCAGGACTTCTTCTGAGTGGTGTATTTTTTAAAGGTTTTTGGGTAAATCCAAAATGGCTGCAAAACCATGTGACTGATGATGTTATATGTGTGACCCTTTTGTTCCTCATTTAGAGGACGGGTCACCACTCCAAAATATGACAAACAAACAAACAAACAGACAAATGAAAAATCACTCATAGAGTGACAACTTGGCAAAGCAGTACAAAGTAGAATGCACTTGGTAGAGTGCATACTTCCACCAGGCTGAACAATTTACGTTTTGTATCCCACTGACAGGCCGGGTCTGGGTCAGGACCTGAATCAAATTTGAATGGCTTGTTCATGTCACCAAAGCAAATCATCCACCTCATTTTGTCTTAACTCATCCACAACTTTTTGAGACATTATAATATATATATATATATATATATATATATATATATATATATATATATATATATATATATATATATATATATATATAGTTTTTGGCCCGATGTATCAATTTTATAAATTCGGCCTGTGTTGACCTTTTGACCTTAAAATAATAGGTGGCTGAATTCATTGACCTGATAAGCAAATCTTCAAATTTCAAGTCAATGGGATGAAATTGAAGACTAGAAATTTGGACTTTGTTGACCTTTTTATCTATGTTGACATTTTTGCCTATGGTAACCTCGAAAATAATAGGTGGTTGAATTTAGTAACCTGAGATGTAAATCATTTTTAAATTTCAAGTCAATCGGATGAAAATTGAGGATTTTGGAAAATTTGGCCAAAATCGGTCTTTTGTCCTATGTTTACATCAAATTAATAGGTGGTTGAATTCATCAACCTGCCATGAAAATGCTCTTCAAATTTCAAGTCAATCGAATAAAAAGTGAGGATTTTTTGAAATTCGGCCGATATTGACCTTCTGGTCTATGTTGACCTTTTGGCCTATGGTGACCTCAAAATTAGTAGGCGGCTGATTTCATTGACCTGATATGTAAATCTTGTTCAAATTTCAAGTTAATCGGATTAAAATTGAGGACTTTTAGAAGTTCGGCTGATGTTGACCTTTTGACCAAAAGGTCTATGTTGACCTTTTGGCCTATGGTGACCTCAAAATTAGTAGGCGGCTGATTTCATTGACCTGATATGTAAATCTTGTTCAAATTTCAAGTTAATCGGATTAAAATTGAGGACTTTTAGAAGTTCGGCTGATGTTGACCTTTTGACCAAAAGGTCTATGTTGACCTTTTGGCCTATGGTGACCTCAAAATTAGTATGTGACCTGATATGCCAATGCTCTTCAAATTTCAAGTTAATTGGATTAAAATTGATGATTTTAGAAATGTGACCGATGCTGACCTTTTGGTGTATGTTGACCTTTTGGCTATGGTGATCTCAAAATTAGTAGGTGGTTGAATTCAGTGACCTCATATGCAAATGCTCTTCAAATTTCAAGTCAATCGGTTGAAAAATTGAGGATTTTAGTAATGTGGCAGATGTTGACTTCAAAATTAATAGGTGGTTGAGTTCAGCGACCTCATATGCAAATGGTCTTCAAATTTCAAGTCAATGGGATGAAAATTGAGGATTTTAGTAATGTGGCAGATGTTGACTTCAAAATTAATAGGTGGTTGAGTTCAGCGACCTCATATGCAAATGGTCTTCAAATTTCAAGTCAATGGGATGAAAATTGAGGATTTTAGAAAATTTGGCCCAAATTCGCATTTTGGCCTGTGCTAATCTCAAAATGAATAGGTAGTTTAATTCAGTGACCTGATATGCAAATGGTCTTCAAATTTCACATCAATCGGAGAAAAATTGACAATTTTAGAAACAACTTTAAAATTTGGCCGATTTTGGGTTGACCTTATGGCTTATGTTGACCTTTTGACCTATAACAACCTCAAATGTAATAGGTGGTTGAGTTCAGCGACCTCATATGCAAATGGTCTTCAAATTTCAAGTCAATGGGATGAAAATTGAGGATTTTAGAAAATTTGGCCCAAATTGGCGTTTTGGCATGTGCTAATCTCAAAATGAAAAGGTGGTTTAATTCAGCGACCTGATATGCAAATGGTCTTCAAATTTCACATCATTCGGAGAAAAATTGACAATTTTAGAAACAACTAAAATTTGGCCGATTTTGGGTTGACCTTATGGCCTATGTTGACCTTTTGACCTATAACAAACTCAAATGTAATAGGTGGTTGAATTCAATGACCTGATATGCAAATGCTGTTCAAATTTGAGGATTTAAATTTTTTTGGCTCAAATTGGACTTTTGGCCGATGTAGACCTTTTCAGTCGACCGAATTTTACGAAGCTTCAATGCAGGACCATCGCAGGGTCAGTGACAATAATCTCTGAAAATTTCAGAACAGTTGGTGGAGCGATTTGGGCTGGAGGTGAGCGGACAAACAAACACACAAACAAACAAACAAACAAACAAACAAACAAACAAACAATCATTTCCCCTCCTCTTTCCAATGTTACTTTTGTTATGTTGCGTCCTGATCTGTTCTGTGTTCTAGCTCTTCCATGAGCCTTGACTTTTTATGCAAAAAAACTAGATGCAAAACAGACTTTGGCATAATTATATGTCCGAGTTATCCACTCTTACAAATGTGTTTTATAGTTTGTCCGCCAGATGGAGGTGGTGAGGTGGCTTGCCTGATGGCTCCAGGCTGTTCAGCAACTCTGTGGGGGTATGTCACTGCTTCATCATTACTCATGGCATTATCCACTGATTTGTTAGAAGTGGCCTCCCCTTGGAAGCTTTGTATAAATTCCCAGTCGATATTGTATTTACTGATTCATTGTGTGGAGCAAAGATTGCATGCTCACACAGCCACTCATGTCTTTGCAATGTTGCAGTCCATTTTGGTACACCCTCACCTGGAGATCTTTGGCTGAAGATATCATGGTCCCCAATTTCTGTAGTGTACCGATTAAATATCCATCACTAAGATTAGACACCTGTCCATCTCCGATCCTCAACAGCAGCTTTGCAAATTGACCTGCATCATGATCGCCGCTGAGGAAGGATCACATGTTTGTTGGAAGATGAAAAGTTTTGACAAGTTTCCGAAGATGTGAAGATTTGAGGCAGGTGTCGACCTCGTTTCGAGTTTGGCCGAAATCTCCTAACAACAAAATCCCGTCCATGAGGTTGCTGCTCTTGAGGATGTCCTTCAGCGTTCGGTCGAGAGCTTCCACTGCCAGTCGATGTGACATTGTGGATAAAGATGATTCTGTACTTGTCAGGTTGAGTGGGATCTTAAATGTAGAATGGGCTGTTCGTCCACCTTGAAGCTGAGCAGCAATCCCACTGCTTGCAGTTGTCAATGAGACATAAACACTGGAACGAACCTTTGCGAGAATGAGATTGATGAGAAATGTCTTCCCTGTGCTTCCAGAAGCATCCAGGAAGATCATTCCTCCTAAATAAGCTGCTCAGGGGAAAGAGATAAATTGCTGATCAGTGAGAGGCACTACCTTATAAGGTAGTCATTCAGCTGCTGGACATTCCGGTGTTTGTGGTAGCGAGGGAAAGGGAGAAAAGGGGATGAACCCTCTACGCAATTTGCTTATGCCTTGCAACTTTCTGCATTTTGGGCTAAGTGGTGAAGCAAGCAGGAAGCCAGGAGCCGAGATAGGAGCTTGAAAGAGCAGGACCCTGGGGAGTATAGAGAGGTGTGTCTGTAAGAATAAGAACCCACCAGCTTGTAGCAAGTGTTACCACCCTGGGGGATGATGAAAGAATCGAGGTTGCTGCGCTGTGGTGGTGGTGGTCAGGCGGCGTTACGTGAATGGCATGACAACAAACACCGAAACCTTTTGCAAAACTCGGGCTGCTTTTATTCTTTGCAGGACACACAAGTACGACAAGATCACCAGACCACCGGGGCAGCGCAGAGTGTTTCATAAGAATTGTACATTGATATCTCATGTGTCATAATTGGCTCCCATAAATAACGAAACTCATGTTAATGCTGAGTGCGAAGCGGTTGGAAGCTCAAAGACGGCTGTTGTCTCCAAGAAGCGGTTCCATGCGCCCTTTTCTCGATGGAAAGGCCACAAAGCCCCTTGTTCTGAGATCACAGCCCTTGGCTCATCTCCGTCGCCACTGTAGGATTAGCATTCGAATTCCGCGTCTCTGTGCACACTGCATCGGGGTCGTTTCCCCTCTTGATGTTTTCTACTCCTCGTTGTTGCCTTTTCCCATTGTAATGAGAATCCGAGACCTCCAGCTCCATTTGTCACTTATATTTCTTGGAAAACTTGCGCCTTGTGCTGAAGGGCCTAAAAATGACTTGAAATATGAAACACAGAAATTGGCTCTTTCCGTGCAGGCATCAAGAGACAAAGGAGATTTTAACTTCGATTTTTACTATAAAATAAACTCACTGTTCACTTAAAAAAACAAAACAAAAAAACCCTTTAAGGTCATGTGATGCATATACAAATGAAGGTTTTTTTTTAAACAATAAAGGTAACACAGGTGAGGTGGAAAGAAGGCTGGAGCGAGAGGGAAGCCGAATAAAACATTTCCATGATTATGAGATTGTCAATGAGAAGCGGATCATTGTTATTGTGTTTAAAAACCATAAAGTAGTGGAAATTGATGACATGAACACAAAAAAGTGCACCCAGAGTTATCCATGACGGAACATGCAGACAAGAGTACCTACAAACAAAGCAATGCTGGTGATACGGTGATCTGCCATGGGTCGCTGTAACCTGGTGTTGGCTTAATGGTTAAGGAGGCAAACTTGAGATCTGGGTCCCGAGTTTGAGCCCTTGGGGCTGTTGAATTAACTCCAGGTGGGGTTGACTCAGCTTGTCAGCAAAATGAGTGCCAGCTCACTGGTAACGGGATGTTCAGTGGCACAGCCGCACTTCCAGAAACGATGCTGTCACTGGATTGAATTCAGTTTGTTCTGATGTTAAGGTCCTTCCCCTCTTCTTCGTTTTTGGCGTTTTCTTTAGGTTCACGAAGGTAAATACTTTCTCTTAATTTTAAAGGAAACAAGGAATTGGCCCGTCAGACGTTACATCTGGGAAGTGATGGCTGCAAATTGTGGCTCGATCAGGTTGAAATACACTGTTTTGCAAAACATAAAAAAAAAATGTTTATTCAACTGAGAATGGAAAAAGATGAATCGATTCAAAGTTTAAATTAGATTGATTACCATTGCTCGAGATAAACAAAGAAATATCTTGTATATTATTTCCGAGTTTGTGGTTTCGTGTCTCGCTATCTTCGACTTTGTTCTGCACTCGAGTAACATGATATTCGGCTTACTTTATCTCAAAGACCTTATGAGGTGCATGGTACAAAACAAGTAAATAAAATGGTTCTGAAACAGTAAAATCGTATTCCACTTACTGTATTAAAGTAAAATTACTGATACTCTGCATCAGTTCCTTTCTCAAACACACCCACCCCAACATGTCGTGCAGAACGCGGGTTATGCGAGTCGTAATTAAACAACACTGCTGATTCGTGGGGTGCCAATAATGTTTGATGAGCAAGATACCAAAAATAACCCAAGATATGCCAAATAGAAATAGCAGATGTATGTATGTACAGTATGTATGTATGTACAGTATGTGTATGTATGTATGTATGTACAGTATGTGTATGTATGTATATATGTACAGTATATGTATGTATGTATGTACAGTATGTGTATGTATGTATATATGTACAGTATGTGTATGTATGTATATATGTACAGTATATGTATGTATGTATGTACAGTATGTGTATGTATGTATGTGCGATTGTACGTACCGTATGTGTATGTATGTATGTACAATTGTATGTACCATATGTGTATGTATGTACAGTATATGTATGTATGTATGCACGATTGTACATACAGTATATGTATGTCTGTATGTATGTATGTACGTACACTATGTGTATGTATGTATGTACAGTATTGTATTTATGTATGTACAGTATGTGTATGTACAGTATGTGTATGTATATATGTATGTACAGTATGTGTATGTATATATGTACAGTATGTGTATGTATGTATGTACGATTGTACGTACAGTATATGTATGTATGTATGTACGTACACTGTGTATGTATGTATGTACAGTATATGTATATGTGTATGTATGTATGTACAGTATTGTATTTATGTACGTACAGTATGTGTATGTACAGTATGTGTATGTATATATGTATGTACAGTATGTGTATGTATATATGTACAGTATGTGTATGTACAGTATGTGTATGTATGTACATACAGTATGTGTATGTACAGTATGTGTATGTATATATGTACAGTATATGTATGTATATACGTACAGTATGTGTATGTATGCACAGTATATGTATGTATATACGTACAGTATGTGTATGTATATATGTACAGTATGTATGTATGTACAGTATGTATGTATGTATGTATGTATGTACATACAGTATGTGTATTATGTATGTATGTACAGTATTGTATGTATGTACATACAGTATGTGCATGTATGTATGTACAGTATGTGTATGTATGTATGTACAGTACGTATATGTATGTACAGTACGTGTATGTATGTATGTACAGTACGTGTGTATGTATCTATGTACAGTATGTGTATGCATGTGTATACAGTATGTGTATGCACAGTATGTGTATGTATGTATTTACAGTATGTGTGTGGATATATGTGTATATCTAAAAGAAGCCAAAAATACTTGGAAACGTACTGGAGAAAAAGGAGTGTGCCTCCACACAATGAAAGAGTTGGAGAACTTTCAGAACTCACCCAAAACGCTGATGACTTGCAGCTCCCCGTACACCAAAATCCCGAGGCCGTGTGGAGCAGTAAAAGGCCTGAAGCTTCGTAAACGGGCATATTCTATCCAAACCTTCGACCATCGCTGCTGGTGAGTGGACTTTGACCCTTGTGGGAACATGGCTGGCTTGATGATTTATTTAATGGAGTCTGCTATTGGAAAGACGATGCAACATTAGCAATATTCTGGCAGGGAGACACTGTATCTGGTTACTGTACAGGGTCGGTTAAAAATGATATTTACTATTAGTTGTGTTTGGGGGTGGGGGAGGGGGGTGGTAGCTTTATGGGCTGTAAAAGCCGTGATAAATTATATATGTATACGGTATGTATATATATATATATATATATATATATATATATATATATATATATATATATATATATATATATATATATATATATGCAGCATGCAGGTTGATGTGACGGTTAATCAACCGTGTGCCCAAAAACCATGCTTCACGAATCTCCCCGCTGGCCCGGCCAGGTGCCGAGGCTTTAATTGCTGTGTTTTCCCACGCGAAGTTGTGATGGAGATTGTGACAATGTGAAGCTACCTGCAAAAGCTTGTCTCCGCATGCTACAGCTAGCTGCTGCTGCTGCTGCTGCTGCTGCTGCTGCAGTAACCGTGTCATGAGTCGCTTGGACGTCTGGCCCACGTACTTGGCATCACAGTCTCGACAGTGGATTTCATAGACCACATTCATCTTGTCGAGTCCATTCACCCTGTCTTTGGGCCAAGAAAGCTGAGCGCAGAGTGTTGTCCGAGGTTTGTGTGTGACCCGGATTCCAAATGGTTGACAATTTCCGAAGTATTGCCGATGTGCAGTAATTCTACTGCTTTGACTGGTTCCTCGGGTCGCAATGTGGGTACCTTCCTCCAGCGACAAAACCAAATGAATGCCGTTGGATAGTCATTGTTCTGCAGTTTGAGGGTGACATGTTCAATCTTGGTCCGTCGTGTGTGTTTCTCACTGCAGTAGTGCGATTTGGCTTGGTCAGACAAGGTTCGTGCACAAGACCATTTGTGCGTAGTCGTGTGACCACTGTTGTAATTGAGCACCTGGACTGTATGCGTGGGTTTGCGGTACACCTGGGTGCTCAAACGCTGATCTGTGTGCATGTGACGCCCAAATCCAGAAAAGCAATGAAGCCACGAAATTCTCGAAGCATGGCTTTCGGGCACACAATCGATTAACCGTCACCTGCATGCTGCCTATCAAGGATTACGCGATCACCTTCAGCCCCCAACAGCAGGTGTGAAGGCCAAACCCAACACACAAACCCAGATCAGACATGGAACACGTGACACCAAACCTGTGACCCAAACATCCAATCCAGGAGCAAGTCCACCCTCCAATCCCACTCCCTTTATTAAATCTGTCTCAAACCTCAGGCTGCTTGGTTGCCTTTGCAGCCCAATCGTGACATGCTGCAGTTCCGTTGGACATAAGAGCAGTTAATATCTTTACAGTTGCATGGGTGGTGTTTAATTATTATTATTATTTTTTACCTCTGAGGATGGAAGATAGTGGTCTCCTGAAACGTCAGGGTTTTCAGAAAGAATTTTATGATTATTTTAGGCTCAATATGCTTCTACTCTCCGTCCAAATATCCCTTGAGCTGCCTATTTTTAGTTATTTCTACATATATATATATATATATATATATATATATATATATATATATATATATATATATATATATATATATATATATATACATATATAAAGACCCAACCACATCTCTCACCTGTGAATGGAGGGAATAGCCAATCAGCTCTCAGCTGATCAACTGAACCCAGGTGGCTTGGATTATATTAAGAATTGACCCCTAGGAGCAGTCAATATATAAATAACTTTATATTTATTTATATTTGTATATTGACTGCTTTGACGTTTGAACGTGGCACATGCTTGAGAGCCTCTTTCGTATGCATTGCTGTCTGCTCTATCGCTGACGATTCACCATTAAGTGATGAAACCGGCCCTGTTGCTGAGGGGATGTGTATCATTGGGATTTTCATGTGTGTACTTTGTGTGAACGTCTTTATAGTTGTTGAGGAACTCTGGGAAGGGTCTGAAACAGCCAAGCGCTTACCTTGTGTAGGTCTTCATGGGTTGCTTTATGCAGCTTCATTGGCTAGAGGAGTGTGGGAGGGGTCTATATACACAGTATGTATATGTGTGTGTGTATATATATATATATATATATATATATATATATATATATATATATATATATATATATATATATATATATATATATATATATATATATATATATAATATCTTGTGTGGTTCTGGGGCCACAAGTAAAATTATACTGCATTGGTACACTCTCACTATCTCTCTCAGAAAGGGCCATTTGGCAACCCACCCCGCCCCCCCCCCACCCCCATGTACTTACTCAACAATCTGCTTGAGGAAGTTCATTCATTCAAACTCATGGGTCTCACTATCAGCCATGATCTTTGCTGGGCAAACCACATATCGATGTTTGCCTCCAATGCTTGCCACCGACTCTGTTGTACAAAGTCCGTACTTGGCGCACCTGCACTGCTACCCACCTGCAAGGCCTTCATCCACAGCTTTATGGAGTACGGCTCTCCTCTCTGGGTTGGCTCCCCTGCCCCACACCTTTCTCAGCTTGACGCCCTGGAAACCAAGGCCTTTAAGATTACTGGAATCTCTCACGATGAAACTGAGTCTATGGGTCTATCACTTCACCATCGTAGACAGGTCAGTGGTCGCTCTATCTTCTAACACCTCCTTTCTGGTCTTGCACACTTTTCTCTTTCTGTGCTTTATCCTCTCCCCCCCTCACCCCCCCCCCAGGTTTCTGCAGGGCTGACACTGTCCACCATTAACCCCCTTCTGGGGAAACTACCAAAATCCAGGATCATGGTTCGAATCCACTCATTCGTTCCTCTTTTTTCCCTCCTGTGGAATCAACTTCCACATCCTCTTCAATCTCATTCTTCCCTCCAGGTCTTCAGGACAGCTGTTCACCACCACCTCAGACCAACCACAATCGGAAAAACCCGATATTTTGTGCAATATTTGATTTGATAATCCAATATTTATATTATTATTGGATTTCAATATTCGACATTCGACGATATGCATACAGAAAATAAAAAAACGTAGGTGTGTGTGTGTTTGTGTTTGTGTGTGTGTGTGTGTTTGTGTGTGTGTTTGTGTGTGTGTGTTTGTGTGTGTGTGTGTTTGTGTGTGTGTGTGTTTGTGTGTTTGTGTGTGTGTGTGTGTGTTTTTGTGTGTGTGTGTGTGTGTGTGTGTGTGTGTGTGTGTGTGTGTGTGTGTGTGTGTGTGTGTGTGTGTGTGTGTTACATCCAAGGCCGTTGCTCTCATTGTATTCACAGGAAATGGAACGAACTTGACTTCTCTCATCCATGGATATTCCTCATGTTCCCATAATGTTGGTGTATCCGATTTGCATTAAACAACAGAACAGTTAAAGTTTACCATTTTGGAATTTCCACTATTTCATCGAAATGCTGAAAATTATGTTTGAAATACAATTTGATTTACAGATTTCGTGTTGGCAATGGTGGGATAAATGTGCCCATGGAGCAGAAACGAGTCATTGACAGAGTACACACAGCGCATGTGCAACATGCCTCATGAGCATTCAATGTGGGAGAGGACAAAGTGATCCATGTAGGAAAAGGACATCATTGGGGCCAAAAAACAGAGCATGCTCTGAGATAATCGATAACTTTACCAACATAAATAAATAAATAAACTTCTATACAAAATGTGTCCGAAGACCTCCAAGATTGTTTGTAGTCACGTGAACACTGCCAATCACAATAAATGTACATGGTGGCCTCAATGTCTTGTCACCACACTAAAGTACAAACAGATTTTCTGTTTTTTCAGACCCATTAATTATAATGTGTGATAGCAGCGACGATTTGATTAAAGAACACGTATTGTCTAGTTCACTTATTGGTCAGTACTCTTATTGCTTGGTACACTTATTGGCCAATACGCTTATTGCCTCGTACGCTTATTGACCAGCACTCTTATTGCTTGGTACATTTATTGGCCAGCACTCTTATTGCTTGGTACACTTATTGGTCAGTACTCTTATTGCTTGGTACACTTATTGGCCAGCATTCTTATTGCCTGGTACACTTATTGGCTAGTACGCTTATTGCCTAGTACGCTTATTGGCCAGCACTCCTGTTGCCTAGTACTCTTATTGCCTGGTACACTTATTGGCCAGCACTCCTGTTGCCTAGTACACTTATTGGCTGGTTCACTTATTGGCCAGCACTCTTATTGCCTGGTTCACTTATTGCTTGGTACACTTATTGGCCAGCCCTCTTATTGTCTGGTTCACTTATTGGCCAGCACTCTTATTGCCTGGTTCACTTATTGCTTGGTACACTTATTGGCCAGTACTGTTATTGCCTGGTTCACTTATTGGCCAGTACTCTTTATTGCCTGGTACACTTATTGCTTGGTTCACTTATTGGCCAGTACTCTTTATTGCCTGGTTCACTTATTGGCCAGTACTCTTTATTGCCTGGTTCACTTATTGCTTGGTACACTTATTGGCCAGCACTCTTATTGCCTGGTTCACTTATTGGTCAGTACTCTTATTGCCTGGTTCACTTATTGCTTGGTACACTTATTGGCCAGCCCTCTTATTGTCTGGTTCACTTATTGCTTGGTTCACTTATTGGTCAGTACTCTTATTGTCTGGTTCACTTATTGGTCAGTACTCTTATTGTCTGGTTCACTTATTGCTTGGTACACTTATTGGCCAGCCCTCTTATTGTCTGGTTCACTTATTGCTTGGTTCACTTATTGGTCAGTACTCTTATTGTCTGGTTCACTTATTGGTCAGTACTCTTATTGTCTGGTTCACTTATTGGTCAGTACTCTTATTGCCTGGTTCACTTATTGCTTGGTACACTTATTGGCCAGCCCTCTTATTGTCTGGTTCACTTATTGCTTGGTTCACTTATTGGTCAGTACTCTTATTGTCTGGTTCACTTATTGGTCAGTACTCTTATTGTCTGGTTCACTTATTGCCCAGTACGCTTATTGGCTAGTATACTTACCGGCTAGTTCACTTACCGGCTAGTATACTTACCGGCCAGTATACTTATTGGCTAGTTCACTTACCGGCTAGTATACTTATTGACTAGTACACTTTTTACCCCGTGGGGTCTTCCACCCCACGGGGTCTCAGTGCCGCTCGCGTTCTCTCTTTTCTTGTGTACAGTTCATTTGAACATCTATTTCTCCATTATTCGTGAACAGAATTCGATGAAAATTGACAGGAATATATTAAACACAAATGTGCAGGCAATAACTGAGCCCAACGGGCGATTGCGGCCCTTTGGGGCCGAGGAATGGGACATTTTGGCCCATTTTCTTAAAATTGTTATTTCTCGGTTATTAGTGAACGGAACCGAACCAAAATTGACAGGTATATTCTAGAGACCATTCACCAGGCAGTAACTGAGCCAAAAGTGTGATTCCGGCCCATTGGGCCGACAAACGGCCCTCGGCCCATTTTCTTAACATTGTTAATAACATTTATTTGTTTTTAAATACACTGGGCGATGCCCAACCCAAAATTAAGTCGCAAATGATGATATGAAACCAGCCTCACTCTTGTGAAGTGGTCTGGCTTCTTTTTCTGATGTGATGAAAATCCTTAACAAATTTCAAAACGATCTGTCGTCCGTGCTATCGCTCACCTGAGAGTTGTCCGAATGAACTCCCACGGGGTATGTTCACTATTCAAACTTGTTTAGCAAGTGTGCTTATTTGGCTTGTCCGCTTTCAGTGATGCATTTCATCCTGTAACCGTTTAAATGCCCCGGACAATGTCACATTGAACCTGGCGCAGAATCAATGTCTGTCATGTGGATGATGATGCATCAACAGATCCATTGGAGATACATTCTACTTCATTATTACAAGGGTGACAATACATTGTGGCCACCGTGTACACTGTACAAGTAATTAATTTTAGGCTTTTGTTATGACAAAGTCTCGTGAAATGTCAAAACAATCCTTTTGCCTGTGGCATTCGTTTCAGGGAGGAGAGGTTGAGGAGCATGAGGAGGTTGGGTGGAGAGGTAGAGGGAGAGTGGAAGTGATGGTGGGTGGACTTGGAGGTGCTAAGAGTGTGGTGGGTAGGAAGGGGGGGGTAGAGGAGGAAAGGATATGAGGAGGGGGTGGAGGATGGGAGGAAAGGTTGAGGGAGGTGTGGAGGAGGGGGTGGGAATAGGTGGGGTTGGAGGGTAAATCATGTCCACCAAACCACTCTCTGCCCATTCTTGTTCTGAAACCGCTCTCTGCCCGTTCTTGTCCCTTCATGCCAGCTTGTAATGTTTCTGGTGTGATAAAACTTAGAAAGCTTATTCTGCAGTCGAGTAATAATGGCCACGCAGGCCTCGTGTGATTTTCGGGCCCACAGGTATGTCTACTCTGACTGTCGTGCCCTTTCCTCTTTCACCCGTCTTCCTTCCTTTACTGCCGACCATTCTTCGGAAGCCACTCTTAAACAAGCAGTTTTACCCCAGATGTTAACCACTGTTTTTGTTTTTGTCTCGTCCTACCCCCCCTTCCCCAGCATCCCAATGAGGCACCGATGAATGGGTGGGTGGAGGAGTTGCGGCTAGCGTTTCCTTATTGCGTTCATATGTGCCTATCTTTCCTTTTCACGACGCATTAACTCCCTTTCCATTTGTGATTCATTTGTTGCGCCTCGTCTTGGATACGTGGTCACTATTTCGGCATCAGTCCAAAAATGTAACACTCATTATTTTCAGTATCTGCCCCCTTATTGCCATTTCTGAAGATCCAGGAAACCTCAGGAATGCTTCTGGTTTTGTTTATATGTGTGACAATGGTGGCTTTGTTGCTGGACTTGCGTGATATCGTTTCCAGCATGGCTCTTGGCCAAGATGACGAGTCCAGAAAAAAAGTTGCATCTTGGTGGCTCAGCTTTCTGCGATTGCCAGACCAATGTCAGGGAATCAATTCAGGGTGGTTTTCGGTTCCTTATGGGCCCTAAAAGGTCGTGGAATGTCCATGTCTTGAGTTAAGCATTTCAAGATACCATGGTGTGTTGTCCGGTGTAACGGCGAATTGATTTAGACCACCGGGTTCCCCTCGGGAAGTTGAAATATTTTCCCAAGAGAAGCCATGTTGATGAAATGAAGATCCTGCGAATCCAATGAAATGCTGATATTTAGCTTGTTGTCCATTGTCTGGTGTCCACATAATATGTTGTCCATTGTCTGGTGTCCACATCATGTAATCATGATTACCAGTTGGTGCATTGTCTGTTTATAGTTTATCTCATTAATATATATATATATATATATATATATATATATATATATATATATATATATATATATATATATTATCTTAGTCATCATAGCTCGGGTTGGCAGGATGGCCGAGAGATATGCATATTCGCTTCTTCGCTGTCCAGCCTGGGTTTGAATCCCGACCCAGCTGTAACCCGTCATGCTGGTGTTTCACAAGCAGGGTGATTCATCAATGTGTGTGCCATCCCTCGGATCGACGTTAAATGGGTATGCCTGCATTGGTTGATAGACGTTAAAGACCCCATCGTGTCCTTTGTGAAGAGTAGGCGAGCTATCGCCGGAACGATGGACAAATTACAAATCGAGAGAGAGAGAGAGAGAGAGAGAGAGAGAGAGAGAGAGAGAGAGAGAGAGAGAGAGAGAGAGAGAGAGAGAGAGAGAGAGAGAGAGAGAGAGAGAGAGAGAGAGAGAGAGAGAGAGAGAGAGAGAGAGAGAGAGAGAGAGAGAGAGAGAGAGAGAGAGAGAGAGAGAGAGAGAGAGAGAGAGAGAGAGAGAGAGAGAGAGAGAGAGAGAGAGAGAGAGAGAGAGAGAGAGAGAGAGAGATAAAAAAAAAAAAAAAAAAAAAAAAAACCGCCCAGCATGACCTCAAGTCCAAGATTCCAAGAACATCGGATTCATCACAGATGCTTCGATTTCTCGGAGCATTTTTACCTTGAAGACCATCTACATATTACATACGCCAAAATAGTTGGAATTGGAAACTCCACTCCCCTTGATAGCTTCCCATATACAAGTTTATTACTTTTCTCTCTTTTCTACCAACCCTTCTCACATGCTTTCCTTCTGTTCGCTATGTTCTTCAATTCATTCCTTTTCACCTTTCATTACCTCCGCCATAGGTGGACGAAGGTGGTGTTTTCATCCCTGTTTGTCTGTAAGCAAGATATCCGAAAAAGTTGTGGACAGATTCGGACGAAATTCCAATAACAGGTTGGGTATGTGACAAGGACGAATCGATTCCATTTTGGTTCAGGTCCGAATCCAGATCCGGCCTATCGGTGGGATATAACACGTAACCTGTTCACCCTGGCAGAGGTACGCGCTCTACCGAGTACTTGTCTAGTTTTATAACTTTTCAATATATTCATGGCTTCAAATGAAAGATCAGAAAGTGAATTTTAATTTGCCTCTTTTAACCCTTGGTACAATTGTTTTATAATCCTGTCTGATTCGAACACAGCTTCAGGAGGTGAGTGTGCAGGTTGCAGAGAAGTGACCAGTGAGGAGTGAAAGAGTTGCCAAGAAAGGATTTGAGTCCTCCTAGAGGACTTGTGCTTTTGTGGACCAGCATGTCGATGTATTAAGCTAAAGTTGTATTATTCATTATACTGAGAAGTTAATGGGACTAACCATTTGCTGGAGATTGATTGAAAAGAAAGAGAAAATGATTTTCCAGTCCCAAACCTCGCACCTCCCCAATCTCCCATACTCAGAATGTGCCCAAACTTGTAAGATTGAGGGTCATGGTGATGAAATTGACAAGTTTTAATCATATATTTGCTCAGATTAGTAGAAACGCATGGAGTTGCAGTCGATCTGTCGTGGAGATAAGGAACTGTTTGGCACTGCAGGGTTCATCTGCGAAATGCTAAACGAGGGATACAGTTGCTGACTGCCTGGTGCAGAGAGGAGACAGTTTGGCACAATCGGGCTCATGCTTGAAATGGTAAACAAGGTTATCCAAGGAGATGTGTTGTCTCATGTCATCTTTCAGGATATGGCAGGAGAGAGGATTTCATCAAGTGCTACCTCGTGCATCAAGTGCTACCTAAAGTTGCTGCCAGCTCCGGGCACGTGACAAACACCTGAACCAGCAGGCCTGAGTATCAGAGGTTGCTTCGTGGTCCTGTTATACCTAATGAAGATTTCCTGGTTTATTTGTATGAATTCTAGGTCTACCCGTCAGGCCTCACTTCGGCTGAAACAACTTGTCGCAGTGGTGAAGCTGAAAAGCCGGAAGAGGGCATTTGGCTCGGCCAAGAAAGTTCACAATACACTTCCTAGCGTGTTACTTTGGCCACAACGCATTGTTGGTCATATCCGTGGAGACTTGGCTTGTTGTGGTTGTACCATTCCCTTTTCCTTCCTTGTGTGTGACCATTTGTACCATCACCATTGTTTGATTTTTGTCTAGCCATCCCAGATATCTGACATGGCCTCAAGCCTTTTCTCGCTGACGCAGCTGGTCTGAAGGTCGCAAGTTCTAAAAATGATGATCATTATTTGACTGGGATTCTACTGTGTGTGTGTGTGTGTGTGTGTGTGTGTGTGTGTGTGTGTGTGTGTGTGTCCACGTGACTTTTCCTATGCCCTGTCAAACTGCTGTTTGCAATTATATACTTTCCAAATGATGTAATACAGTACAACCCTCACCGCAGGAGAGGGCATTGTGTTTGGGTTCGTTTGTTTGTCCACACAGAACTTTCGTGTTTTTCTCCGCAACTGCTTGTCGGATTGAGACAAAAATTTTCACAACACGTGTGACAACGCACACAGAATGTGTTTACTCCCCATAATTATGACGTCATGGGTCACGTGGTGTGGAAAACGGAAAAACATTGAACCTCTGTATCTCTGAAACCACAGTAAAGGAAAAATTGAAACTCGGCACACGGCAAGCACTCATCATGGGGAATGAGCTTGACTTTTGATGACGTCATAGGTGCTTTCGTTATGACGTCATTATTGTATATGTAGAACACTCTGACATCTACGATTGACATCAATTATGACGTCTACATCTGATCAGTATGAATAATTTTGAGGGTCATCTAGAGATAAAATGGTCCATATAAAAAGCAATGATGATGTCATTAGTTAAGTGATTCAGAAGTGATTGTTTTTTTTTTTTTAAACCTTCAAAAATCTACTCTGAAGTGGCTGAACAGATCGAGGAAAAACTTTACAGGTATGATGATGAGGACCATGAGGAACAAAAGGAACCATGAGGGCCGAGCCATGAGGAACAAAAGGTTCATAAGTATGATGTCATAGGTCAAATTGTTTGGCAGCCATATTGGATTTACCCTAAAACTGATAAAAAAAATCTTCTCCAGAAAGACTAGACTGATCGAGGGGAAACTTCACACAAATATTCCCTAAGCTTTGGGTGTACAACTTTATTAAGGAACAATTGATAGGTCACATGGTTTGGCAGCCATATTGGATTGAAGAAAAAGATTAAATAATGTTTTCTCTGGAACCACTTAATCAATCGACATGAAACTTCAGAATTATGATCTAGTAGTGATGGGGAATAAATGTTTTACATTTCAACTTGATCGGATGCATGGTCTGGCAGCCAGAATTATTTAATTTTTTGATATGGGTTATTTTTGTTTTCTTCAGATGCCATCCCTAGCAGAATAATATATGACAACATATCCCTGGTCAGAGACGTAATACAGTATGCGGCCAAGACTCAGACTCAAGTTGGATTCCTTTCTTTGGATAAAGAGAAAGCTTTTGACCAAATGAACCATGATTACCTCTTTGAGACCCTGCTAACTTTTGGTTGTGGAGGAGATACGTAGGCATGATCCAAACGTTGTAAATGGCAGCAGAATGCCGAAGTAAAGCCAATGGTTACTTGCTCACCTCCTTTCCATTCAAAGAGGAATAAGACAAGGATGTCCCTTGTCCGGCCAACTTTATTCCCTGTGCATCAAACCCTTCCTTTGTTTGATGAGGCGAAGGCTAACTGGTATGGTGGTGCCAAACAGGCTCTCCCTCACCTTTCCTCACCTGCACAGGAGGTTTTACATGATACAACCTTACCCTGTTCTACTATAAGTTTACAACCACTGCCTCCTCAGTGCACGTTTCACTACATGACGTACCTCTGACATATCCCTGATAAAGGCGTAATTCTACCGGACTGGAACACACATTCCATGCTACTCTTACTACATTCTCCCCATGGATTCACCCCCCCCCGCCCCCCGGGCACGAAACAATATGATATGGTCGGTCCAATATACGATGGTGTTACAACTGCATTGAACAATCTCCATCTCAACTTTGTTCATATTAAAGGTTGGTTAATTAATTTACACCATGAGCAAACAATTCCCTCAGAATTACAGACTGGTTAATTCCCCCATGATTACAGACTGGTTAATTCCCCCACGATTACAGACTGGTTAATCCCCCCATGATTACGGACTGGTTAATTCCCCCATGATTACAGACTGGTTAATCCCCCCATGTTTACAGACTGGTTAATTCCCCCATGATTACAGACTGGTTAATTCCCCCATGATTACAGACTGGTAAATCCCCCCATGATTACAGACTGGTTAATTCCCCCATGATTACAGACTGGTTAATTCCCCCACGATTACAGACTGGTTAATCCCCCCATGATTACGGACTGGTTAATTCCCCCATGATTACAGACTGGTTAATCCCCCCATGATTACAGACTGGTTAATTCCCCCATGATTACAGACTGGTTAATTCCCCCATGATTACAGACTGGTTAATTCCCCCATGATTACAGACTGGTTAATCCCCCCATGATTATGGACTGGTTAATTCACCCATGATTACAGACTGGTTAATTCCCCCATGTTTACGGACTGGTTAATTCCCCCATGATTACAGACTGGTTAATCCCCCCATGATTACGGACTGGTTAATTCCCCCATGATTACAGACTGGTTAATTCCCCCATGATTACAGACTGGTTAATTCCCCCATGATTACGGACTGGTTAATCCCCCCATGATTACGGACTGGTTAATTCCCCCATGATTACAGACTGGTTAATTTCCCCATGATTACGGACTGGTTAATCCCCCCATGATTACGGACTGGTTAATTCCCCCATGATTACGGACTGGTTAATTCCCCCATGTTTACGGACTGGTTAATTCCCCCATGATTACAGACTGGTTAATTCCCCCATGATTACAGACTGGTTAATCCCCCCATGATTACGGACTGGTTAATTCCCCCATGATTATGGACTGGTTAATTCCCCCATGTTTACGGACTGGTTAATTCCCCCATGATTACAGACTAGTTAATTCCCCCATGATTACAGACTGGTTAATCCCCCCATGATTACGGACTGGTTAATCCCCCCATGATTATGGACTGGTTAATTCCCCCATGATTGCAGACTGGTTAATTCCCCCATGATTACAGACTGGTTAATTCCCCCATGATTACAGACTGGTTAATTCCCCCATGATTACAGACTGGTTAATTCCCCCATGATTACAGACTGGTTAATCCCCCCATGATTACGGACTGGTTAATTCCCCCATGATTACAGACTGGTTAATTCCCCCATGATTACAGACTGGTTAATTCCCCCATGATTACAGACTGGTTAATCCCCCCATGATTACGGACTGGTTAATCCCCCCATGATTATGGACTGGTTAATTCCCCCATGATTGCAGACTGGTTAATTCCCCCATGATTACAGACTGGTTAATTCCCCCATGATTACAGACTGGTTAATTCCCCCATGATTACAGACTGGTTAATTCCCCCATGATTACAGACTGGTTAATCCCCCCATGATTACGGACTGGTTAATTCCCCCATGATTATGGACTGGTTAATTCCCCCATGTTTACGGACTGGTTAATTCCCCCATGATTACAGACTAGTTAATTCCCCCATGATTACAGACTGGTTAATTCCCCCATGATTACGGACTGGTTAATCCCCCCATGATTACGGACTGGTTAATTCCCCCATGATTACGGACTGGTTAATTCCCCCATGTTTACGGACTGGTTAATTCCCCCATGATTACAGACTAGTTAATTCCCCCATGATTACAGACTGGTTAATTCCCCCCGGATTACGGACTGGTTAATCCCCCCATGTTTACGGACTGGTTAATTCCCCCAGAATTACAGACTGGTTAATTCCCCCATGATTACAGACTGGTTAATTCCCCCATGATTACAGACTGGTTAATTCCCCCATGATTACGGACTGGTTAATTCCCCCATGATTACAGACTGGTTAATTCCCCCCATGATTACAGACTGGTTAATTCCCCCATGATTACAGACTGGTTAATTCCCCCATGATTACAGACTGGTTAATCCCCCCATGATTATGGACTGGTTAATTCCCCCATGATTACAGACTGGTTAATTCCCCCATGATTACAGACTAGTTAATTCCCCCATGATTACGGACTGGTTAATTCCCCCATGATTACAGACTGGTTAATCCCCCCATGATTATGGACTGGTTAATTCCCCCATGATTACAGACTGGTTAATTCCCCCATGATTACAGACTGGTTAATTCCCCCCATGATTACGGACTGGTTAATTCCCCCCGGATTACGGACTGGTTAATTTCCCCCAAATTGGCGCATTTTGGTTTGACCATCGTACCTTGAGCGGCACAAGACATGATCCACATTTCGAGAGAATTTGTGTCCCCGACCACTCTGAACCACCGGGATTACGATTTTTTGCTTCAATCGTCTAAAACCTTCCCTTGTACCCGACGAGTACAACCGGCAGACTTCAACTCATTGCGTCCATTGGTTCAGCGGTGCATAGAAGTCAAACAAACAAACAGACACTTCTCAGATTATCGGATGAAGGTTGATTCAATTTGACATCGATAACGAATTTTCCTTTGGGAAAATGTATGCATGACTTTTTTTTTTGTGAAATATTTATTTTAAAATAAATTCACCTGAGACAAATATCTCCTATGTTCCTGGAAAAAGTGAAATGTAACAAACAAATGACGTCATCATGGTTTTTGTCATATCAGAACAACCATAACTTGGTAATAATATAGTAGACTTGGATGGGCCTAATGGCCTCCTGCTTGGAAGTTGCTTGAAAGGAACATTTATTATTATTATGATTATTATTATTTTACATATCTTTAAATTCATCCTTTAGTGTGCACATTATGAAATGGGTGCGTTGAGAAGGAGGAGGCAGGGGGTAAATAAACGTAACCCCCTGCGGTGCTGGGAAAGAGATGTCAGAGCGAGCCGGGTGTGCGAGACCAAATGAGAGGCGGTACAAAAACAAAGAGGCCACGGACCTTCTTGCAATAGGAAATGAGCAGATCCTGTGCCGATGTCTGCTTCTTGCTCGGAGATGTGTTGTCGGAGTGATACGCACAAGGAAATTAGACACGTGAACGCCATTGGGCCCATCGTTCCTGCACCATATCAACACTGGTCCAAAACAAGAAAAATGCAAAAAAATTTTGTTTTGTTTTTGTAGTTTTCTTTTCTGTAGTTTTAAGCGGTGAAGCTGCTTCAACATTTGACTATTTGCATCTGTCCATTTCCATTTTAAAAACACACAACAAAAATAATGATAACATTTCAACGAACCATTTATTAATTAATACAAAAAATATTAACAACAATAACTAGAAGAGCACTCGGTAGAGTGCATACCTCCACCATGTAATGCCTGATCCATGAGAACATATCGGGCCCATTACATTTTTGAAATATCATGCTATTCAGTACTATATCGTTTTTGGCCCGATCTCTCAATGGGTGATGAATGACTTTAAAAATTAAATAATCCTCGTATCCGGATCTGGATTCGGATCTTCACCAAAATCGAAATGATTCGTCCTTGCCACACACACAACCTGTCCACCAAGTTTCGTTAGAATCCGTCCACAACTTTTTGAGATATCATGCTATATATCGTTTTTGGCCCTATCTCTCAATGGTGAAGAGTCACTTAAAAAATTCTAGTAGTCGGATATGGCACTCCAACGACCAAAAATACCAAAAGTCCTCGAGGACGCAAAAGACACAGAGGACCCAAAAGACACAAAATACCCGAGGATGCAAAAGTTTACTTCAAAAATTATTGTAGTCAGATAAAACAGCACAAACTAGAATGGCACTCGGTAGAGCACATACCTCTGCCAGGTGAAACAGTTCACGTTTTGTATTCCACTGATGGGCTGGATCCAAACCAAAATCCAATCCGCTTGTTCTTGTCACCTATTCAACTCATCCATCTTGTTTTGTCATAACTCGTCCACAACTTTTTGAGATATTGTGATATATTTAGTTTTTGTCCCTATCTATCAATTTTAGAAATTAAGCCTGTGTTGACATTTTGATGTTAAAATTAATTGGTAATTGAATTAAGCGACTTGACATGAAAACGCTCTTCAAATTTCAAGTCAATCGGATGAAAATTGAGGATTTTAGAAATTTGGCCTATGTTGATCTTTTGGTCGATGTTGACCTTTTGGCCAATGTTTACCTCAAAATTAATGCATGGTTGAATTTGGTGAGCTGATATGCAAATGGTTTTCAAATTTCAAGTAAATCAGAATAAAATTGAGGATTTTAGAAATCTGGCCTTGGTTGACCTTTTTGTCGATATTGACCTAAAAATTAAGAGGTGGTTGAGTTCAGCAACCTCATATGCAAATGGTCTTCAAATTTCAAGTCAATCGGATGAAAATTGACAATTTTATAAACGATGAAGAAAATTGGCCTATTTTGGGTTGACTTTATGGCCTATGTTGACCTTTTGAACTATGATGAACTCAAAAGTAATAGGTGTTTGAATTCACTGACCTGACAATGCAAACTCTGTTCAAATTTCCAGTCACTCGGATGAAATTTGAGGATTTTAGAAAATTTTGCTCAAATTGGCCTATTGGCCTATGTAGAACTTTTATGTCGACCAAATTTCATGAAACTTCAATGCGGGATTGTCGCTGGATCGGTGCCATTAATGTCTGGAAAATTCAAAGGGATCGGTTGAGCGGTTTGGGTTGGAGGTGAGTGGACAGCCAAACACACACAAAAAAAAAACCATACAAACATACAAATGGAGGTGATCAACATATCAATTTTTTTTTTTTTTTGCCATGTAACAGACAGACAGAAAGGGGTGAAAACATAACCTCCTTCACCTTCGGTGGTGGTGGTAATAACAGTACTATCAATTTGGTAATAATAACATCTCTGCCCTGGCCCAAGCACATCTGGGTTTGGTGAAAGGCAAACGAATGCTCAAGCAGTACAGTAGGCAGGTGTGCAACAAGGCCATGAAGACCAATGAAAATTTGGTCCAATGGACTAACTGGCCCACTCGTAATTTTTATTTTTATTATTTTTATACAACTGGACGACCCGTGAACCCGTTGGGTTCCCATTGTGACAGCGTTTGATGAAAAAAATCATGTCAAGAAAAAAAAAGACAGCTCCAGCAAAATATACCGCTGAGGTTGTTTGCATTGATGAAATACTCCCGAAGAGTACTTCGGAGTGACCTGATCTTAATTCAAATTGATGATCGGAAATTAGGCCATTGGTGAAGAGGGAGGATTTAATGTCAGAAGTGATGATGGATTCCGTAACCTCACTGATGATTGGGAGAAGACACAGGTCAGGTCAGGTATGGGAGCATGTGCCAGAACAGCAGGTCGCTGCGTCCACTTTCCGCCGGTACTCCAGGGGCCTCCGTCTGGCCATTCCCCAGGCAGATGCCAGGCCCATCCCCATCTCCTTGAGATGATGGTTAACCTGCTGCAACCATGAGGCACGTGGTCGACCCACTGGCCTCCTCCACTCATGAGACTCCCTCGCTGAGAGAATCTGATGAGCAGGATCAGAGTCAGGAAAACGAGCCACATGTCCATACAGCCGCAACTGACGCTCACGGACTATGCAGGTAACAAATCTCATCCGAGTCTCTCTCAGCAACCGCTCGTTGGACACAAAATCCGACCAGCGATAGCCAAGGATTCTCCGAAGAGACCTGGTACCAAAGGAATGAAGTCTCCGTCTCAGATCCTTGGTCAGAGTCCAAGTCTCGCACCCATAGAGCAAGACTGGAAGTACCAAGGACCTGAAGACTCGGACTTTCGTCCTCCCGCACAGGTACCGGCAGCGCCACACCCCATGATCCAGTGAATCCATGACTCCCCAGGCCCGACCCAGACGTCTATTGACCTCTGACTCGCAGCCAGCAGAGACATGAATATCACTGCCAAGGTAAGTGAATCTCTCCACGACCTCAACATCCTCACCACAAACAGACACAGACAGGACAGCAGCATCCAAGATGTCACCGAAAGCCTGGATCTTAGTTTTGACCCAAGAAACCCGTAATCCCAGCGGCTCCGACTCCTCATTCAGCACCTCGAGGGCCCCCAAAAGGATATCTAAAGTCTCCGCAAAGATGACTGCATCATCTGCAAAGTCAAGGTCCGAGATCTTGACATTCCCAAATGACGCACCGCAACTTGATCTCTCCGACATCCTCCCTAGAATCCAGTCCATACAAGTGCTGAAAAGTGTGGGGGCAAGTACACATCCCTGACGAACTCCAGTAACAACTGGAAATAAGTCAGAGATGGTACCACCACACTTCACAGCACTCTCAGTACCAGAGTAGAGTTCAGACATCAGATCGATCAGTTTTGGTGGCACCCCACGAAGACCAAGAATCCTCCAGAGGACATCCCGATTCACTGAATCGAACGCTTTACAGAGATCAACATAGGCTGCAAGCAGCCCCTGCCGAAACTCTCGTCTGCGTTCGGTGAGGACACGAAGTGCAAGGATACGGTCAATCGTTGACCTCTTTGGTGTAAAGCCTGACTGCTCTGGACGCTGGTGCACAAGCAGATGGTGGCGAACCCTATCGAGAATTATCCGAGCAAAGACCTTGCCCGGCACTGAGAGCAGCGTCACCCCTCGGTAGTTGTTGCAGTCTTGGCGATCACCCTTCCCTTTCCAGAGAGGGACAACAAGGCCCCTCTTCCAGTCAGTTGGGATGATGCCTGTGTTCCAGGCAGAGCACAAAACTGCATGCAACGACACGAGTGCAGCATTTCCACCAGCCTTGAGAAGTTCGGCATGGATGCCACAGATCCCTGGAGCTTTGCCCCGTTTCAACTGGTTCACCGCAGCCCGTGTTTCCACAAGCGTAGATGGACCACAGTTGATTCGAGGGTCAGCAACAGGGATTGTAACACCCTTGACGTCCAACTCGACAGTTGGGGGATCAGCCTGGTACAACCGCTCAAAGTAACCGGCCCAGCGGGCCTTCACTTCAGACTCCTCTGTCAAGAGCCTACCACTCTCTGCTCGAACTGTAGTGCTCCGAGGGATGGGCTTGGATGAACCTAATGCGCGAATTCCCCTGTAAGCGGGACGAGAATCACCTGTCCACAGGTGATGCTCTACCCCCTCACAGATTCCTCGCACATAGGCCTCTTTGTCCACCCTCAGTGCACGTACAGTTTTACGCCTCAGCTCCCTGAACAGCTCAGCTCTGCCATTCAGCCTGGCCCTGCGACTCTGGTCAATGGTATCCAGTGTCCCTTGAGAGACAAAATTCTTCTTTGCCCTGTGGTGAGTTCCAAGACATCCACCGGCAACATCAAGGACGGTGGTCTTGAAGGCGTTCCACAACTCTTCAGGACCCCCCAAAGCACCCAGACCCCCCAAGTGTCCACTCAGCCTGTTCGCAAACTCCTCAGCTACTCTCTCATCCCTGAGCTTGGTAACATCCAGCCTCGGCTGGGATGGTACCATTCTCCAGGATTTAAGGTGCAGCTTTAAAGTTGCTACAACAAGCCTGTGGTCAGTATTGAGGAACTGAGCACTCCGGTAGACCCTGCAGTTCTGGATCATCCTCCAATGACCGTCGATGAGGACATGGTCAATCTCCTTTGCCACACCGCCAGCGTTGGAATACCAAGTCCAGCGATGAGTTTGTGGGCGCTGAAACCATGAACCAGCCACCCTAAGTCCATGACTTCTTGCAAAGTCAAGGAACTTAGTGCTATTCTGGTTCATAGTTCCTGACCCATGGGGACCAACACACACCTCATAACCATCCCTATCAGTTCCAGTCGATGCATTGAAATCCCCCAAGACTAGAAGTGTATCTCGTCTGGGGCACTGATCAACCACAGACTCGAGTGTGGCGTAGAATGCATCCTTCACGGTGAGATCACTCGCCTCAGTCGGAGCATAAACAGAGACCAGGGAAATGACACCTAAGGAGTGACGAATCCTTAATCTCATAATATGCTCGTTGACCGGTGTTACCTCAATTATCATTGGAGTCAGCTTATTGGACACAGCTACAGCAACTCCTTGGGTATGGTAACCATCAGAGCGACCAGACCAATAGTAGGTGTAACCACCCACCATTAACTCGCCGCAATCCGGTCTCCGAACCTCAGAGAGAGCTGCAATCCCGATGTCCAAACGCTTGAGCTCAGATGATAACAGAGACAGGTGATCATCCTTTCTTAGCGATAGGACATTCCAGGCACCCACCCGAAGGGACCGCCTCAGGTTAACCCAAGGAGACCGCCGTCTGGTGGACGACACCTCAGCACCACTCCGACACACTCTCCCGCAATCTGACCCAGGGATCTTACCCCGTGGTTTCCCTCCTATCAAAGATTGGGGGTCCCGAAGGCTTTGCCCCAATCCCGTCATCCGGTGAGCTGCCCTGCGAAGGGAAGCTGCACAGGAGGTACTCCCACGGAGTGGGTTTTCAGATTTTTTTGCGTTTTGCGGAATGAAGGGTTTTACGGTGGCCGGAGTGCAAATCCTGCCACCAACCTCCTAATAAGAAGTGACCCAACTGCAGGAGGACGTCCGCAGACACAGTTGGGCACTAGATATGGATGGCCGTTGGCTCACAAGGAGCTCCTCCGCCCTTTGACAGGTTTTGTTTTTAATCCTGCTGGGTGTCCATATCCAAACACCCTCCTCACCAGAAAACCTGGTGGGGGAGACGGTTTAGTCGCCGACAACCCGACCATGGAACAGGTTAGTACAGGTTTACATGGTACCTGTAGCAGGTCACATATCGAACCTGACCTGACAGATATCAGATCAGAAGACTGATTGATCGATAGTTGCAAGGATCTGATTTTGCACCTTTTTATGCAGGGCAGTAATGTTTGCTGATTTCCAAGTGGATGGCAGATGAGTTTGAGAAAATGAGAGGGTGAATAGAACAGAGAGAGGGTGAGCAAGAGCAGCAGAGCAGGTTTTTAGCACACGTGGGCTGATGCTGTCTGGACCGGTTGCAGAACCTGAGTCGAGGTTTGACAGCAAGCTCTCCACCTTGTCAGGAGAAAAGGACACAGAGTCCAGGGACAGTTGGGTGTGACTGGGTAATCTGGGTACAGAAAGCAATGGGTTTGGGACGCAGGAGTTAGAAGCAAACACAGAGCTTAGGCATTCAACCTTTTCATGTGCAGTGTCAGCTGTGCAGCCATTTGGGGTAAGGGAGGCGATGGAGGGGGAACATACACCAGAAACCGACTTAAGGTACACCACTATTCACCACCAATATTTGGAGGAGGGAGACAGGTTTGAGAGTTCGTAATTGAGATTAGAAAGATGTTGTTTCCTGGCACTCCTCAGGGTAGACACACACTTGTTACGAGCTTTGTGGAAGGAACTGAGATTGCCTTCAGTTGGATTTGCCTTCCATGAGGCAAAGGCAAGTTGTCTCAAGACAACTGCCTCACCACAAGCTTCAGTGTCGCATGGGCTGGACGAAGGGGAGGACAACTGAAGATGAGATTGGATAAATCTGTGCATGAGAGAGCAAATTTAGTTGAAAGAATTCCCAGGATGAGTTGATTTTTGAGAAAGTAGAGATGGGAGACCAGTCTAGAAGTTTGATGGCTGCTTGAAGTCCTTGCCAGTCGGCTTGAGTGAAATGGCAGACTCATCGGCGCTGAGGTGGTTCTCTGATACCAGCCAGAGAGATGACTACTTTGACAAGCATGTGGTGAGATGGACTGATTGGATCAGAGGAAGAACAGCAGATGTTTTCTGGGAAATTGATAAAAAAAAATCAGATCCAGAAGAGATGGAGTACCATTGGTTGAGATCCTGGTTGGTAAGTTGACAGATTCTGTCAGTCCCAATGAGTCACAAGTCTTTTGCTGAAGAGACGTGGGTTCTAAAGGGTAATTCTAAAGGGTTCTAAAGAATTCTAAAGGGTTCTGGAGAGTAATTTGGATAGGTTCTCACAGGTACAAAGGGTAATTCTAAGGGGTTTGAGAGGGTTCTAAAGGGTAATTCTAATGGGTTATAAAGGGTAATTCTCATGGGTTATAAAGGGTAATTCTAATGGGTTCTAAAGGGTAATTCTATGGGGTTTGAGGGTAATTCTCATGGGTTATAAAGGGTAATTCTAATGGGTTATAAAGGGTAATTCTAATGGGTTCTAAAGGGTAATTCTAATGGGTTATAAAGGGTAATTCTAATGGGTTCTAAAGGGTAATTCTAATGGGTTATAAAGGGTAATTCTATGGGGTTTGAGGGTAATTCTCATGGGTTATAAAGGGTAATTCTAATGGGTTATAAAGGGTAATTCTAATGGGTTCTAAAGGGTAATTCTAATGGGTTATAAAGGGTAATTCTAAGGGCTTGAGAGGGTTTTAAAGGGTAATTCTAATGGGTTCTAAAGGGTAATTCTGATGGGTTATAAAGGGTAATTCTAAGGGTTTGAGAGGGTTCTAAAGGGTATTTCTAATGGGTTCTAAAGGGTAATTCTAATGGGTTATAAAGGGTAATTCTAAGGGGTTTGAGAGGTTTCTAAAGGGTAATTCTAATGGGTTATAAAGGATAATTCTGAGGGGTTTGAGAGGGTTCTAAAGGGTATTTCTAATGGGTTCTAAAGGGTATTTCTAATGGGTTATAAAGGGTAATTCTAAGGGGTTTGAGAGGTTTCTAAAGGGTAATTCTAATGGGTTCTAAAGGGTAATTCTAATGGGTTATAAAGGGTAATTCTGAGGGGTTTGAAAGGGTTCTAAAGGGTATTTTCCAAGTGGTTCTAAAGGGTAATTCTTGTGGGTTTTATTCTTTTCGAGGCTCTGTCTATTTCTTGTTGAAAATGCCCAAATGAACCTCTTCCTTCCGACACAGGTATAATTTTCTTTTTTCTTTCCAGGCGAGGGGGAATTGGAGAAGATGGTCTTGGGTAAAAATATACACACAAAATCAATCACACAACACCACTTGATGAGACCCCACAAACAACACTCCGCACACATACACACAATCACCCATCAATGTTCAAACTACCAAAAAGTCCTGCCAACATCCCTATACCCCTCTATCTCCAATACTTCCAGGTACCTATCTAATTCCAATTTAAACTTATCTGCTGTTTCTGCGAGCCTGGTGTTTGAGCCCTGTTGGCTGCTGAATTAACACCAGGTGGGGTAGACTCAGCATGTCATCCTCCTGGGGTTGGTGAAATGAGTACCATTGTACTGGAAAAACGAGCACAGCATCAGTGGCACAGCTCTGCTCCAATAAATGGTTGGAGTGGTGACCATCCAAGATTGTGACAAATAACCAAGGAAAAACTGCTTTGTCGTTTCTAATGCTCTGTTCAAGAGGATGGTCCACAACAACAACTGTTTCTGCTGCCACTACCTTTCCAGGAAGACCACTCCATGCATTAACTACACTCTGAGTAAAAGACCCCCTACATTCCTATTGTCTTAACTCTCCTCTTCTTTATTCTCAGGCTATGGTTCCTGATCCTATCACTGTCTACTCTGTTGAATAATTCATCTGCACTTATTTTATCTCTACCTTTCATTATCTTAAACATCTCTATCATATCTCCTCGTAACCACCTCCTTTCAAGTGTGTAAAGCCCCGTCTCCTTCAGCCGCTCCTCACAGCTGAGTCTAGCTCGGCCCACCAGAATCAATCTCGTAGCCCTGTGCTGAACCCTCTCTATGGCATCTATGTCCTTCCTGAGTTGTGGTGACCAAAACTGCAAACAATATTCTCGATGTGGCCCTCACTAAATTCCTGTACTATGTAAACACCACCTCTTTTGATTTATAATTGATCCCCCTCCAAATACAACCTAAAACCCTATTTGCTTTACTATACCTTTAGCTGCCTGGCACTGCGGGGTGCTGCCTGCTTACCTCCCGTATCTATTACCACCCCCAGATCCTTCTCCTGTGTGACACGCTCCAAAATTACCCCTTGCATCCTGTAATCTCTATTTTTCATTGCTCCTTCCCATCCCCAACACCTTACCACTTGCTCAAGTTAAATTCCATCTGCCAATCTTTTGTCCAATCTATACAAGTATCAATACTTTCCTGAATCTGATCACCACCCCCTCTGCTATCCACCTCACCTCCAAGCTTTGTGTCATCTGCAAATTTGGAAAGCCTACTCTTCACCCCACTATCCAAATCGTTGATGTAAATGATGAATAGTAATGGTCCGAGTGCTGATCCATGAGGTCCCCCACAATTTACATCCTCAAAGCAAGACATCTTCCCACTCACAACCATTCTTTACTTTGTACCACTAAGGCAGTTTGCAATCCAATTTGCTATCTGACCAACCACTTCAAAAGTCCTCTCTTTGGCTAACAACCTCCGATGTGGTACCGCATCAAATCCCTTCTTAAAGTCTAGATATACTATATCCACTGCCTTTCCCTCATCCACCCAATCAGAAACTGCTTCATAGAACTCTAAAAGATTTGTTAGGCAGGAAATACCTTTGCTAAACCCCTGCTGACTACTTTTAATTCGTTTGAATTTTTTTACATGGTTCCTCATCTGGTCCTTAATTAATGTCTCCAACACCTTCCCCACAACTAAAGTCAAACTAACAGGTCTACAGTTTCCCAATTCTTCTCTGGATCCTTTCTTAAATAATGGTGTTACATTTGCTACCCTCCAATCCTCCGGTACGTGTCCTGACTCCAGTGAGCTACTGAAAATATCCGTTATATCCGGGCGGTGTTTATGTCCAGACAGGAGTTTGTCTCTGGATAGCTTGGCTCCAGATGTGTCCAGGCGATGTTTGTCTCTGAACATATCCAGGCGGTATTTATGTCCAGACGGGAGTTTGTCTCTGGACGTGTCCGGGTGGTGTTTGTCTCGGAATGGGTCCGGGCTGTGTTTGTCTCCAGACGCGAGTTTGTCTTCAGATGTGTCCGAGCAGTTTTTGTGTCTGGACGTCTTGGCTCCAGATGCGTCCGTCGGGTTTTGTTTCCGGACGTGTTTCTAGTATGACCGGTAGAAAATGGATTTCAGACATTATTTTGTTTCCATCTTCACTGTTATTCTATGCAGAATCATTTTGATGAAACAGTATGAATTGTAATTGATGCTTCACCACATATCTGTCTTCCCTTCCCCCACCCCTCCTCACTCTCTCTCCCTCCTATCTCCTTTCCCTTCCACCTCTTCACTCTCCCCACTCTCTCTCCCCCATCCCTCTCACCATTTCCCCCCTCTTTTTCTCCCTCCTTCCCTTAGTATTCCTGACAGTGAAGCGGGTGGTATTTGCTAGTGAATAAATAAACAAGGAAGTGATTTTTTTTTCAAAACCAGTCGTCTCCTGCCGTGAAATGTGGGTGACCTAATAAGGCCAATTTCTACTCACTGTGACTTTACCCTTTGACATTTTGATCCAATTATTTATTTATCTTTTCCATGTTCTCATAATAAGGGTTTGCTGAAAATTTGATGACAAAAGCTCAAATTGTAAAAAGTTATGCCATAGGGACGGACACACACACACACACACACACACACACACACACACACACACACACACACACACACACACACACACACACACACACACACACACACACACACACACACACACACACACACACACACACACACACACACACGTACGTCTGCCATTGCGCAGGTGGCTGGGCTAATAAAATAAGTTGAAATAAGAAAGAGGAACAAAGGTGTGGTTCCCAAATCCGGCATATCATTAGCAGAATGAACGATTGATTGTTCAACAACCCCCAGACCCAATGAACTATCAATTCAGGGAGGGTCTTCACAAGGGTCTTGCCATGGGCCACCACCCAAAAGGCCTGGTGTGCGATGGTCATCTGGATTTTCTTTTTACATTTATATCAACACATCGGTTGAAGACAGTGTTTTCCAAGACAGTGTTGTCCAAGACCAGTGTTGATGTAAATAACAAGTAGCAACGACTGGGCCTAGCTCTGGAAACACTGGTGGAAAACACAAAGTGGCACGGACTGTTTTCTGGTGAATCCTGTGATGTTTTCGCACTTGGATAATTCTTTAAAACTCTCACGCTCCCCCATCCTCCTTTCTGCTTCTTTTTCACTTTCTTCTGTCTGAAAACCGGTCGAAGCACTTGATGCACTCTCTCTCTCTCTCTGCCAAATGGGCCTCACAGCTGGGATGTCGAGCACCATTTAGTGAAACAGCTGCAAGGAAAGCTATGTGGGGACTTGTGATGAAAATCGAGGTTGGAGGATAAGTGGAGGATGTTATGGGTCATGCAACACATTTATAACATCGTGGAAGATGCCTGATCTTTGTGAGAGCCAAGTTACTGTACCTTAGGAGTGGCATGCAGGAGAAGAGCAAAAATGATGAGATACTTTCACTAAAAGACCAACAGAGAAACATGGGTGGTCATGTGGCTTTTCGTATGTTTGTGGTTTCTCATAATTTGGTTGGATTTTATAATCCTACACCCCCACCACCCCCCCTTCCCGCCCCCAAATCCTGAATTCCCTCTCCTATTTAGCTTCTCTGAGTGTACCAGGACGGTGGGCTCTTCACGCACCTGGCTTTCTCAATGAGTGCAGCTGCACTGATTCAAGTTCCCCATTTGTGTCACATAATCTCCGTCGGCTTTAATAACTTTATCATTTAGCTTCACCCGATGTTTACCAGGACATGATGTCATGGCATCTGTGTCATCCCAGGAAAATTGCTCTCACAAAAGCAAGCTGTGTTGTACGACTCCATCTTCCTCGTCAGCACCATGTACAGACTGATACTAATTCTTCGTGTGAAGTACGAGTGAGAACTCCACCCTCTGCCGTACCACCTGTCATCCCTCAGACCTCCACAATTATATTCTACAATGTCACAGCAACCGCTGCGGTTATTGAAGTTTGGGTCAAACGGAAAAACCTTTCTTTCCAACAACAGAGCAGAGGTGGCAATTCAATAATGAAGACAATAATGGAGAAAAGCAACACAACAAAACTTTTCATTGATTAATACAAACAATATCCGAATACACATATTTTCTAAATGAGAGAATTGTACCAAATTGTTGCGAGAAAGCATCCCAAAATGCCACGTCCATCTGCGTCCGCTTTGTACTCAAAGTAAACTTCACAAAAACAAAAAGTAAATTTTATTAACCAGTGTTCTCCCTATTCCCAAAATAGAAGACTGTTGAAAATTTGTTGACAAAGAATCAAAAAATGTTATGGTCAAGAGAGACAGACAGACAAACAAGAGGTCATTGACCGGTATTTGCGAAATCAGTCGCTGCGACGTTCACCATTGAAGCTAAAAATCAATAGGCATCTGTTTTGATTGGTGAACCAAGTCAGTGACCCAATATGCAAACTCCATTCAAATTTCAAGTCAATCAGATAACAATAGATGATTTTTTTGTGACCTTTTATCCTTTTGACCCAACAATAAGCTGCCATGGCTCTTCAGCACAAGATTTCTGCGACTCATTGGGACTGGTGCAATGTGTCAACTTCCTGACGCGGATCTCAACCAATGGTACTCCATCACCTCAATGCCGATGAGTCTGGCATTAAACTCAGGCTGACTAGCAAGGACTTCAAGCAGCCAACAAACTTCGAAACTGGTTTTCCATTTCTACTTTCTTTGACATCAACTCGTCCTAGGAATTATTTCAAAGAAATTTTCTCTCTCTCTCTCATGCACAGATTTATTCCATCTCTTCTTGAGTTGGCCTTCCCTTCATCCCGCCCATGGTACACTGAAGCTTGTGGTGAGGCAGTCACCCTGAAACAACTTGCCTTTGCCTCTTGGAAGGCAAATCCAACTGAAGGCAATCTCAGTTCCTTCCACAAAGCTCGGAACAAGTGCGTGTCTACCCTAAGGAGAGCCAGGAAATAACTTTCTCATCTCAAATATGAACTCACAAATCTGTCTCCCTCCTCCAAATCTTGGTGGTGTCTAGTTAAATCTGTTTCTGGTGTTTGTTCCCCCTCCATCCCCTCCCCGACCTCAAATGGCCACAGAGCTGACACCGCACACGAAAAGGCTGAATGCCTAAACTCTGTGTTTGCTTCTAAATCTTGTGTCCGAAACCCATCACTTTCTGTACCCACCTTACCCAGTCGCATCCAGCTGTTCCTGAACTCTGTGTCCTTTTCTCCCGACAAGGTGGAGATTTTGCTGTCAAACCTCGACTCTGATTCTGCAACCGGTCAAGGCCAAATGCCATCGACTTGGAAATTTATCAAACATCACCGCCCTGCATAAAAAGGTGCAAAAACAGATCTCTGCAACCTCAGACCAATCAGACTTCTCCCAATCATCAGCAACGTTATGGAATCCATCATCACTTCCGACATTAAAACCTTCCTCTTCTCCAATGGCTTGATTTCCGATCATCAATTTGGATTCAGACCAGGTCACTCTACCCTGGATATGCTGCTTCTGCTTTCCCAACAATGGATGAAAGTACTCAATGCCAGACGTGAGATCAGAACCATCTCCCGAGACATATCACGTGCTTTCAACATGGTCTGGCATCCTGCCCTGCTCACCAAACTCTCTTCCTATGGTATCCAAGGCAATCTATACTCATGGCTCGCAGACTTCCTCTTTGATTGCAGTCAACGTGTGGCCCTACATGGAGTTCTCTCATCCTGTTTTCCTGTCCAGGCTGGAGTTCCTCAAGGCAGCGTTCTGGGCCCTGTGCTTCTTCTGGTTTTCATCAATGATCTCTCCGACTTCCTAGAAAATCCTCTTTATCTCTTTGCTGATGACTTCACCCTCTGCCGTACCATCTGTCATCCCTCAGACCGGCAAGCAGCAGCTTCTTCACTCGCTGCAGACCAAAATAAAATCACAAGCTGGTCCAACACTTGGAATATGTCTTTCAATCCTGACAAATCCAACACTCTCACTCTGTCCCTCCGAAAGCACCTTCTGGAACCCACCACCCCCCCATCAACTTTCTCAACAATCCTCTTCAAGAAGTCCTTAAATTCAAACTTTGGGCCTCACGATCTGCCATGATATTTCCTGGGAAAGCCACATTTTTAAGCTGGCCTCCAAAGGCAGTCACCGACTGAGCATCCTCCATCGTGCAAAGTCCTTCCTCGGCCCACCTGAGCTCCTGACCATGTATAAAGCTTTCATCCACAGTCTGATGGAATACTGCTCTCCCTTTTGAGCTGGTGCTCCCTCCTCTCACCTTTCTTGGCTTCACGCTGTGGAAACCAAGGCGTTTAGGATCATTGGTATCTCCCATGATGAGGTTGAGTCTTTGAGTCTCTCACTCTCTCACCACAGGCAGGTCAATGGTCTCTTTGTCTTCTCCCGTCTCCCCCCGTGCTTCCTCCTGCCCCTGCTCTGTGCCCCCTCCCCATAGCAGGGCGCTCAAGGTCCGCCAGCAACCCCCTTCTTATAAAACTACCAAAACCAAGAATCCCTGCTCACTTTCACTTTTTTATTCCTCCTTTTTCCCGCCTTTGGAACAAACTCCTACACCCTCTTCAATCCCACTCTTCCCTCCAGGTCTTCAAAACAGCTGTTCACCACCATCTCGTATGTCTCCCATCCCATCCAAAACCATGATCTTTTCTACCCCTGTTAATCCATCCAAAACCCACCTTCAAATTCCCTGCTTTCCTTCCTGAAAGTCCCCGTGGTGTCCATCTTGTTTACCCCGCATTCCCCGCCCATTCCAGCATCCTTCCACAGACCTCATGTGTCTATCCCCCAGAGTTTTGTGCTTCCCTGTCCCGTCCCTCTTGTCTCCTGCTCCCCTTGTTATACGTTTTGTGTGTTAGCTCTAATACGAACCTTAACATTGTATAAAAATAATAAAAATAAAAATTACGAGTGGGCCTGTTGGTCCATCGGACCAAATTTTCATTGGTCTTCATGGCCTTGCTGCACACCTGCCTGCTGTACTGCTCGACCATTCGTCTTCCTTTCACCAAACCCAGATGTGCTCGGGCCAGGGCAGAGATCAAACGTTCGTTATTATTGTTACGAAGTTGGGAATTCGATCGCACACAACATTCAGGTTCGTTTAGTCAGTTATGTCGATAAGTGCTTGTTCCCGAGATAGCTCACCTTCCATTGTTTAATGGGCAGAAATCGATTAAGTTCGCCGCGAGATTCAATTTAACAGTTCATGAGCGATCATAACACAATGGAGACGCCCCTCCCCCTCTTGTGTGAAGAGGAAGAAGAACCCTCCGAATCACGGGACGTAGACAACTCCCTCCCACCCGCGGTTGTGTGGGCACTGGGGGGATGAGTCACGCCGGGGGCGGGGAGGGGCGGAGGAGAATAAGGAGGAGATCCTCAGTTGGTTCGGGTGGGTTGTGCAGTGGAGCTTCGGCTTCTGCTTGGCTCGGGTTAGGGTTGAGGCTTTTAGTTAGCTTTTTGCTTCGGCTTAGCTTTTAGCAGGCCTTTGGGTTCTGCTTGGCTCGGTTCGCTTTTTGGGCTGTGGCTTGGTTCGTCGAAGAGAGAGGCTTTGTTCATCGGAAGAGAGTTGAGCTGGTTGCTCGGCTCGGAGTTCTTGGTTCGTGGAGCTCTTTATTCTCCGCTTGGTTCGCAGCTTGGTGCGACTCATCGGCCTCATCTTGGAGGCGGTTCTTCGAGATAGCGACGCATCGACGGGAAGGATCGGCGCCTCGTCTCACCAGCACGTGTTCGGAAGCGCGAGAGGATTCGCTGGAGCTCGGAAGGATCGCGGTGATTGGATCCAGCTCGCTCTCGCTGGAGCCCGGTTCCGAACAACTTGAAGACCACACGAGGTGGAGAGGTTCGAGATAGGTTCTGGGTTTCAGCTCATCTGTCCTCCGAGCTGGAGCCTTTTATTAAAGACATCAGCCACCATTGCGTGTGCGTGTGCGCGTGTGTACGTGTGTGTGTGTGTACGTGTGTGTGCATGTACGCGTGTACGTGTGCGTGTATGTGTACGTGTGTGTGTACGTGTGTGTGTACGTGTACGTGTGTGTACATATGTGTGTGTGTGTATGTGTGTGTGTGTACGTGTGTGTGTACGTGTGCGTGTATGTGTACGTGTGTGTGTACGTGTGCATGTGTGTGTACGTGTGTACGTGTGTACGTGTGTGTGTGTGTGTGTATATGTGTCCGTGGGCCCGTTTAATAAGTAGGAAACTGTTAAGTGCTTTGTGTGCTGTAAATGATTGCCTTTCATATAGTCGGTATAGTTCTGCTCTTACATGCTTCCCTAGTTCCCCATCTATATATTAATACTGAAGGACCAATTTTGTGCTCCTCCTCGCGGTCGCGTCACGTTTTTCTCGGTACTGTGACCTGGACTGAAAGAAACTTCGTACCTGTAAGAGTGCATCGCACATAGTGGCAATAGTCATCCTTCATCTCTGAAGCAGAATAAACACTTTTCGTTGAGACGGGGATGGAGTGAAGAGGCGGGGGCAAGGTAAGCAAATTTTTGGGCGGGGGTAAGCAAATTGAAAGCAGGAGACGGGGGGGGGAATGGGGTGGGGGATGAGTGGGCGGGGGCTGGGGTGAATTAGGCGGGGTTGACTGTGAGGGGTGGACAGTGGGCGGGGGCCCGGGGGCAAGTGGGGCGGGGAATCAAGAGATGGGGGGAGTGAAGAGGCGGGGGCGGGGCTAGGGTAATTAAATTTTTGGGCGGGGTTAAGCAAATTGAAGGTGGGAGGCGGGAGGGGGGAATGGGGCGGGGGATGAGTAGGCGGGGGCAAGCACGCCCTGTCCAGTCCATGTCCCTCGAGTGTGGGTGAGCTGGTGAGGGTGGTTGAATGAACGGAATCCTCCGTCTGTGATGGGTTTCGGCTAGTTATTATAAATAAATACCCCAATTGTTGAATGTTTTCAGCTCGTTGCGTCGATTCTTTCATTGAATGAGCATTTCGTGTGTTGGGAGTTAGAAAGCCGTTGGTTTGCCGTAAAAGGGGGACATTTGGACCGACGGTTCTCGGCGATTAAGCCGCTCGGAATCGTGCACGGGACAGGCTCGCTTAAGCGGCTTGTTTCGTACGAGTTCCTTCGAGGGTGGAATACCCTGGTAGTTGGATCACATGGATATTTAGGTAAATTGAAGATTGGCAATCGACCATACCCCACGTGGTCTGCCCATTGGCGTATTTCGGTTCTTGCACAAGGACCCATCGGCCTCGGAGTTATCCGGGCGGTGATCTATATTCCGGGCGATTGGTCGGGCCGACTCGACTTACAGCTCCGTCAGAGCGGTCGGCTCACAGCCGACACCCTGGCCCAGCACAGTAACATTATTATTACCAAATGATAGTACTATTATTACCTCCACCACTGAAGGTGAAGGAGGTTATGTTTTCACCCCTTTCTGTCTGTTTGTTTGTTTGTTACTTGCAACATCGAAAATTTTTCAAGTATATTGCTCGGTCGATTTTGTTATTCCGTCTCTGTTCATCACCTACAGGTCACAATTTTAAACCTATTTTCACGAAACTTCACACAAAAAAACTTACAAAGGTTATGGCCTGGACAGACAGACAGAGACAAAGAGACACTCACATGATTGCAAAACCCAATCTTCCATTAAGCGGGCGGACGGGCTAATAAACAGAAAATACATGGATGGTGCAGCGGTCGTGCACTTGCTTCTAACCTGTCCGGTCTTAGCTCCATTCTCAATTCAACTATCAACTATCAGATTAAAGATTCACATCTTAGGTGTACCATCACAAAGTGCACCATCCTGTGAATGACCATTGATCTGGATTTATCATCTGCTGGGATTGCTCGGGTTGATTATCTGTGAATGTTAATGATCTTACAGTGTCTTTCAGAAAACTGGTGGGATGAATCTGTAACTGGTGAAAACTATTTTTCAAAAGGTAGGCACATACTCGCAACAGAGCTTGGGGCATTCACGAGTCGAGAAACATTTCAAGGCTCGAACTAATGCTGGATGGATTGCCAATCCATCGTAGGGAACTCCACCGAAAGTGGTAGGAATTGGTAGTTTGTTCATGGCGGGCGCAATATCTTGCCTCTTATTTGCAAAACATCATGGGATCTTGAACATACACCAATGACCAACATCAACAGATGGGTGATCTGGCTTTACATCCATCCGAGGGATGGCACACACATTGATGAATCACGATTCATACCAAAAATCTGGATAACAGTTTACAGCTGAGTTAAGACTGTCAAGCGGCTCGGCGAGCGGCTTGTAAAGCGGTTGATATGGAACGACTGGCTTGGAAAGCAATAGCAAGCTGCTTGCTAACGGAACACACTTGAGATGGGACAAGGCTTTCAGGGTGTTTTTTTTTTTCCTCAAAGTAGTGTTTAATTGGCACAGTCTGCCAGGAAGAAGAGTGGGACTCGTGATGATCAATCAGTTGAAAAACAAATAGACGAGAACGGCATTCATACTTCCATACGTTTGTACATGGGGAGCATGTGTCACTGCATATCTGTTGGCTTAATGGTTAGGGTGGTGGGTTTGGAAACTGAGGATCCTGAGTTCAAATCCTACTCTGCTGTTGAATTAATACCAGGTGGGGTTGACTCTGCCTGTCATCCTTCTGAGGTTGGCAAAATGAGTGCCAGCTTGCTCATACCCTGTGTTGGAGCGGTGCCCCGTCCAGGATTGTGCCCACGAGCCAAGGAGACTGCTTAGGCAGCACCAACACTCTGCACAGAGTATGGTCCCAATGAATGGATGGATGTGCCTCTGCACGTTGCTGCATTCACCTTCTGCTGGTACTTCAGGGGCCTCTGTCTGGCCATTCCTCAGGCAGATACCTGGCCCATCTCATCTCTTGGGATAGGTCATTCCAAACACCCACCTGAAGGGACCATTAAGTGTAGCACATACCTCTGCCAGGTTGAACAGTTTATGTTTTGTATCCCACTGATAGGCTGTATCTGGATCCGGATCTTCAACAAAAATCGAATCAGCTTCTCCTTGTCACACACCCAACCTGTCCACCAAGTTTCATCCGAATCCATTCATAACTTTTTGAGATATCGTGCCATATATAATTTTTGGCACCATCTCTTAATGGTAAAGAATCACTTAAAAAAAATTCTCGAATCTGGATCCGGATTCGGATCTTCCCCAAAAACTAATCAATTCGTGCTTATCACACACCCAACCTGTCCACCAAATTTCGTCCAAATCTGTCCGCAACTTTGTGAGATGTCCTGGTCACAGACAAACAGGCAAACAGGAGTGAAAACATAACATCCGTCTACCTTCGGTGACAGAGATATTAAACATGACAAGGGAGTGAGAATAGATGAAAACAGGTGGTTGGAGTGAGTAGGCAGGTCGGAGTGTGAGTGTGCGGGACAGCATGAGTGTGCATTCCTAATTGTCTTCATCCCTTCAAACCCTTTGCATTATGAATTAATACAGACATTCGTTCTCTGAGGCTGTTCATGGTGTTGCTCACTGATTCTAATGTTCTGGTTTGATGATGTAATCCTGTGCCGAGATGATAGACAATATAATTGTTTTTCCTTTGAAGTAATTACAGTTAAATTATAATGAAAACACACCATTACAGATTATTAAACACTCAAACTATAGAAAAATACGAAAATCCCCTTGGGTTACAGAATCTTTACATTGGTCAGTTGATCTGAAGAATCATTTATATTATAGATCAAGGTCAAATTCAACTGATTGATTTCATCAAAAGTACGTTAAAAATATAAAAATATCCTTTCAAGAATTTTGAGACTAAAATGATTATTTTACAAGGCAAATAACTGAATGACAAAAATAATATATACAGTACATGGAAAATAATAAATGGTGTGCTTGGAAATAAATAAAATATGTCTCTCTTGCAACAATAAAGATTAATGATGCTTTATTTGAAGATATTGTTGCGAATTCGCGCCCGCCGGCGTGCGGACGGCCACGTCTCTCGAATTGCGACCGCGCTGCCCACCGGACGGACAATTCGGTCGTGACCCTCTCGGAACAACGCCGGGAGTCAGTCACGGGTGGGGGTTTAACCCCACCACGACCGTGCCAATTGCCCACCTGCACAGGATAGGGTTGCTCACCAAATTCGATCTACCTAGGTACCTGCGCAGATGGTCGACTGGGCGATCATACCACGCCACAGGCCGACTCTGGACACGAACCGCTTAAGCGGTCTGTTCTGTGCTACAGTGATAACCGAGCGGTGTTATCATCGGCCTCGACGGTTCCGATTAATTACCGGGCGTATTAAACCCACTACGAACCATCTACGTGAAGCAGGATGGAAGGTCAATAAAGAAAAGACGAAGCGAAACGGGAAAACAGTTCACACAAAGCACATTTATTACGTGACACACGGAAAGCACATATATACAGCCAAAAACAGTCAAAATGCAGATATAGCAATTAAAACAAAAGCAACGACGATGCAGTTACTACCAACTACGCGCACACATGGCAACACTTGTACAGTTCTACTTTACAGACGGCGCCAACACACATTTACTTAAAAGCAAAGGAAAGAAGCCACCCTCACATACAAGGTGGCAGACGGGCCTGTAGGCCAATATGTGCACGTGACCTGAAGGAGCAGCCAGGCCCGCGAGACCGGGGGGGTCCTACCCGCGTCCTCGTGACGTGTTGGCGGACGAGCCGCAGATGTGGCCGCGTGGCTGTGCCCCGACTCCGTGCTCCTTGGCGGGTTTCGTTGGCCCAACGTTTGGAGTGGGGTGGGAACGGGGCCCCCTTGTTGCACTATCTCAGCGCGGGGGAAAGGGGGAATTGTTGATGCCCTGGGGGAGGGAGAATGGCTGGCTGGCTTGGGTCCCGCGACGAGCGATCCCACACCGCGACCTCGTCGCCGACCGCCATCCTTCTCGCCTCGGACACGAGCTCCTTGGCCTCTTCCCACAACTCTTTTCAGCCGACTCCAGAACCCAACTCGATGACACTCCGATCACTTCGCCACCCGACTCGACCCACTCTCTCTGCCCGATTCGCCTTGCGCTTGCCGTTTTATAGGCCAGCAGGAGAAAACAATATGCAAATATCCGGATCGGGATGACCTCGGGGGCGGAGCCACGCTCACCCATTGGTCGGAGGAAAGGGGGCGTGAATCTCCCCTGATCCTAGAATTTGCATATATCAATTTCACACAGACGCGCCTGGAGGCGGGGCCAAGCCACCCCGCGCTTGCTAATTGGATGGAGGGAAGTGGGCGTGTAGCGTTCTTGATCCGAATTCTCCCTCGGAAAGGCCGCTATTTGCGCTCGCGGCTCGGTGCGTTCGGCACCAATCGCCGAACGGGCCCGAGACAGCCCGACGCTCAGCGTTCACAGGTGGTGCAGGAATGGCTGTAGAAGGAGAGAGGCGAAGGTGGTGGAGGGTTTCCGGTGGTGGTTGATGGTTATGGTGCCGTTTCGGTGATGCGATGATGTGGGAGCGAGTTGTGAAGGTAAAGGTCATGGCTGTTGGCGTTGTTGTTGCCCGAGGGTTGGAGCGTGGTTGCAGTTGGTGATGATGGCTGGCATGGTAGTTAAGGTGGTTGTTGTGTGATGGCGGTTGAGACATTGTTGGTTCAAAATTAAGATAGAACAGAAAAACGGCTATCTCAAAGCGTCGCAGCCCGGATGAATCACATAAATTCCCTCTATACAACGGGTTTGGGGCTAACTACACATGTACTTGGAGATCTCACCTACGGGCCCTTCCATGGTGTAATGCGAATTTCCACAGCCGTGACACTACCCCCTCCCCTTTTTACAGACTCGTCCCGAGTCGTCAAATTTTCGTGTGCCATCATGTGTAGTTCTCCCCTAGTACGTTTTACCTACGGATCCCTGAGTGCGACATTCATGGTATTCGTGTCCCCAAAATAAATAACCTGAGGGCTGAGTAACTACCTAAACAAACCCACTCACACGGACGACTTAAATAAAATTTGCCGGCGCTAGACATACATGCCGGGGGCGCACTCATATTTACAGTACAACTTAACCTTAACTTAAAAATTTTACACTAAACCATGGCCCAGGATCAATGGACTCTGCAAAGAGAATGTAGTTAGCAGGGAGCCAGGCTGCTCGCATGCAGTCTCTGGCCCATGCAATGCAGGTGGCAGGGAACGTGTCCGGCTGCTTACACGCAGTCCTAGGCCTCCCCCTTTTAAATGGGCACAGCGAACAATGGCGCATGGGTTGCGCAAATGCAGTCTCCTTGTGCGGCTGCCTACAGGGCAGTCCCTGCAGCACGCGCAACGATCTGACGCAGAAAACAACGATGCACGGGCCGCCAATGCGGTCCATGATGCGACTGCCTACAGGGAAGTCCCTGCAGCTTGCAAACTGTTGCTTGATGATCCTGGCGCACATGACAATGAACAAGGGGGCGGGGAAATCGGAACAGAACAGGGGCAAAAAGAACCGCGGGTAGCAGGCATGGCATGGCAAAGGTAGCAGGCAAACACAGCCTGCAGAACAAGGCCGTTGCAGGCAAACACAGCTGGCAGATGAACTGGCCGGCACAGGCCTTGAAGTAACACTGCCAGCAGATGAAGCTGGCCAGCCTTTGCCTTTCAGTGGAGGTTGGTGGAGGGAGTGCGGTGGTGCTGGCCACTCGGAAGGCGGGCTCGGACCTGCCTACTGTCTCCCTCCCACCTATCGCCTTTGCCTGTCACTGTCTATACCCACTCCCTTAATTTGTCAAAACCAATTTAGCCCCAACTTATTTTTTTGTTTTTATTTTTACTTCCCCACTATAAATCGTCCCCTAACCCCCTTTACTGTCCTTGTTTGGCTAACCTAACGTCCCCTAGCCTACTCCCAACCCCTACTTTCCCTTCCCAGAGGGGAATGAGGGAGAGCTAGCGTCCTGCGTCGAGGCCCAACTCAAGCCTCAAGATGGCCTCCCCAGACTTCAGTGATCTTAACCCAAAGTGGGTCCAGCGGCCCACAACGAGAGCGAAGGGTTGGATGGTGCGGAGGGATACACTTCCTAATCTACCCTATCCATTTACCTTTAAACTACCCCGGGGCTTTCAACAAGCGCCTCTAGCTTAAACTATTGGTTCTAACAACCCAGATTCCCGTTTCCTGTGTTGGTGTCCTCACAATTTTGGGGCTCGCCCCCCAATTTTCTTCCCGTGCCCTCACACGGTCTCATGGCTGGGACGCGTGGCTCCCCTTGGCAGGCATGACCCTCTGCCAATGGCACCCCCGGGCACTACACTGCCTCCGAGGCTACCAGCTCCCTAAACACCGGGGAGTTGCCTCCCTGGCTACTCCCCTGAAACGCTCACGTGGCAGGCTGGCTTCCCGGGCCCCTTTCCAAGGGTCACCCATGCCCACAACACTGTCCACGTGGCTAACGGCGCCCCAGGCCCCCGCATCATGCGGAGCACCCGTGCCCACTACGCTATCCCGGCCCCCCATGGACCGTTGGCCTACCACGGCCGACTAGCCCTGTGCCCGGGGTACCCAGTCAGCGATACTCACCTTTCGCAGCCACGCTCCCAGCCTGCACCCCTCCAAACGGGCTCCTGCACCCCTCAACAGGGGCTCCTGCACCCCTCCAAACGGGTTTCGAGCCTACACTCCCACCAACAACAAAACGACCTCCATTTTGTCAATTTGACAAACCCCCAACTCACATTACACTGACCTCGGGGTCCCTTGGGTGGGAGTCAGTCCTCCCCCCAATCACTCATCGCACCATGCATTCCCCATTCGCTCCATTCACACAGACCCGCTGGCCTCACTCACCCGCCAAGCACATGTTTCCACTTCACACTTCAACTCACACATCGCTGAACTCAGCCATCCTTCTAACTACATCCCCTAACTAACTCATGCTCCCACGTCGTGCCTTGCACTACAGCACGTTCCTTTTAACCTACGTAGCTAAACTACGTCCCCTCTACACATCCAAAGTCTGTCACTGTCCTCCAAATCCTCAAATATTATTTCCCCAACCTAAATCTCAACTAAAACCCCCTACCTAATCCATTCCACGGGCCCCATGAGGACTTACCCCTGCCCCATGAAGCCGGTCTAGCTAACACTAATCCTTCCCCCTAGCTAGTTTCATCCTGTGCCCAGCCAGGGGGTCTTCCACCCCTTGCCCGGGAATCCTGTTCACCCGAAAGCGAGGCTTGCTTTTTTTTTTTCATCGCGCAGCACCAGGGCGGCAACTCGCAACCTGCGCACCAGCGCGGCAATTCACAGCCGCGCACCAGCGCGGCAATTCACAGCCGCGCACCAGCGCGGAAATTCACAGCCGCGCACCAGCGCGGCAATTCACAGCCGCGCACCTTTGCCATGACGTCATGGCAGCTGTACGTGCACCTCGTCCCTCCGGACGGTACCATCTGGCAGGGATTCACCCTCCTGCCGGATTCCAACCATACACGCAGCCATGACGTCACCCGGTGCATAAAAAAAACAAGCCCCACGTCTCGAGGGATTCCCCACGCGAACACATGTGCTCTGCCCATTGGAGCTTAACACACACGCCTGCGTGGAGAACCCATCCGGTCCAAATTCGAAATCCTGCCTAAACTTTGTCCGTCGCGGGATCAGCAACATTCACCGCGCTCGGTTCCGGACCGGGTTTCACTCCCGCAAGCGAGCACGTGGCGGCCTCGTGCGTTGCACAGCCCGGACCTCGCGCTCGCTGCTGTGTAAACCCGGAGCGATGCTCAAAACATCTACGGCCGCCACTCGGCCTTTGTCTCTCTGTCGCCGTCTCCGTCGCCATTCAATCCACGCACACCTGCGTGTCACGATGCTCGCACGCCATTCCATCACATTCACACCAGGAGACGCGGCTGCGTGCTCCCGCATGCCGACCGACATCTCCCTCACATACCGCTCTCTCACACACACTGTCTCTCTCACACGGACCCTTACACTCACACACGGTGCCTCATCCACATACGGCGTGCTGGGAAGCACACCCTTCGGCACACTTGCCACCACACCATTCACACACGGGGTCGCACTCCTACTCGGGGGTGCACTCACACCTTTCACCTCACACGCCGGGACAACCACACTGGGGATTCGTGTCCCCACAAGGGGTTCCGGGGCCTCTATACCCCCCAAGCTCGGCGTGCACCCGTTCACAGCACTCCTCCCCTCGAACTCGCTCGACACGACCAAACCCGCCTGGTCGTGAGTTGCCTCAAGGGGGCATACTCCCTCCCCTCGTTCCTGGAGGAGGCCATCCAGCTGCTCGCACCAGGTCCCCACACAGTCCGCCAGCTCGCCCCCATTATCCTCCACTAACTCCATGTGTGTGTGTGTGTGTGTGCGTCTCTAACCCCGTCCAATTCACCCTCTATCTCCCGTGTCTCTGCCAACTCGGTCACCTCTTCATCCTGTACCTCCCTTGTCTCAACTATTTTTATTTCCTTTGTCGTCACCTTGTGTCTCGTCTCACACGTTTCGGTCACCCCATTTAATTTTTCCCTCTGTGTCACCGTCACGCTTCTCGCCCAACACGTCCGCCAAATTATTTTGCCCTCACCCACCTCCATTGCGGGCCTGACAACTGTTGCGCTCCCACACGTGGCGTCGCCATTTTGAGCTCCACTGCCCGCGTTTCGCTCCTCGCCATAGCCATTATGCCTGCCTGCAGGCCACGGTGTATTCGCTGCATCTCACCCCGCAGTGTTTACGTATTCGTTTCCATGTCATCCATTTTATTATTTATTACCGCCAGCATGGCGAATCGCTGGGCCATGTCGGATGCGCTTGAGTGAGCCGTTTCGGCAGGGATCGGGGGAGGTTTTCGGAGGAGGGGAGGGGAGGTGTCATACACCGTGGCCGCTGCCGCGCCCATCTCGGGCTCTGGGTTCGATTGGGGGGAAAATTGTTCCTGCTCATTCAGCATTTCCTGCTCGGGGCTTTCGTCCTGGACCATGGATTCTACACTCAATCCAAGTCGCAGCCCGGATGAATCACATAAATTCCCTCTATACAACGGGTTTGGGGCTAACTACACATGTACTTAAAGATATCTCACCTACGGGCCCTTCCATGGAGTAATGCGAATTTCCACAGCCATAACAATATTGATGCCATAGTGGGGCATTTGAATAAACACTTTATTAATATTGGTCAAAACTTGTAAAAAATATTCCCACGGTGAATCGATCGTTTGCTAACTTTTTGGGGGACCCTAATTTGAATTCATTCTTTTTTACTACGACTCATGAACTTGAGATAAAAGATATTGTTGAAAGTCTTTCAAAAAAATCAAAAGGGTGCAGGAAATGATGGCATAAGTAATGTCCTCTTAAAAACTATTTTGCCTGAAATTATTTAACCCCTTTGATTCATCATAAATTCATCTTTATGTAATGGTGTAGTCCACGAGAAAATGAAAATTGCTGAAGTTAAACTAATTTTTCAGAAAGCCGATCCACAAGACATTCATTATTATTGTCCAATCTCATGAACTATCTTTTTTCAAAAATACTTGAAAAGATTGTTTTTATACGAACTGTAAAATTACTAAAGCAGTCTAATATTTATTAATTCATAATTTGGTTTTAGAGAAAAACATAGCATCACACACGCCTTGTTAATATTCTTATGTTATGTTAATATGTCAATGTATAATATGTTAATGTTAATATATAAAAATAATATGTTAATGCAAGCAATTAATTACTTTGCAAATACAGTTGGAGTCTTCCTTGACTTCTGTAAAGCTTTTGATACGATTGATCATAACATTCTTTGACACAAACGATCACATTATGGAATGAGAGGAATAGCCTTAAAATGGTCTTAAAACTACCTGATATATATATATATATATATATATATATATATATATATATATATATATATATATATATATATATATATATTCGCACCATTTTAAAGCCTTTTTTCCCTGAGCAGGGGTCAGCTTTTTGCGGGCTCCAATCATGGTACCCTTTCTTGTGGCAATTGGGCTCCAATCATGGTACCCTTTGTTGTGGCAATTTTTTTATGGCCAGATGCCCTTTCTGACATCAACCCTTTCGTCGCCTTCGACATGCAGGGATAATTACCAGTATACTGGTGCTTATTTCACCAACCTCAGAAGGATGACAGGCTGAGTCAACCCCCCTGATGTTAATTCAGCGCCAGCGGGGCTCGAATTCAGGAGCCCGAGGATCCCAAGCCACCACCCTAACCACTAAGCCAAAACCAGGCGTGTGTGTGTTTTTGTGTGTTTGTGTGTGTGTGTACACACACACACACACACACACACACACACACACACACACACACACACACACACACACAGACACACACACACACACACACACACACACACACACACACACACACACACACACACACACACACACACACACACACACACACACACGTTGTTCGTCTTTCGGCTGCTTAGTGGTCGCCACAGCGGATCATCCGTTATGATCCGCATACTGATTTGGCATAGGTTTTACGCCGGATGCCCTTCCTGACGCAACCCTGGTCACCTCTTACGACACAGGGATATGGATTGGGTTTCACCATGATTCCGGGCTGCCCTACACCCTCTCATAGCGCGGCCCAGCGCAGAGCACCCATCCTCAAGCGATCCTCCGAGTAGCCAGATTACAGGGGCATGCCACTATATATATATATATATATATATATATATATATATATATATATATATATATATATATATATATATATATATATGTATATGTATATATATATATATATATATATATATATATATATATATATATATATATATATATGTGTATATGTATATATATATATATATATATATATATATATATATGTATATATATATATATATATATATATATATACGTATATATATATATATATATATATATATATATATATATGTATATATATATATATATATATATATATATATATATGTATATATATATGTATATATATATATGTATATATATATGTATATATATATATATATATATATGTATATATATATGTATATATATATATATATATATATATATATATGTATATATATATATATATATATATATATATATGTATATATATATATATATATATATATATATATATATATATGTATATATATATATATATATATATATATATATATATATATATATATATATATATATATATGTATATATATATATATATATATATATATATATATGTATATATATATATATATATATATATATATGTATATATATATATATATGTATATATATATATGTATATATATATGTATATATATATATATATGTATATATATATATATATATATGTATATATATATATATATATATATATATATATATATGTATATATATATATCACATGATGTGATCGGCAGGTAAATCGAAACATGTGGAGCATGACGAACACTCCCCCGATCCCCATTTGTTGACAATTTCCACCTTTTCTTTTGGATCACATCATCGTGATGTTCATATATTATTGGATACTCTCAATATAGAACCTCAGCATGTTTCTGATTGGCTAAAGGCAAATAGATTGTCATTAAATATCGAGAAAACAAATTTTTATGTTTTTCAGCAACTGTGCTTCTGTGTTTCCTGGACCTATTATATTTGATGTTGAATGTAGTACTGGTATCATAAATAAATGAATTATTCTTGCACAACATTCCACCTTGATTTGGTATTGATTAAACTACAGCATTGTTGCTTGGGGCCACTCATTGAAATGATGATTTTTTTTTTCTCATTTTTCATTGAAATTCATCATTGAAACAACTCATTTTTCATTGAAATGAAAAATGGTGCGAATATATATATATATATATATATATATATATATATATATATATATATATATATATTTATATATATATATATATATATATATATATATATATTCTCGTGGTATAAAAAAAGAGTTTTTTATGTGAATTATATGGAGTGAAAGTCCACATGCACACTCAAATATTTTCCTCTATGATAACAACCAATAAATAATAATATCATTCCTTTCATGCCATAAAAGCACAAAGGGATACCAAGGCAGTTTCATTGGCAAGGAGTGCAGTCCTGGACAGGTCACAACTCTGATGCAGGTTACCCCAAATAGTTACTACCCCCATACACTGGCAGTCATTTCACTGACCTTGGAAGGATGACAGGCTCAGCCAGCCCAACCTGGTGTTAATTCAACAGTCTACAGGAGGCTTGAACTCAGGACCCTTTGGTCCAAAGCCAGGAACATTAACCACAAAGCCAACACCATGCTTTCTATGAGAATAAGGTTCTCAAAATAGAAGAACTATACATTTTTCATTAGGATTACTTATGTTCCAGCTGAGTCCAAATGAGATACCCCAGAAACTTGCTCAAATTTTTGTGAAAAATAGTCATTCATAAATACTCAACTATACAAGCTGATATGGACCATTTACAACAAACAAGAACTTTGCAAACAAAACTATTATTTATACTGGACCCAAATTATGGAATTCACTTGAAGTGAGCTTTCAGCAAACGAATGATGTAAATATGTTTAAACATAAACTCAAAAGCTTATTATTGATGAGGCGTATAATAAATTGAAATCGATATAGTAATCACTGAAAATAAATGAGTAATGAGTGATTTTGAGATGCTGACGTAAGGAACTGCATTCTAGCTGATTCCTCCCTCCGACACCCCCCCCCCATTCCCCCATTTGTATTCATTTCTATTTTAGTTTCCTTCGGTTTGGTTTCTGTCTGCACAACTTGTTATTCTCAATTTCGTTATCTTGTTTTACAATATTCTCCTTCCTTCTGTCCCTTTTTTACTTTTCTTTTTTTTTCTCTTCAAATCCTTATATATTTTTAATCACAATATATTGTCATGGGGACCTGAAATCTTGCAAGCCCTGCTTTTTTTTTCAGGTTTCTCCACTGTTTTTTTTATTTGATGTGTTTCTTGTATTTGTTTGATTGAGTTAAATGTGAAAAAAAATAAACTGAACTGAACTGAATGAAATACTAATTTTATTCTGATAAAATACCATTGATTTTTCTGTTTAAGAGAAGGTAGATAAGATTTTGGAATCCAAACTTAGTTCAGTGAAATTTTGTGGATTTAAAAGGCGAGGTGGATGAGAAATGGAAATCAAAAGGACGAGACACCTCCCCCCCCACCACCAACCTCTATCCCGTCTTCCCAACTCCCCCTTACCCCCTCTCCCCTAGCCCTGCCAATTAGCAAATGAAAACAGTTTCTGCTTTAGTGAAAATGTTCTCACACATGATTATGTGTACATGTCCTCTTCGGAGAGGAATGGTGGTGTTGTTATTTGTGAAAACAGTGCGAGATGGACGGGGATAAAAAGCTTCCTCACCACGCGGGCTGTGTGAATTAGATCCTGTTGTCTCAGCTGCACTGCTTGGGTTCCACTGTAGATGAGTCATCAGCAACAGCACCAAGTTTGTTCCGATACAGGTTTTGCACAAGTGAGAGTGGAGTTTGTTACTGCCTGCTCTTGACTGACAGATGGAACATTTTTTTGAGGTTTTTAATAAAGTTGAACATCAACATGAGATTGTGCACAAAGTTTGCAATGTTATGAGTAATGTAATTACTTACTGTACTGAGACTACTTTATTTCTATTACAAGAGTGAGGCTGATGGAAGAGCAAGGTTAAATTGATGGTGGGGTAGCAGGGCAACAATTGGGTACAACCAGCAATGGAATAAATGAACAGGAAAGGAAGGGAGCAAGACAAGGGGAGGAAACACTGAAACCAGCAAGTTAGAGGGTTGGGTGAGGAAGGGTTAATGGGAGTAATAAAGATAATGAATGAGGAAGGGGATGACATGAGGTGGCAATGTACTTCCTGCTTTAAGGCCTGCGGGAAGGATGGGACAGAACAGCCTCTGCAAGGTGATTTCATAGACGGAAGAAGCGAGAAACAAAGGAGTTGAGGTAGGCAGTCAGCCTTGAGTTTGGACATCTAACCAGGAAAGGGATACTGGAAAAACGCAGGCATCTTGGTCCCTGGAGTTGCTGGTGAAGGTCATAGGACAGTGAGCAGAGGGGCCAATATTAAAGAAGAGGTGGTAGAAAACAAAGAAACTACTGACCTGCCTGTTATGTGAAAGCAACAGACCTTGCACTCTGCCCTCATCGTGGGAGATTCCAATAATGTTGAAAGCTTTAAATTCCACCAAATCAGGGAGAGAAAGATGTGATTCTGTGGCACCAGTCCACAGCAGAGAGCAGTACTCCAATGAGTTACAGACAAAGGCCTTGTAGATTGTGAGTAGCTTTGATTTTCCAAGTAAAGGCTTATATCAACAGAGGATGCCCAGTCTGTGGCTGGCTTTGGAGGCCAGTTTTGCTATGTGGTTGACCCAGGAGATGTCGTGGATGATGGTGAGGCCTAGAAGTTCAAGAGACTAAACCTATTTTTTGGCAAACCACTAAAGCAGTATCTTGGCAAGGGTTATACTGGCTGGATTCCCCTTGTCTTCTCAGAATTGTTTGTCCATGCTCTATCCTTGCTAAGCATCAAGCAAAGAAGCAGCATGCACCATTTAAAATTTTGGTACGACTCGGGGCTGGGGTTTGAACCACCATCCTCCCAGACTCAGCATGGACACTGTAACCATTATGCCACCCAGTCTGAGGATTTATATATAGTAAGGTTAAAAGGGTCTCCTGTCTGATTGGTAGAACCCCTGGGGATGGAGACCCTTGTGGTCTTTGAGAGGCAGAGACATACAGTATATCGCGGATTGCGGTTGGGTAATTATTAACCCATGTCCCAACAGGAATCTCTATCTCTGGCCCGTACTCTCTGACTTGCTATGTCTGGTTCCCATTCTTGTCCTGGTCCAGATGAAGCAGCACTGTTTACATTTTTCTGCTCTGTGTTTTGCTCCAACTTTGTGTCCTTCAGCTTCATGCCCCCACTGTTCCGCACCAGCTGTGAGTTCTCCACTATGTTCTCTGCACTGGTGGTTTTATCTTTTGCATGCCAGCATTAGTTAGTGTATTTTAAAGATCCCATGGTGTCCTTCGCAAAGAGTAGGCAAGCTATTGCCGACACTATGAACAAATTCCAAATTCCTGCCCTAATCTCAGAATGAAATGAAAAAGGGTCAAGCTCTCAAGGGAGTCGTTACACCCCTTCACTTGGGCATGTAGATTAGTCGTAGTAGTAGAAGTCGTTCTAGTAGTTTCGTAGTTTATTTTATTTTTATCTGGTCTTTTGTCCTCATTTCAAATTCATTTATGAGAGAAAGTTAAAAAATCTGGGAAGATGTATTGATGCATAGATGTACTGATGATGTACATCTGATGTCAAGAGCACACTGATCAATGTACATTGAAGATGTACTGATGGCAAGAGCACACGCAGTAAAGCTGTCATGGTGTTGGGTTGATGGTATAGGCTGACTTCCTAATGCCGTCCATCACTGGCAAGCTCCTGGAGTTGAACAGCAGCCACATTTTACCTGAGGCTAAGGAACAGGTCACAATACTTACAGTACTTCAGATGATTCAGAAAAATTGCACCAGTAAACTACATAGTGGTGAATGTTATGACCCCCAGTCGTGTTAATATTGGAGTAAGCATTAGGTGCAGAAACCCACAGATGCATGCCCCACAGTTCATCTCGAGTTCAGTTCATGAATGGAGAGAGAGAGAGACATGACTATGGCCGCTAAAGTTAAAATGGCCTCACTGCATCACCGCTATGTCAATGAAAGTAACCCCAGAGCAGCGTGGCTTTGTATCATGAAAACCCACAGCCACCACTGTGAGGGGAAGAAGTAATACAGCATGCTTATCAAGGAATGGCAAAACAAGCATCTGCCATTGTCATCAAAATGAGATACATTTTTTTTCTGAATTTTTACAAGAAAATGAATGATCAGTCATGCATACCAAGAATATCAGGTTCTGGTATCTGTAAAAATAGAGTTAGCATTTTTAAGATAAAGATAGGGAAAAGGTGTTTGATAGTTGTATCACTGTGTTGGCCACAGAAGGTTTTTTTCTCTTCTTTTTCTGAAGTTCTACAGGGATTGTGGAGCAATTCCTGGATGTGGTTTTGAAACCACGTCATGGAGTGCAGTGTTTGCAAATCAGTATTAATTTTATAACGACACAATTTTTCATGCACTTCAATTGGCTGTGAAATATCGAATCAAATTGAAATCACTGTGGAAATGGATTGATGAAAGCCAAGTCAGGGAACTCGCAATCTGGTTTCTGACGCCAGGTGATTTTGAGGGTAACCTCATCATGGATTCAAAGGGGGATATCATGGAATCTTTGGAGATGGGGTAAAGCTGTAGATTAAAATATGTTCATGTACCTTGGATTACGCTCAGAGAACAATGGGAAAGTAGTCTTAACCGTAACTAGAAGGGGTACCCGGCGAAAAATCAACTTTTATCCTTAATATCTTCAGGTCTTGAGCTCTAGCCCCTGGTGGGCCATTGAATTAACACCAGGTAGGGTTGACGAACTCAAATTGAGAACCAGAGTGCTGGTAACAGGGGCACAGCCGTGCCCCGAAAAAATGATGCAGCCAAGCAGTCATAGGTTACATACAATTAAATAAAACCTGTTGCAAGTCGAGCGAAAGGCGTTGTATAATCAGCCAAACTGTTTGATAGGGTGATATATTATTACTATATGAATAAAATGGAAATGCTAAATAAGGAGGATTGAATATAGCAAACGTTTTCTAAATCTAATCAATATGAGAAACAGGAATGAATGAGACTCACCATTATTAACGTGAAGAATGAGATGGAGGAAAGAGTTTTTGTTTTAATGAAATTGAAACTAGCCCATCTATCCTCACCTTGCTCAACGATATCATATTGTCTGCGGCCTCACTTGACTATATCGTACTGTTTACAGATTGGGCTTGATTAGTGGAATCTCAGATGGGACAGTTATTGCCGGCCGTACGCAGGCAGGCACACCGAGACCGAGCTCTTTTTATGTTGTAGATGGCTACGTGTCAATTTGCTGGCAGACAGGTTGAATGACAGATGGAATTAACAGAACATCGATGGAGGTTAACTACCATAGGAAACAAGGAGAAGCTGGCATTTCAGGTGTTAACCCTTCCTCTGAGAAAAAGGGCCCCGTCAACTTCTGCTTGCTTATTGCTTCCCACGGTGGTTAGCGTACTTCGATAAGCATTCTGCTGATGCCATCCGCTGCACTCGGAGACTTAGGCATGGGATATAGTCCCTCAGGACAAACCATTGGGACACCAAACAGCAGAATGCAATGATGAGACCAAAATAAAAAGCATACATTGAAACAAAAACCATGAAAAAGTAAAAACATACCATGGAACAAAAATGATGCTGTCACGCAGACCTACTGGGATTGTAGATAACACAGTGAAAATGACATGTATACGGATGGCTTGTAAGTATTTTAGGAATTTACTTGCTAGTGATGGAATATGATGGTTTGTGCGTCTATCCCGCACAGCTGCACTCGAGGCTTTAGGGAAGATGGAGACTAGATTTAACTTTGTGAAGTATAAATGAAAAACCTTAACTCTGGGCAGAAGTCCAAGCAAGCCTGTTGGCATTTAGGAACAGCTGTGCTCCAGCAAAATCCGGAGTGAGCCGGTATTCCCAAAAATGAGTTTGTTTGCTTGGTCCATCTCGACCTACGCAGGAAAGTGAACTGGACATTTACTAAGTACCCCACAATGGTTGTGAGAACCACAGTGCAGAAAAACATACAAAAGCAAAACAAATAAGTTTTTGTTGACAAAGACAAAGGTTCAGGAAAACCCAACGTTTCGGCCACAGAGTGACCTTCATCAAGGACTATGCAGGCCATGTGTGCTCAGATATTAATTATTGATGAACTACACAGGTATAGAAAGAAAGAAAGCAAGAGGTGAGCCCTGTAACAGATCATAAGAACCAGCGAATAAGACTTCCTTTTTGACGCTTCTTCTTCTAATTAGTAAGGTACAAGAAGCATGGCAGCTGCAGTGTAAGGAGCACTCATTATTTTGGAAGTGGCTATCAAAATTAGTTTGTATTTGTGTTGTTTTCTGTGCACTGTAATGTTTCATTGTCAAAATGGGACAGAGGCCTCACAAACTCCCTGAACATGATGTAGTCACAATCTCACCACCCCCTTCACCTTCCGCTACTCAACTCATCATTGGGTGTTTCATCTTCCTACATCATTCCATCTCTCCTACACCAAATCAACCTGGCCTTTCTCTCTTCTCATCAGAACTTTCCCTCCCCCTTCCCCTAAACAATAAAAGCAATAATAGGAGCATTTATTCAAGTCTAATGGTCTATTGTACTTTTGTGTTGCTCTTCCAAGAGAGTATTTCGGATCAGCGCACACTAGGCCTGCACAATCCTCGAATAAGGTAACTTTGTGGCCAAAACTTTCTCAGCTTTTGTCATTTTGATGAAATTTTGAATTTCAATGCCTCATCAATTCGGATTTTTTTTTTTTATAAAACCCTAAATATTTACATTTGTGTTTTTTTGATGCCTCCTTCAGCTGGAGAGATTATGTTTTTGCGTTGTCCGCCTGGCTGTGCGTGCGTAGCTGATTTTGATTACCCCGATAACTTGTGAACCACCAAAGGAATTTGGACCAAACTTAGTACAAGTATGTACCAAATCAATATTAGACTATGTACTACATAAATGAAAAAAATAGATATTTTTTAAAATGTTAAAATGTCCACGTCCATAAAGAAATCCACATCCACAATTGTTTTGTTAAAATCCACATTTTTGTAATTTTTTTTTTGTTAATGTGTTTGTTAAAACGATGTCAATTCTCTAATAACCACCTATAGAAACCACTGTATGAGCTGAGAAGTCTTGATTTTACTCAAGTAAGTCAAATTTAACATTCAGACAAAACAACTTTTTTCTTTCTTCAAATCACAACTCCAACAATCACATTTTCAAAACGTTGAACTTCTCCTTTCTGAGTTTAAAATCTTTATTAAAGCAAAACGCGAATTAAAAAAAAAAAAAACAAGAAAGAAAAGAAAATGTCAAATAAGTATCGTCCAAGTGTTAGGTATCATTCCAGCACCAGGCCAAACGATTGAAAAACGACATGAACAGCGCAGGTAAATGAAGACTAAACTGAGTTCTTTAAGTCTGTAGCTTCGGAAACTACTTTCAGAGATTTCAAAAAGTGATTATGTATATTCACTTGTTACTTGACGTTTATGTTTCAGTTTGGGTTCATTGTTTACCGCAGTGACTCAAAGAGGCAAAAAGGCCAGCATGACGTTTATCTCCACATTTTTATGCTGTTGCAGCGATATGTTTTCACTCACAACTGTAATTTCACAATCTGGGTACCAATAATCAACCATTCAACCAACTCATTACCTGAGAATTCGCCATTTTGCTTTCTTGACTCATCACTCATTGAAAGGGGATTTGCACTTTGCCGATGTCTTTGATGGAGTCTTTAAGTTATAAACAACCATCAGTTGAGCATGCTCAAGTTGTAGACAACTTGGTGGCCACGATCCCATGCGTAGAGTACTTGCTCACGTGGGTTATAGTCAATCTGGGTCACATAGCCATGCATGTTGATCAGCGGGACACGGAGAGAGGCCTGCGTGCTTGTGTATGTGTCATAGGCGTAGAACACCGTGCTGTTGCGGAGGGTGTACGTGTCCAGCGCATACAGCACCCCGCAAACCACAAAGCAGTTTCCGTATGCACCCTTACGCAGAGTAGTTCTCCATGTTGCATCATCATGGATGGAGAGGTCTTTCGGGTCTAATCGGCTCAACGTAATCATTTCACCCTGAGTGACAACATATGAGAAGAAACTTTCATGAAATTCAAGCATTTTGACCTCTTCACAATCTTGTCGCAATCTCTGAAATAATACCTGATGCCTCATTAAGATCTACCTTTCGTCGATATTTAAAATTAACATACCAACTTTGTATGCTGCACAATGAAAGACAGTATATCTTCTCTCTGGAATAGCGCGCTAATCAGGAAATGTTCACAAGATGATGAGCTTTGATTAGGGCTGTCCTTCCTAAATGTCTCATGCCAAAGTACAGACTTTGCATTGAGTTGTATAATAAAAATAGGACCACAGGATCTGTCGCTTATCTGGGCCCTGGCCAAATGCTGTAACCCAAATTTGGTAGCATTCTGACTGATGGGTCTGCAGAAGAAGATTTTTGAAGGAATTTACATGATTTTACCAATAATTGACGAAGTCGGCCATTTTGACACGCTTCCGGTCAATTGATCGGCACCACCCCTGCAATTTAACATCCCTATCCTTGCTGATGTTGAAACCCGAATTTGGTAGCAATTTGACTGGTGTGTCTGAAGAAGAAAATTTTTGAAAAAATTTACTAAGACAGCCATTTTGACACACTTAAAGTCATGTGACCAGAACGAGCTTTGCAATCTCTTTTACCAGTCAGTAGTGAAACATTGCTGCCAAATTTCAGCCACATCGGCCCATCGGTTTGGCCAGAGAAGTCGAAACAGGAGACGGACGGATAGACAGACGCTGCATAATGGCAATACCTCATCTGGAATTACAATTCCACATAAGCAATAAATGGAATGGACAGCCCACATAATTCGATGAAACAGGTGTTTTGTGAACATTAAAAATTCTAATCCTATCATTGAATAGCAACAACATACCCTTGAGGTGCCTTCTTTCAGGGAAGGGTATATCACCCAGAGTCCATTTTCATCCACAGCGAAGTCAATGTCTGAGTGACCCCTCCAGCGCCATGGAGTTGTTTCCTCATACACAGCATCTGGGAGGAGTGCCCATGCGACCATGTGTCTTCCCGCCAAGTTGTACTTGATGATGTGTCGAGAGAAGGCTCGATTGTAAAAGAAAGAACCATTGTACACCACATGACCAGTCCCGATCCAATTGTATGGTAATTTGTGAATGCTGCTCCAGCGACCTGTTTGATAAATTATTTCCTGTTATTCTTTTTCACCCTCAGCACAATTAACAGTGAAAAACAACATACTTGTGGAAATTTATCATGCAAGGATTTTAGAGGAAATACTTTGGTATGGAAAACTTTTACCTTACTTTACCATGGCTTCGGAAAGCAGCAGAATCATGAAACATACATATATATATATATATATATATATATATATATATATATATATATATATATATATATATATATATATATATATTGTTGCGGTCTTCGCGCCCGCCGGCGTGCTGACGGCCACGTAACTCGAATCGCGGCACGTCGCCCACCGGACGGACAATCCAGTCGTGACCCTCTCGGACTAACGCCGGGAACCAGTCACGGGTGGACCTTTCGGTCTCACCGCGATCGAGCCAATCAGGCCCCGCGTGGGATAGGGTTGCTCGCCAAATTCGAACTACCTAAGTACCCACGCGGAGGGTAGACCGGGCGATCGCACCTCGCCGCAGGTCGACTTCGGACACGGGCCACTTAAGCGACCCGTTCCGTACTATCAGAATAACCGAGCGGTGTTATCGTCGACCTCGACGGTTCGATTAATTATCGGGCGTATTCAGCCCACTACCAACCCTTTACGTGAAGCAAGATGGGGATTCAATGGAGGAAAAGACGAAGCGAAGCGGGAGAACAGTTCAACAATAAAGCACATTTATTCTCGGCACACGGGAAGCACACAAATACAATTCCACCAAATGCACACAAAAAAAAGAAAACACAATTCCATTTACACAAAAAGCAAATATAAAAGTGAAAACACAGTGCAGAGCTAATACCGACTACCGAGCACACGGCAACACTTATACAATTCTACTTCACAGACGGCGCCGACAACACATACCCAAAACCAAGGA
>NC_140974.1:47715907-47730907 GCF_056783735.1 Eptatretus burgeri
ATGATGACAAATAACCTCACAGAGATATTAATTACAGAGGCGATACCCCTGGGCGCTCATTTGGTAGTGGCTGGAGAAGATAACCAAGTTCTATTAGCGCCAAACAAGCCCACAAGCAAACAATCCCATAAACAAACAATCCCACAAACCAACAAGCCCACAAGCAAGCCTACAAACAAACAATCCCATAAACAAACAATCCCACGAACCAACAAGCTCACAAGCAAGCCTACAAACAAACAATCTCATAAACAAACAATCCCAGAAACAAACAATCCCACAAACCAACAAGCCTACAAACAAACAAGTCCACAAACAAACAATCCCACAAACAAACAATCCCACAAACCAACAAGCCTACAAACAAACAGACACTTCTTAAATTATATGTAGTATGATGGAGTCCAAATTAATATCTTGTCACACTCATTTTCCATACACAGAGTATTCCTGGATTTAAATACAGTTAATTATATTACCAGTGTCTCCAGACATCGTCACATTGAAACTGAACCATTAACCTCACCATCGTTTTGTTCAATTAACTTCAACAACATTGTTGTTTCACCGATCAAAGGCCGAATTACAGATGTAGCGTAACGTATCCATCATCACAATATGCAATGGAAAGTACTTACCTTGTTTAAAATTTCCCAAGTTTTTGAACTCCACAAGGTTGTTTCCATAATAGTAGTTGGTAATGAAGATTCTGTCATCAGTGGCCATTGGGTCCTTCATCCAGGCACCCTCATTGCGCCCGTATTTGTTAAAGCTCACAGGTAAGTCAATGGACAGCAGTGTCCTCACGCATGTCGGGCCATTTTCTGCATCCATCAGCATTTAGATGAGGGGTAGTGGGGAAAAGAAACACAGACCAGATAAATACCTGGCGTGGGTTGTGGGGAGCATGACACCAATGTGACTGATGTTATCATGATTATCATGTATTGTTGTACTGTGATAATAATTATGAGTGGTGTTAACACAATTATGACAAAGGAAGTTGCGTGCATTGTCAAGACCTGCCAACATATATTCAATGGTAACCCAAAGGTGAAATGACAGTTTTGGGGAAATTTCAAATCGGTGTGACGTCATTTCCTCTTTAAGTTCTTCCATCACGAATGGCCAAGAATGCTGATGTTCTGATTTGTAGTTCAGCAGAAAATATATTTTGATGATGAAAATGAGACACTGTACAATACCAAGGGGGGGGGGGGGCATGACGATGTGAAAATGGTGATTCCGTTTTGATTTCTGCAAATTCATCACAACTCACTCATGGTCATTGGCAATTTCGAAACTTACCTGTTGGTGCTGCTTCCACTTTTTTGTTTAAGGTTCTGATTCTGCTGTATGACTTCTTTACGGTTGTTGGTGTGGTCGTTGCGATGGTGGTGTAGGCCTTGTAGGTGTAGATTCTCCTGCTGGTAGTTGAGTACGGACGTGTAGTGGTGGTTACGACTGTGGGCCGTAGGTGATGCAAGTTTCTGGTTACGTGCCGGATGCTCGAAGAGACCGAACCTGCGAGGAGACCGAGCATTTCTATTCGCTGGAGAAAAACATTCGGCATGTTTTTGATCAACCAAAATGAGATGACACACGATTGCAGTGTAAAATGGCACGTTCAAACGAATGACTTTTAGGATTCAACAAGTGCATTAATGTGAACAATGAGTGTATGAATAGGAAATTAACAGGAAGAGATGAAAGAGTAAATGAAATCATAGTAGCTGGAGAGAATGGTTGTATCCCAGGTGTAAAGCCAGCAATGAGGTTTGTTTGAGAAGGAAGATGATAAAAGATGATCAAGTCTCAGCTGCACACAAATCATAGATTCCACCCATCTGGAAACACAATTACTGAAGAAGTGTTGAAGAACCAGAGGTACAGATACGATGCTGAAACAGATCAGGTGAATACCTGGTTTAACCATTGGGTAAAGGTCCCTGTGTTGTTTTGTGGTCCATAACTCCAGCCATGATGCTTTGTGGATGATAACTGTCTCGGTAGGCTTTGAGATTAATACCTGTTACCGTTGCCCTTGGTGGTGAACTGTCCGCGTTGTATTTTATGGTAACCTTCTAACATTTATTTATTAGATGGGGATTCAATTAATAATTTGTCACATTGGTTGCATCATCACCGGGCCATGGCTGTGCCGCTGCTGCAGTGCCCTGAACATTAGGACGTGAGGAATTTTGGAATTTGGTACACAATGACAAAATGTTACACATTTTCAAAGGGACCATGGGATATTATTTAACGTCTATCAGCAAATAGGAGCAGACGGGTCATCCGGCTTGAAGACCGTTCCGATGGTAGAACGTAAAACGATGTAGCGCCCTACCTGTGAAGCACAAGGATGAGGGTTTGGAGTCTGGTCAGGAATCAAACCATGATTAAAAAGCCCAAAGGAATGTGCTATCCTGTCTGCCTTCTCTGAGGAGCTTTGTGGTGTAGATAACTGTTGCCATATCCATTTTTAAAACATCTTAAACACTGATAATTATAACTGTCCCATGTAATGTAATCAATAACTGTACCGATGATGTTGTGGCGAAGATAAATATCTCCGTGGAGCATTGTGGTTATAATAACTGTCCATATCAGGCTTTGTAGCAAGTAACCATCATCCTCATAGTTTCAGCACAGCGTATCCAGAAAAAGCTGTACCAATCAAAAATACCTTTATTGAGGAACTTGCATAAAGAATCCCTCAGGAGCCATCTATTTATTATGTATGCACTTGGAAGGGTTGAGGCCAGTGTTTACAAGGGGTTGTGTTCTGGGGAGGAGAGAGTGCTGCATGTATATACAGGTAGTGGACAAAAAAAAAATGTAAACACCAATGTAAAGTCACTTAATATGGCCTTGAGCCACCATGTTCGGCCAGTACGGCCTGTATGCGCCGTGGCATAGAGTCCCCCGGTGTCTGGAATTCTGCAGGAGGGATGTGGCACCATTCCTCCACAAGAAAGGCAATGAACTCACACCTGTTTGATGGAGGTGGAAAACGCTGTCTCAGGCGTCATTCCAAAATATCCTATAAATGCTCGATTGGGTTCAGATCTTGTGACTGAGAAGGCCATGACATATGGATAACATGTGTCATGCTCATCAAACAGCTGGGCAACCACACATGCTCTGTGGATGGGGGCAACCACACATGCTCTGTGGATGGGGGCAACCACACATGCTCTGCCATCTTAGCCATAATTATAGGTGACCAGGCCTGTGCAGCATTTTTATACATGACCCTAAGCATGCTGGGATGTTATTTGCTTCATTAGCACATTGGCCACACCTGTGTGAAAGCTGTTGCTTGGTGTCCCTCATTTACCCAGGTGTTTCCATTTTTTGTCCACTGCCTGTATATATATATATATATATATATATATATATATATATATATATATATATATATATATATATATATATATATATATATATATATATATATATATATATAACACCAGGATGAGAGTTTATAGTCTGGTCAGGAATCGAACAGGAAATGTTATGTATGTATGTACTATGTATGGTACCCCCCTCAAAAAATTTAGCAAATACTGCACTTGTATTAATTTGTGGAGTTGCTTGTGCTTGTCCATTCTGCGATTCTCACAATTTGAGAAGCTATCACATTTCTTTTAACGCACCAATATAACATTGTATTATTATTATTATTATTATTATTATTATTATTATTATCATCATATATAAAATGCATGCTACTACCTAATGACCATTCACCTCATAAAGTTAATTTATAAAGTGGTGTGGTCAGTGACCTTTGTCTTCTTCTATATCATGTTCTCATGTTTGATGGAGGTGCCCATGGGGATACAGGACATTCAGTCCCCCTATTGACCTCCATTATCAATTTACTTATCCTTCATGAACTGTCACTGTATCGTTAACTTGCACATTTCATGTGTCAGAAATGACGGTGCAACTTTCTTTGCACTAAAATAATTTGACCAGTCGTGGAAAGTAATTCCATTTACCTCTTTCCAACCGATCTATGTGCACACACAGCATGTCACATCTTCCCTCCACCTCACCCATCAAGGCCATCCATCATCCATCTTCGGTTAAGTTTCTTGGTGTGAATTGCTGGGATACGTCTCCTCGTGCGCGTCACAGTGAACTTCAACACGGAAGGAGCCATTAGGCCCATCAAAGCCTGCACTACAATTACCAAACTGTGGTTGTTTGTCTGTGCGCTATCCTTACGAAATGCTGACCGTCAAGCAAGGAAGCAGCACGTACCGTTTATAAAGTCCTTGGTATGACTTCCCAGATTCAGAGCGGACGCTCTCACTGTTACGCCACCGAGTCTGCTTAAAGTAAATGTGTAAATGAAATTGAATGAATGGAAACATGTAACCGGGATATTATTTATCCGATGTAGGTGGAAAGGGTCGACCTAGCAACTTCTTCCTGAGACTGGAAGTCAGGTCATCGTTCAATTGAAGCCTCATTGTGTGTTGGTTGTTCGGGTATAAACCATTCTTTGAGTTTGTGTGTGATGCTAAAGAGGTCCATGATGGGAATGCAAGGAGGTGAGATTGGGTGTGATGAATGAGGAGTTGCCTATTGAGTAAAGGGATTGCAGAAGAAATGGACAAACTCCAATAACGACAGGAGCTGTTAGAATTAGAAAAGTTCTCTGTGCTTTCCTTGATGGTTAAATGGGAAGAATGAAATCTGTGGATTGAGGAATAATATTTTGTTGACGGGTATTTGTAGAAGCAAATGTCCCTCCTTGTATTGAGGAATTCCTTTCCCAAATAACCGGATTCCATTAGACATTGTCTTGACATGCTGACGAACAAAACGAGATATTTGTGCGTTGCTAACACTGAAAGCAACACAATGTTATTTTGTACGGAAACACATGCACGTACCTGTCTTTCATTCCTTCAACACCATGAACAACAAAGTGAACTTTAAGTGACTTGAGTTTAAGGGCACGAGGAACACCTGCTCCCCCCCCCCCCCGGAGCAGCTCATGATGCAGGGGAAAGGGTGGGAGGTAGTGGACATTTATTTTCTGTCCGTGCCTAGTAATTGGAGTCCCGACATACTAGGAGTGGGGACATGGCATGTTGTGGAAATTTCTGGTCACATGGGTCATGGGCAACATTTTGTGTCCATCGAAAGCTTATTGAATGAGTACACGATGGCTCATCACCATCATTTTTTTTAATTTTAATGATGGGTTACTGTGCCATTGGATGCACCAATTAATCAAAGAATGTTTTCAAAATGTATGGAGTCCCTGCAGATGCTGGAAAGAAAAAAAAAATTGGGAGAAATAAAGTTATTTGTCTGAGGTGGAAACCAACTATCTGGTCGTTTCTGTGCCAGGTAAGTTGCCAGTCCTGTGTGTGTACATGCACAGTATTTGTGGTACTGTAATCATATTGTAGTTGGTAGTTAGGTAAAACAGAAGGGGTGGTGGTGGTGGTGGTGATGGTGAACAGATACAAGAGAGTATTGATACTTGTATAGATTGGGCAAAGATTGGCAGATGGAATTTAACCTGAGCAAGTGGTAAGATGTTAGGGATGGGAAAGAACAATGAAAATAGAGATTACAGAATGCAAGGGGTAATTTTGGAGCGTGTCACACAGGAGAATCATCTCGGGGTGGTAATAGATACGGGAGGTAAGCAGGCAGCTATAGGTAGAGAAAATTGGGTTTTAGGTTGTATTCGGAGGGGGATAATTTATAAATCAAAATAGGTGGTGTTAACATTGTGCAGGAATTTAGTGAGGGCCACATTTAGAATGTTGTTTGCAGTTCTGGTCACCACAGTTCTGGAAGGACATAGATGCCAGAGAGAGGGTTCAGCGCAGGGCTACTTGATTGATTCCAGGCCAAGCTAGACTCAGCTATGAGGAGCAGCTGAAGGAGACAGGGATTTATTCACGAGAAAGGAGGCGGTTACGAGGAGATACGATGGAGATGTTTTACATAATGAAAGGTAGAGATAAAATAGGTGCAAATGAATTATTCAACAAAGTAGACAGTGACAGAACCAGGGGCCATAGCCTGAGAGTAAAGAAGAGGAAAGTTAAGACGGTAGTAAGCCAGGGGACTTTTACTTAGAGAGTAGTTAATGTATGGAATGGTCTCCCTGGAAAGGTAGTGGCAGCAGAAAAAGTAGATAAGTTTTAATTAGAATTAGATAAGTACTTGGAAGTTATGGAGCTAGAGGGGTGTGGGGATGTTGATGAGACTTTTAGGTAGTTTGAGCATTGATGGATGATTGTGTACAGAGTGCTGTTGGTGGGGGTCTTGTTAAGGGGGGTTGTGTGGTTGGTGTGTGTTTTTAACCAAGCCCACGCCCCCTCTCCGAAGGGAAGAAAAAAAAATTACAACAAAAAAATACAAAAAAAATTACAAAAAACTCTCCTACAAAAACAACAAAAAATACATTTTTTTTCTTTCATTAATTAAAATGATCTTGGATTGGTGTGGTGTTCGTGCAGGCATGATGGGCTGAATGGCCTCCACCTGTGTTGGATTTCCTTGTTGTCCTTGTGGTATATGCAAGTGCACTTTTTCAGCACATGTGAAGGATGAGCTAAGGTTTGAATCCCGACCCAGCTATAAACTGTCATCCCGGTGTTTCAACTGCAGGATGGTTCATCAATGTACGTGCCGTCCCTCGGATGGACGTTAAAATTATCATCCTGTCTGCCAGCCTTAGTTAGTGGACGTTAAAGATCCCATGGTGTCCTTTGTGAAGAGTAGATGAGTTATTGCTGGCACCCTCAACAAATTCAACATTCCTCCATTCTCAGTCATGTATCCTGCGTTGGCGTGGCGACATATCCAGGTTTGGAACCCAAACAACATTGCAAGGTGTACAAATACGAACAGAACATTCGCTTTTTGATGAAATCCTCTCATAGACATCACAGTCACGACAATCATCAATCCATACTACCTCTGCTGCCAATGCACCCCTCCTTCGCCATTGCTTCTCGGGAAAAAAACCCTTCTGCACTTATTTTGTCTATACCCTTCAATATCTTAAACATCTCAATCAAATCCCCTCATAATGGCCTTCTTTCTGATGTATAAAGCCCTTCTCCTTAATCCGCTCCTTTTAGTCAAACGGAAGACCTAAAGAAGGAACCCGAAGAAGTAAAGAGCAAATATGGAGTCATCAGGAGGAACCTGGACAGGATTTGGGTTTCAGCCGCTACTCCACTACCGTCAAACCCATCCAGGTGCAGCCAACTGAGCCTTCCAGAAAAAAAAACCTTCTGCAAGAATTCACTTCTCCCTCGAGAAATAGATAACGAAAGAGAGAAATAAAGAGTAAGAGAGATGAAAGAGAAGAAAAAGCAAGAAGTCGAATGAATAAAGAGAATTGTGAATTTTTTTCAGAAAGAAGTGTGAAAGGAACAAAGAACAAAGATGTCAGGAAGAACCCGGACAGATAGATTTCAGCAGTTACTCCCCAGGCTCAAACTCCGTCTCGCTAGCGCCGGAATCAATCTCGTCGCCTGACGCTGAACCTTCTCCATGACATCCATGTCCTTCCTGAGTTGTGGTGACCAAAACTGCACACAATATTCTAGATGTGGTCTTCACTAAAATCCTGTACAATGTTAACACCACCTGTTTTGATTTATAATTTATCCCCATTCGAATACAACCTAAAACCCGACTTGCTTTACCTGGAGTTGCCTCTTCCTCTGCCCTCTGCTTACCCACCATATGTCCAAACCTATTCCTACCCACAGACTATTCTCCTGTGTGACAGACATGCTCCAACATTGCCCCTTGCATTACGTAGTCTCTATTTTCATTATTCTTACTCATTCCCATCACTTTACATTTCGTTATGTTAAACTGCATCTGCCAATCGTTTGTTCAATCTATGATATGGTATCCGGACCTTCCTTAATGTGATTATCTCCCTCTCTGCTGCCTTACTTACCTCCATGCTTTGAGGCATGTGAACATTTTCAAAGCCGGCTATCAACCCCACTGTCTAAATTATTGATGTGCTGGCGCAGAATTAGTGACCGGTGATAGCAGATTGGCCATCCAGCTTAACATCTCGCCGATGGATGACGCACACGTCGATACCTCACCCTGCATGTGAAATACCAGCATGCTTGTTTATAACTGGATCGACATTCAAATCCAAGCAAGGCAGCTTAAAGGCGTGTACACATACCTCTCGGGTCTAGGCCATCCTGCCAGCCCTGACGAAGACTGGCTCTTGTGTTTATATGGACTAGTTTTCCATTGTCCTGAGGGCTGACAATGGTGCCTTAAAAGTGGCTTCATACACTGGATAATGGGCCTATAATGACAGGTTAGTGGGGTAGCCACACCATGCAGATCATGACCATCTAAAGAGAGCTTAGCTCTGAAGCGCCATTCTTCTAGAATCTATACCTATGATGTCAGTTATATTGGTCATTATTGCAGTGAATGGCCTTCCATGTAATAAAGCTACAAAGTCTAATTTTATTGCTTTGTTTATCACACTGTACAGTAGTAGATAAAACTGTTGAAAAAAAAAAAGTCTGTTGTTTTCGGTAAACAATGAGCTTGTAACGAAATTTTAATAGTAATACTATCGAGTAATATTTAGAGTTTAAATTGGCAACCTGCACTCACTTCATAAGGAGTGCACTCACTTCACAGCTCTCTAAAATCTAGCTATGAAACCTAACATGACTCTAAACTGCCACCCTGGAATTCCACAGGCACGGCATCACGTCGGCGAGCTTGCCATCTAGGTTAAATACTGGAGACGCATCTGTCAGTATTGTTTGGGTGATGGTGGAATTAAAGATCACTGTGTATTTTGCCAAGAGGAAGCAAGTGTTGCCAGTACCCTGACCAAATTCCTATCCCAACTTCTACCACTGGGAAGGCAATCACAAACCGCTCAGTGTATTACCTTGCCGAGAAAACTGCTTTGGCAGTCCCCTATACCATGGAGAGGGTGTTGGATTAATCCATCTGTAGTGTGTGATAAGGACGAATGGTCCGGATGCAGATCCGATCTATCAGTGGGATACAAAACGTAAACAGTTCAGCCTGGCTTCTACAAGCTTCATTCGCACCGCTAAAAGTACATACTTTTCAAGACACAGAATTACATTTTCATATATTTTGAATCAATTTAAATTACCCCGAGACCTGGATATATTAAACTTATGTATTGGTAATAATAGAAAATGCTGGGATAACCAACGCCAATTACATTTTTCACAAACATGTGGAAGGATCGATCATGGCCAATCAATAGTGAAGGTAACTAGAGCTGTGATTGCAAACAACATCACTTGTAAACTACAACGGTACTTAGTAGAGCGCACACCTCTGCCACGTGATGTGACCAGATGGAAAATTAAAACATAAGGGGTGAGATAAGCAGTCCGCTGATCCCCAATGGACACAGTCCACACCAATGGGGACCAGCAGAGTGCAAGTGTGCGCACGCATACACACATTTTACGTTTTGTATCCCACTGAACTGTTTACGTTTTGTATCCCACTGATAGATCGGATCTGCATCCGGACCATTCGTCCTTATCTCACACCAAAATCTAATCGGCTTGTTCTTGTCACCCACCCAACTCCTCCACCAAGTTTTGTCATCCGTCCATTACTTTTTGAAGTATCATGCTATATATCGTTTTTGGATATCATGCTTAGAAATTAAATAATTCTCGTATCCGCATCATCACCAAACTCTACTCAATTCGTCTATGTCACACACCATACTTGTGCACCAAATTTCGTCCGAATCCATCCATAACTTTTTGAGACATCTTGCTCACAGACAAACAGACAGGGGTGAAACCGAAAACCTCCATCCACCTTCAGTGGCAGAGATAATAAGGGAAAGTTCGGGAGAGCAGCGATGAGGACATTGTAATCCAAGCAACTATACCACCAGAAACAGAACGAATACTGGTTATGATTAGAGCAGCATCGATTAAAAACAGGTAACCACAGATCAGAAGGGTATCCAGGTCCAGAAGACAAAACACGGGTTTGCATATTATTCTGCCAGAACTTGGCTGAATCGAAGTTCTCAACGTCTTTCATTGAAGAGACAGGTCGTGTCACCGGATATTTCAACCATTGCAAACCATGTTACCGCATGCCCGCCTTTCTTGACTAACATCCCTCTCATTACAAAGATGACACATCAGTAACTCTCCTGCAATATATTCACGTGCAAGTTGTGCCATGACAAGGGATTATTACATAACTATGCAAAGCCAAAACTATGCTTCTGCAAAAGCATCTTCAATCCAATTTGTGAGGCATACACAAGTCGATGTCCGAAGCCAGCTGGATAATTCACAAAGCATTATGATGCTGTGAGCTGTGACATGAACATGATCGTGATCTATACGTCTGCTTTTGGGTCTGCAACTGACCCCTTATGTCTTTGAGATTGAAGTTTCATCCTTACGGCCTTTTATCCACGAGCACGTTCTTGACTGCATTTACAGTCGGTTGCATAAGATAATTGTCTGCATGATATTGTCTGGAAAGGTTCGGCTCTTATTTATTCTTTCGATTCTTTAGCTACTTATTTTAGAAAATGACTGCGAGAGCAGTGAAGACGTGTGTTGAGACAATTCCACCTGACTAATAGCATTTAGATGATTGTGCAAACCTAAGGGACCAGAAAAGAAACAAAACTGGAAACCCAGTGTCCAATAATCCTACACTACTATTTTATAATACAAGCACAATTTCAAATACAGTTCAGTAACATATTTCACAAACATAAAACAAGGGGCAAAGATAAAGGACACATTCGGAAAATGATGTGTTTTTGGACATAACATACTTGGGGTGTTCAAAAAGTTTTATGAATGAGATTCTTACGAGACATTCTGACTATTATGATGAGCATCGCCACGGATTATGTCTCACACGGTAAAACCGCATAATCCACACAGAACAACCATCCATCTGCCACCCAGACAATTGTTCCTGCTTATGCAAACGATTCAACCAGAAGACACGTGATGTGACCAGATGGAAAATTAAAACATACGGAGTGTGATTAGCACTCCGCTGATCCCCATTGGACACAGTCCACACCAATAGGGACCAGCGGAGTGCACGCGCGCGCACGCATACACACGCACACACCCACACACATTTATATATACATACATATATTTATATTAACTGGGTATGCTTAAACATTGTAAGCAATATAATGAACCGTGTATCCCCATTGTCTTGGGTTGCTCACCTGCATTTATTTTTTGTATTTTCATTTATGGACTCTTTCCAACAGTTGAACGATTTTTTTTTCCGGTGTATCGGCTTCGATGTCTGTCGGCACACAAAATTACCCTGCTTCCCCATTGTCTCGGGTCACTCACCTGCATTTGTTTTTTTTTTTTCATTTATTTATTTTTATTTATTTACATTTTAATTTAAGGATGCTTTCCGATGGTTCTGTGATTTTTTTTTCCCGGTGTATCGGCTTCGATGTCTGTCGGCACACAAAATTTCAGCTTCCTAAGTCACCTGGAAGGTAACGAACTTTAATATCAGTCAGTCAATGAGTCAGTTCGTCAGTCAGTGAGTGGTTCGAACGAGCTTTATAAATTAGATGTGTTTATGTAATCAGTTTGAAATGAAATATTTTCTCCCAAATATATATATATATATATATATATATATATATATATATATATATATATATATATATATATATATATATATATATATATATATATATATATATTGGCATGGATGCCTGCACCCTGAATAAATTACAAATTTCTGCCCTAACCTATTTTAATGCCCCCACCAACAAAGTCGCCAGAGGCATTATGTTTTCAGGTTATCCTTCCGGCTGTCCGTCCGTGATATGTTTTCGTTACCGGCGATAACTTAAGAACGGCAGAAGGGATCTAAGTAAAACTTGGTACAAGTATATATCATGATGCAAAGATGAACTAATTAGATTAAGGGGTCAAGAGGTCAAAGATCAAAGGTCAGAGGTGCTGTTGGGTGAAACTTCTGTGACAGAGCTAACTTGTGAATCAGTGATGAGATTTTGTAATTAGATGAACTGATTAGATTTTGTTTATCATCGCTTATTAGATTTTGTTTATCCTTGTTTCTCTCCTTCATTTTACTTTCCTTTGTCATTGATCCACATTACCGAACCTCAGGGAAGTCATTTGAGTTAAATGAACAACTATTCAACTCAAATGCCCTCAAAATGTCCCCGAGTGCAAAGACGTGAGAATCTAAACGTGGTACCTGTTAGGATATGTAGTGGGGGGGGGGGGGTAATGATGGGGGAGGGGGTGAGAATGGAAGCATCGTGCAGAATGAAGATCATGGTATGTCATGGTAATAAGTGTCAACCAAGACTTACCTTTTTTATGATTTATCAGCTGACCACCTTTCTTCTTGCCAGTGTAGTACGTGACCTCACGAAGTAAGGTGGGCCTTGCCTTGTTGTGGCCAGTTGGTGAATGCCAGGAATGATTGCTAGATTTTGCTTCCGGCCTTTGTTGAGAAATGTTGGATTTCTTCAATTTTTTTTCACCCTTCACCTTTTTCACAGGTTTGACGGCTGCTCCTCGATTTTCCTGAGACGTAAAAGGGAACACATCACATTGTGCAAACTGACCTTTGTTCCAACATTTGATCATCATTCAGTAATCTCCATGGGGATTTGAAACCATTGTGTCCGCGTGTTATGCTGAATGAAATAATACAAAAGTGTTTACTTAACAGAATCATGTTCACGTTCTTCTAAACTTGATCCAAAACTTTGATTTTTTCCAACTGGCTGCTACACCAAAGACTATTAGTTTGAACTGGAATAGAGAATTCGTCTTGATCCTAAATGCTGGTGTTGACAGAGAACATTATTGATCCAGGATCCAGGAGTGCTAATCACCATGGTAAGGAAGGAGAAACTGACGTTTCAGGTGTTGACCCTTCGTCGGAGCAAAAGAGGGCACGGTTAATGCCCGAAACGTCAGCTTCTCCTTCATTGCCACCGTTAGCATGCTTGGGTCATGCAAAGTAGTTGAACGGGTTTGGTGGAACACATTCCTCAGCAATATTTAGGGTAGTTCTCGTACACAGCAAAGGAAACATTTCTTAATACAAAATGACAATGAAACAAAACAACCGTTGACCACTTCTTTCTGCTATGAAACATCATGACTATTGCATCGGAGGAATGCTGTACCAAATGATTCTGTGTCAGATGGAGGCTGTGTCCAACTGATGATGTATGTCAAACAGGTGCAGACAGTTTGAGTTTAGACAATCTATATGTAACAGATCCATTGTGGTGTTGAGGAAGAGTAATACAAATGAATGCTTTAAAAAATTGTATGAGTTGACATCGATGAAGAGCTACCCAGGTCAAAAAACCAGTAAAGACCAGTAGCTTACTGGTCAACTGGTACCAGTTGAAAACCAGTAGCCAACTGGTACAAGTAAAGCCAGTTGGTTTCTTACTGGTTTTAATATGGAAATTGGAATAGAGTGATATATTACCAGTTGAAATACAATTGTATTTAACTAACTGGTATCAACTGGGACCAGTACATTGTAACTGGTATCAACTGGGAGACCAGTACATTGCAACTGGTATCAACTGGAACCAGTAAGACTTTAACTGGTACAAATATGAGCTACTGGTTTTTTCAACTGGGAAATTGGAATTCTGACTGAATTTAACTGGTACCAGTTGAAACCAATAGAGACCAGTTAAAGACCAATTAGAACCAATAGAGACCAGTTGAAAATGTGTACTGGTTTTAACTGGTTTTTCGACCTGGGTAGTAGTTAGTTATACATATCCGTTTACAGAAAAGTGAGATCCACATTACTAAAATGGCACAACTACAACAAACTGAACGTTTTGTCAACAATACAAATAAAGGCTCAAGTCCAAAGTTTAGGACACAGAATGCCCCAATCTAAGGACGATGCAGACCCTGTGTGCTCAGATATCTAATCCTCTCCTGAAGGGGCAGAGAAACACAGATCTACAAAATCATGGTAACCATATGCTGGTTTGTGGTATATTTAAAAATTTGCAGCTTCTTTCTTAATTAAAAATATACAGAGAATTCTCAGTCTCTATTTTACTTTACTCTGTCGTTGAAAACAAATGCTTTCTGTCTGTCCTGAGGCTACATAATTGCATTGGATGCACCTGCTGTTTGGTTTAAAATTTCTGAGATAAAGTTCCAATATGCACTTTGCACAGGGAGTGGGTGGAATGGGGTGTGCGGGTGGGGAGGGGAGGGAGGTGTCGTGGATAGGTTTGGATCAGTGAGTACAGAGTGTAGGAGGAAGGCCAACATTTTCATCATACACTATTTGCATCGGTGGTACATGGATGAGAAAGAACTCATCGTTTGTTACTTGCAAAATCGAACATTTTTCCCAGTATATTGGTTTGTCGATTTTGTTATTCTGTATGTCTGTTTGTCTGTCAATCACCTACAGGTTACAATTCTAAACCGATCGTCATAAAGCTTTACCAAGTTGTAGAGGTAGTCTCAACTGAGAAGCCGATTGATTTTGAGGTCAAAGGTCATCTTGAGGTCAAATTTCGAAAATCGTCATTTTTCATCCGATTGACTTGAAATTTGAACAGGATTTGCATAGTCCATCACTGAATTGGGAAACCAACTCTTCTTCTTCTTTCGGCTCGCTCCCGTTAGGGGTCGCCACAGCGGATCAACCGTCTCCATTTCGCTCTGTCCTCCACATCTTCCATTGACACTGCAACCACCCACATGTCCGCCCTCACCGTATCCATGAACCTCTTCTTTGGCCTTCCTCTTCTCCTCCTGCCTGGCGGCTCCATCTTCAACATCCTTCTTCCGATATACTCCGCTTCCCTCCTGTAAACATGTCCAAACCATCTCAATCTCGCCTCTCTCACTTTGTCTCCAAACCGTCCTACCTGCGCTGTCCCTCTAATAT